>NC_091451.1:15063054-15364493 GCF_964237555.1 Oryctolagus cuniculus | reverse complement strand
AACCCCAGAACTGGGATGTGGGACCTGGATGACAGACAGGGAGGCCCACACTGGGGCAGGGGGAGGATGACACTCCATGGCAGCTCAGTGCCAATCCTCAAATCCAGGCCTCCAAATACAAATCCTCAATCTTTGTTTTTTTTTTTTTTTTTTTTTTTTTTTTTTCCCTTCGTAATCAACAGAAGGATTCAGAAGCCCAGCCAGAAGAATAAATGGGCACGAATCACTGACAGTATCTGGGAAGAAGGAAAACGAGGGTGGATCATTCCACCAGATTAAAACCAGGAGGTAATGTGTTGCGAGAACCACACCTGTGTGCTGGGGCCAGCTTTTAGCCTAGCAATGAAGACGCCTTTCTCCTGGCTCCCGACTCCAGCTTCCTACTAAATGCAGACCGAGGGAGGTAGTGGTGATGGTTCAAGTCATTGGGTCCCCACAACCCACATGGGACACCTGCATTGAGTCCCTGGCTCCCAGATTTGACCCTGCGCCTAGCCGCAGCGAATGTGAGCACTTGGGGGTTGAACTAGGAGATGAGAGTTCTCTCTCTCACTCTCTCTCTCTTTCTCTTTACACACTGATTCATTCCACAAACATTGCTCAAGCATGCATCTTGGGTGCTGTGCCAGGCCCCAGAAGCGTTTGGGGTGTGGAGGGGACATGATGCCTCTTGGCTGCTTCAGAGCCCAGTGAGGGGTGGATGGGAGGGTGAGGGGTTCTTGAGAGACAAAGTCACAGTCAGGCGCTGAGCCAAGGCTGGTAGCCCCTGCCCTGTGGCTAGCAATGAGGAGGACAAGGACAAATGAGTGGGCAAAGAGCAGTAGACTGAATCAGGCCCTCCTTCTGTGTACTCCTCCAAACAGATCCATCATCAATGATAACAGGATCAGAACACTAACAAACGTATTCATTAAGTGCCATCCTGTGCCCCATGCACTTCTTATATGCAATGTCGCATGGATCCTGCACATCATTGGTTCCGTTTTCCAGATGAGAATATAGATCTTCAGAGAGGTTAAGTAACTTGCCCGAGGTTGAGGCTAGCGTTGTGGTACAGTGGATGAAGCGGCAGCCTGTGACGCCAGCATCCCATATCGGACCACCAATTCAAGTCCTAGCTGCTCTACTTCCAATCCAGCTCCCTGCTAATGTGCCTTGGAAAGTAGCAGAGGATGGCTCGAGTGCTTGGGACCCTACCACCCACATGGGAAACCCAGATGGAATTTCAGGCTCCTGACTTTGGCCTGGCCCAACCCTGGCTGTTTTGGCCATTTGGGGACTGACCAACAGATGAAGATCTCTTTGTCTCTCAGTATCTTCATCTCTCTGTCGCTCTGCCTATCAAATAAAGTCAATCGTTTTTTTTTTAAAAAAATATATATATATTATTCATTTGATAGGCAGAGCAACAGAGAAGCAGAGGCAAAAATACAGAGAGAGAGAGAGAGAGAGAGAGGGAGAGAGAGAGAGAGAAATCTTATATCCACTGGTTTACTCCCTAATTGGCCACAATGGCTGGGGTTGGGCCAGACGGAAACCAGGAACCAGGAGCTTCTTCCAGGTCTCCCACGTGGCTGCAGGGACCCCAGCACTTGGGTCACCCTCTGTTGCTTTCCCAGGTGCCTTAGTAGGGAGCTGGGTGGGAAGTGGAGCAACTGGGACTCCAACTGGTGCCCATACAGGATGCCGGCACTGCTGGTGGTGGCTTTACCTACTACATCACAGTGCTGGCCTAAGTCAATCTTTTTTTAACAATGCAAAAAAAAAAAAAAAATCCACAAACCACACACACAAAACCTTGCCCAAGGTCACACAGTGAGAGGCGGTGAAGGTCAAACACAAACAGAGGCAGCCTTGCTGCAGAGCAGGATGGCTAACCACTGCGGCCCCCTGCCCTTCAGGAGTAGCAATGATGCCTCAGGGCAGACAAGGCCACATCGTGCACAGATCCAAAGGGAAGAGCGCCACAGCGGTTCTCCACCTTCAGGGGAGGGAAGTCTCCTGACCCACACGGGCGCCCCAGGCCAACATGTGGCCTGCTCGGGACTTGCATTCCTGATGTTGACACCGACAGAAGCAAAGCAGGTCTGAGATCATCAAACCAGATCAGCCACGCTTATGGTCCAGAAGCCCCTCCGTGGGCAAAGGCCAGCGCAGCCCCCTGTGACCACCACTGACAACCAGCTCCCTGCCTCTTGACACCGCCGATGACATTTTTGGGTGGCTTTCTCTAAAAGGTAGTCATCCAACCTTTGTACTCTCTTCCCAGGGGCTGGCTTCTCGCCAGGAAGTGACAGGAAGTCCCAAGCAATGTCTGCTTCCTTGGTCTCCTGCTCTGTCCCATCTGATTTTCCAGCAAGTCCTCCAAAGCCCCAGCTCCCGCAAGCTCAACACCTGAATGCTAGGAACACAAGCAGGAACAGCATGGCCGTAACGAAAGGTCGCGGGCGGGGAGGCAGCCGTCCTGGGGGTTCACGGGGCACACCTACCTCCCTCTGCTCCCTCTGAAGGCACAGTTCTTCCGTCTCTTCCATCAGTTTGTCTGCCAAGGCAAGTGCACACACACGTTCATGAAGGGTTCGTTCCAGAGCTGGGCCCTGAGATGGCAGGGGCAGCTCTGGGTGATAGGAGCAGCCTCGCTGGCCTCCTCTGCTTCCTTCCCTTCCCATCAGTGTGCCTGCTTTGGGTATTGGCAGGGTTTTGGCAGCCCCCGATACTGCAGCTGCTGGGCTGGTCCCCAGCTGTCTGCCAGCCAAACTCGTGTCTGGCCAGTGTGGGAAGGCAGAGTCCTGGAGTGGGGTGAGAGGTGCCCAGAGCTGGGCCCCAGGGGTCTAAGCAGGCAGAAGCAGAGAGGGTCCCAGGCAGAGGGGCACAGCCCAGCCTCAGCACCTTCTGTCCCCACCGAGAAGGTTTACCAGCCAGCCAGGGGCACAGGGACTTGTAGCCCTGGGGCCAGGTTGACGGTGGTCTGGGGGTGTGGCTGGAGGCAAGTGCAGGACCTGGGAGCCCAGGGCAGGATGACCTCAGCTCCATTTATGGAGCCCTTACTGTGTGCGGCACACAAGCTCTTACAGGGGTTTTCTCATTTAGCGGATCCCTGCACCACCTCTAAAAGCTATGGGCTATTTTTATCTCCATTTTAAGGAAGAGGAAATTTAGGCTTATAGACGCTGAGCTGCCTAAAGACACATACACACCCTGACACATCAGTGACCAGGCTGCGTCCAAAGCCCAGGCTCCTAACCACTGGGCTCTCCTGCCCCCAGCCACCCTGGCAGAAAAGGACATTTATGGCACCATAACGCCCTCCAGGCATTGCCCTGGTCCCTGGCTCTTTGCAGCTGGCTAGGCCCTGCCCCATCCCCACTGGGAACCTCCATCAAGCCCCTGGCTGCAGCCCCAGCCCCAGTCCAGTCCTCCAGCCAACCTAAATACTCCTGCTTTTCCTTAGCCAACTGCAGCCCCTGGGCCTCCAGGCTTTTGATCATGGCTTCTCCCAGCTGGGCGTTCTTCCAAGTCCTGGGGAGGGGAGACAGATGGGACAGAAGAGAGAAGAGGAAGAAACACAAAATCATTGAAATCAAAGGATGCACCTGCTCTGTACTCATCCATCCTTTTTTTAAGGCCTGAACCTCGGTTTGCACTGTCTCGGGCACTCAGGGGTCTGGGCACAGCACCAGCATCGATCACTTACGGTAACTGGAGGTTGGCCCTGGCTGCAAAGTGGGCCACGAGCACTTGCAGAGCAGGGAAGAGACGTCTGTCTGCACAGCTGAATGCCCCCACCTAGCACAAGGCCAGGCACAGGGCACAGAGCCAGCACGCAGTCTATTTGTTGGATGAACAGCATGACCCTGCTAGAATCTGCAGGTGTGGGGACAGGGCCAGGGTTTTCCGTGATCTGGACCCTAATTTGTAAAGTGTAGCTCAGGCCTCTGCTCCAGTTACTTTGGGGCCCTGGGCGGTGCCAAATCGAGCTTGTCACACTGGAGTCACCCCCAGTGGGGTCCACGTCTGCCACCTGTGGCTTTAGACGGTCCAGGTTCACTTAGGCGACCCTCGCAGATGCTCAAACCCTGGCTTCACTCTGTGCCCACCAGGATCCCAGGCAGGGGGCAGGGAGTTCAAGGGCAACCAAGCCCATCCCCCTTCCCTCTCCCCCCACCCCGCCCACATACTTACACCTTCCCAGATTCCTGCAGCATCTCCAGCCACTGCGTCTGCTCAAACTCGGACTCGGCCGCCAGCAGGATGTTCCCCTGCCAAGGAGAGGAGCCGTGGCCATGACTGAGCGGTCCAGCCCTGCTCTCCCAGCCACGGGCACTGCACCCCTCCCAGCCCAGGCTGCCCAGGGGGCTTTCCTAGGGCAACTCTGTGCCCACTGAACACAGCTCCACTCACGTGGAAGTCCTGATGGGAGATCTTCATGGCGTAGGGCATGCTGGGCTCCTCCTTGGCTTCCACCAGGCAGCCCCCCAGGGGGATGACACCCTGAGAAAGACCCAGAACACACAGTCCCCACCCCCATCCAGTCAGGTCACTCAGGGCAGAGCCAGGTCTTGTCAAGGGCCCCAGACCGGAAGTCAGCCTCTGCAGCCACAGAGAGCCCACACGTACCCAGTCCCCTGCCGTCCCCCAAAGGCCCCATCGGGCTCTCCCCACTGTGGCCCAGGGGAGGGCTGCCTCACCTTGGGGTGGATATTGAAGTATTTATTGCTCTCAAAGCTCTTCTTTTCACTCTCAGAGTAGTAGAGCAGAAAGCTCTCTTTGATGATGAAAAACCTACAGCGGGGGGTGGGGAAGGAGCGAGTGAGGTTTCTTCAGACAAGAAGGACACCCTCGGGGCCCTGGACTCTCGCTGGAGCCCACAGGGACACTGGTTCTTGCTTCTGCATCAGCTCACATCCCACAGCTGCAGCCAGCCGTGGCCTCACACCAGGTGGCGAAGTGGGAGACCCAGGGCCAGCTTCTGGGTCTGGCTGCCTCCTTCCCTCCCCACTGCCCCGGAGCTATCACCTTGGGCACAGCTGGGCACGGGTGGCCTTCTTCTCGGGGACCTCCAGCCCCTCGAGCTAGCACCTTCAGTATCTTAGGGTCTCTCGCAGGTAGAAGGGGCAAGAAGCAGGACTGCAAGTGCGGTCTTTTTTAAGATTCTGTATTTATTTGAGAGGTAGAGTTACAGACAGTGAGAGAGGGAGACAGAGAGAAAGGTCTTTCGTCCGCTGGTTCACTCCCAAATGGGCTGAATGGCTAGAGCTAGGCTGATCCAAAGCCAGGAGTCAGGAGCTTCTTCCGAGTCTTCCATGCAGGTGCAGGGGCCCAAGCTTGGGCCATCTTCTACTGCTTTCCCAGGCCATAGCAGAGAGCCGGATCGGAAGCGGAGCAGCCGGGTCTCGAACCAGCGCCCATATGGGATGCCGGCGCTGCAGGCGGAGGATTAGCCTTCTGCAACGGCCCCTACAAATTGGGCCTTTTGGTGCAATCACGAAGGCTTTGCTACCAAAGAGCACTGGGTCCCAGGCTGGCGAGGTCAGGACTGCGGGGCGACAGGGTGACCCCGGAATCCTGCTGTGCCCCACAGTGCTTCACAGCCCTGGGACTCAGGTCTCTGCGACTTCAGGTTTGTGACATCCTTGATATCAACAGCTGGGGCACTTGGCCGGCTCTAGGGACTCTCACCAGGCTGATGACTGGTGCTGACTATGATGAGAGACCACACGGCCTCTGGGAGCGTCCACACCAGAGAGCTCAGGGAACACCTGGAGTGGCCGTCTCCTTCCTCCAGGGCCCCTGCTAGTGCCACACTGAGGAGGGGGCAGGGTGTGGAGTTCAAAGCAAGATGTTTTGGAGCCAGCCAGGGTGGGCTCACGAGGGCCAACTGTGTGAACCTCTCCCCTGCCCCGCCTTCAGTGCAAGGCTCAGTAACTTGCTATTGGCCACGGTGGGAGGATTTTCATCATGAAAATCAAATTCTACAAAACAAGGGCCAGTTGGCAAACGTTTGCCAGGATACTGCATTGAACGGCCCTCTTGGGAGGGGAAAAGTCCTGAAGTCAGAGATTCCCTAAAGACCCCCCACCCCTACATCATCTTCCCCAAGGCCACAGCTGCAGGCCTGGGGCCCCAGACAGCTGCCTTCTCTCCTCTGCTCAGCTCTGTGCTTTGGTCTGAGCCTCATGCCCACCTACTGTTTTCATTGGCCCCGACCCTCTCTGCCCAGGCACACAGCAAATGCAGCCCCGTGGACCCCACTTGGGGGTGACACCCTGCGAATGCGAACTCCTCTGCCGGCCTTTCGGCCCCAGGTGGTCAGAGCATTTGAAGTCCACCTGCTGCAGAGCTACCGTGGCATTCCAGGTCCTCGGGGACCTGTCCTCTGCCCACCCGCCAGGGAGGCCGCTCCTGCCCCTCAGTGTGTCTGAGCTCCATGTATGTGCTGGGCTCGCTGCCTCCCCCCACCATGTATGCAGGGCCCAGCAAATGGAGACTGGGCTGCTCCATCTGCAACAGCCTCCCTCCCGCTCTCGGTCTGGCTGAACCCTGCTCGCCCTTGGCCACCAGCCCAGCCCCAGGACATCTGAGCTCCTCCTGCACAGGCCAGTGGGTCTGGACACTTGGCACCAGGCACCACTGCCACACCTTGTGTGCTTGTCTCCTCCTGAAGAGGTGCTAAGCTTCTAGAGGGCGGGGCCTGTGCCACTTCAGTGACTTGGGCTGAGCTGGGTGGCCCCTGCCTTCCCCGTGGAGCTATGGTAGAGCTCGGAGCACAGGCTTCGGTGCCAGGCAGACCTGCCATTTCCAGCGGAGGGGACCTTGGACCCGCCAGCTCACCTCTGTGTGCCTCGGTTTCTTCACCAGTGGAAGGGGGGTTGACAGCACCCGCCGTCACTAGGCAGCGTGAGGACCAAGTGCGACTTTCTCATCACTCCACCAGTTCCCAGACAGGGCTGCACAGGCCACTCCCACACCTCACCCACGGGAAAGGGCTAGGGGACAAGGACGGGCATCACGGGGCTGCCTCCTGGGCCCTCCTCGGCCCCTCCGTGGCTTCTGAAATCCTGCTGTGGGCTGAACTGTGCCCCCCGAATGCATACATACATCCATGTCTCATCCCCAAACGGGACTGTGCTGGAGAGAGGACTTTGGGGGGCCACGTTAGAGGGGAGCATCATCCGACAGGGCTGCGTCTCTCTACTTCTCTCCCTTCCCCTCCTTCTCTCTCTGCTCTGTCTCCCCACCTCCCCCTGCCTCGTGAGGACATACCATGATGGCCGCTGTCTGCATGCTGGGAAGAGAGCCTGCACCAGAACAATCTCAGACTCCCAGCCTCAGAACTGGGAGAAATACACGTGTGCGGTATCCTGGCGCCTGAGACAGACACCTGCCTGGCTTCTTGCCACTTCTGGAGCCCCTCCACACTCAGCGGAGCAGCGGCGATCCGTACCCACACGGGCAGGGAGGAGCCCAGCCCCTCATGCTGCAGCTGCAGGTGCACGCCCAGGTTCGCAGAGCCTTCCCTTGCCTCTGTAAGACAGGGGCACCGATGACCTGGGAGGTGCTTTGATTGACTCCCCAAATCATCATGGAGCTGCCACTCTGCATCAGGCGCTGCTCTCGGTGCTGGAACGTGGGTGTGGGCATGAGATAAAAGCCCCAATCTGCATATAGCTGACACTGTAGTGTGTACTGGGGGTCGGAGAGTAAATGCATAAGAGCAAGAGGGCCTGTGCCAGGCGCTCATAGATGCATGGAGGAAAACAAAGCAGGAGTGGGGATGGGGAGCAACGAGTTAGGGGTCTGACATGGGACAGGGTGGTCAGGGAGAGCCTGGTTAAGAAGACGGCCTTTGAAGAGAGGGGTGCTGTTCCAGGCAGAGGAGCCACAGGCGCAAAGGTCCTGGGGTAGGAAGTGTGCTTGTCTCTAGAAGGAACTGCAAAGCTGGCAGCTGCTGGCCCGGTCACGTCAGGCCCTGTGACGGTTGCAATACCAGTAACAACAAGGCTCACTTTTATCTAGCGCTGCCCACAAGCCATGCTTCATTCCATTAATGCAGCTAATGCATTTGACACTCACAAGGGACATTAAGGGCTCTCTACATTTTATACAGGCAAAATGAAGCAGGGCAGTGGCATGTCTTGCCCGAAGTCCCACTGCTAGTTGGTCGATGCTGGCTTCTTCTGAGTTAGGGAGGAGCCACAAGGGGCTGGCAGCAGGAGTGACATGACCTGACTTGCATTACAAAAGGCTCATCCTGGCCACTGCAGTGAGAACAGATTGTCGGTCAATGGCAAGGCAGGAGAGGAATTCCT
The DNA here is from genome assembly GCF_964237555.1 of Oryctolagus cuniculus. Classification (NCBI taxonomy): domain Eukaryota; kingdom Metazoa; phylum Chordata; class Mammalia; order Lagomorpha; family Leporidae; genus Oryctolagus; species Oryctolagus cuniculus. The sequence continues at coordinate 15,356,184 of NC_091451.1, read as the reverse complement.
TGTGAGCTAGAGGAGCAAGAGACGAGCCGGTGGGTGGAGGCGTGTGAAGGCCTCAGCACTTGCCTGCACACAGGATGTGTCCCCAGATGCCACACCCTTGCATCTCCTCTTGTCCTCTGAAGGGCAGTACAGCGAGAGGCCAGGGGAGATGGACATCTGGGGGCAGTCTTGCTCTGTGCCAGCAGTAGGGACCACTGAGGGCTGCAGGGAGTGGATGGACCTGCCCGCCACACACAGCGTGCACACCACACCTGGACCCAGTTCCAGCTACACTCAGCTTGGCTTGGGTGAAGTGGGGGTGAACAGAGGGGCTGGCACGGACCTGGAGGAGAAAGGTCACTGCCCAGGTCCACACTTGGAGGGCCCAGAGGGCCAGCGTGGCTTAAAAACCTGTCTCTGTCTTCCTTGCAGCGGGGAACCCAGGACCAGAGACCCTGCCCAGAGCGAAACCTGTCTTCCCACCCCTTCCTCCAAAGCTCCCTTCTCTCTCTCTCTTTTTTTTTTTTTTTGACAGGCAGAGTTAGACAGTGAGAGAGAGAGAGACAGAGAGAAAGGTCTTCCTTCTGTTGGTTCACCCCCAAAGTGGCCGCTACGGCTGGCGCACTGCGCTGATCCGAAGCTAGGAGCCAGTTGCTTCCTCCTGGTCTCCCATGCGGGTGCAGGGCCCAAGCACTTGGGCCATCCTCCACAGCCTTCCCGGGCCACAGCAGAGAGCTGGACTGGAAGAGGAACAACAGGGACAGAATCCAGTGCCCCGACCGGGACTAGAACCTGGGGTGCCAGCGCCGCAGGCAGAGGATTAGCCTAGTGAGCCGCAGCACCGGCCCAAAGCTCCCTTCTTCCCAGCTACTCTCATTCTGACTATAAGCCAGGGGCCACTCCTTCTGAGCCCGGCACAGTTGGGCTGGATGTGCAAAGGGCTGGGACAGTCATGGTTTAGCACTATGCTTTTAAAAGACTTTTTAATTTTTTTGAAATGCAGAATGACCGAGAGAGAGAGAAGAGATCTTCCATCTGCTGGTTCACACCCTAAATGTCCATAACAGCCAGTGCTGGGCCAGGTGGAAGCCAGGAGCCTGGAGCTCCATCTGGGTCTCCCAGGTGGGTGGTAGGAACCCAAGTACTTGGGCCATCTTCTGTTGCCTCCCAAGCCATTAGCAGGAAGCTGGATTGGAAACAGAGTAGCCAGGACTTGAACTAGCACTTCAGTGTAGGATGTGGGTGTCCCAAGAAGGATTTTTTTTTCCATGGCAATCCAAATTTATTGAACCACTGATGCTAAGTTATACAAAATTGCACCACTTTAATTAAGGCTTTCCCTTTACCCTTGGCCTCCTCCAAGTAGTTGTAACATTAGGTTGGCCAATTTAAAAACTGTGGCTCCCTCTCATGATGTCACTGGGTCCTGACAGCCAGTGTCGCCCCGCTCCCTTCAGATTGCTGCCCCCAGCACCACAGCGGTCCTGCCGCTGCCACCACTGCTGCTCTGGCTGGTTTCCCAAGAAAGGGCTTAACTGGTGGTGCCACAACACCTGCCCCATGTATTTCTCTTTATTAGGCCATTCTCACGAATCAGTTCCCGTGCTAGGTGTTCTACATGCATTGGAGTAGTTGATTTGTGCAATAATTCTGGGCAGGGCTCTTCACACCCATTTTACAGATGAGAGAAGTGAAGTTTAGAGGTGAAGTAATGTGTGCAAATCATATCCAGGATAGAGAGGGAGCTGGTATTAGAACGCACGGACCACAGTCCCTACTCCTGCTCCTCACAGACACTGCCTGGCAAGCTGCTCTGTCCAGGGGAGGCAGATGGGCCAGAGGCAGTGCAAGTAACTAAGGCTGGGTGCCCAAGGGCCAGGGCTCTGCCACTTCCCAGCCATGTGATGGGGCAAGCTACCTAGTCTTCTGAGGCCTGGGTCCCGCACATGCAACCCGAGGATGATAATGAGACTTGTATCTCAGGGTCGTCAGGATATCGAGTTTGCTCACGTAATGACTCAGAAGAGGGGCAGGTGCTTCTGCAGCAGTTGAGTTGCCACTTGGGACACCAGCATCTCATGTCAGAACGGCTGGTGTGAGTTGTGGCTCTGTGCTTCCTGCTAATGTGAGCCTTGGGAAGCGGCAGATGATGGCTCAGGTACTTGGGTTCCTGCTACCCATGTTGGAGACCCGGTTGGCGCTCTGGGCTCCTGACTTTCACATGTCCCAGCCCCAACTGTTATAGACATTAAGGACTGAAACAATGAATGGAAGACCACACTTTGTCTCTGTCTTTCAGATAAAAAAATTAGAGAGAGAGTAAAAAAGACACACAAGGAATGCTCCTATCCACTGATTCACTCTCCAAATGCCCACAATGATCAGGACTGGGCAGGCGCCAAGGTCAGGAGCCAGGAGCTAAACCTAAGACTCCCACGTGGGCAGCAGGAACTCAGCCACTTGCTGCTGCCTCCCAGGGTCTGCATTCGCAGGGAGCTGGAGTCTGGAGCAGCGCCCAAAGTCAAACCCAGTACTGCGATGTAGGATGTGGGCGTCTAAACTGGCATTTAAACCACTAGGGAAAACACCACCCCACCGACTTTTATTATCCCTGTCATTCCTCCTTATCATCAGGAGGTTCCACACCTGCTCCCTGCAGCTCCTCCCCATCCCCCCGCCCCACCTCCTTTCCCATTTGCACTGTCACAGTGCCTACCAGAGGGAGCTCTGAGCTGCAGCCCAGCTGGACAGCTCCCTGTCCTCCAAACACCAGGCACATTCCTGGGTCTGCCCTCCCCTGGAAGCCCACCCTTCTTCCCAGGTCCCACATTACTCCCAGGGGAAGCCTTGTCAGTTCTGGACCTTAGGCTCTTCCGTGGGCTATGGTGACATCCAGAGAGACTGTGTGATGTCCACATAGGGGCTGGGTCGACCCTGGACGCCCCCTCCCTCTAGCCTTAAAGAACAGAATTTGGGGCTGGCGTTGTGGGACAGTGGCTTAAACCATTGCCTGCAACACCGGCATCCCATATGAACTCTGGTTCCAGTCCTGCCTGCTCTATGCACCTCCCTGCTAATGCACCTGGGAAAGCAGCAGAAGATGGCCCAAGTGCTCAGGCCCCTGCACCCATGGGGGAGACCTGGATAGAGTCCCAGGCTCCTGGCTTCCTTTGTGGCCACTTGGGGTGTGAACCCGCAAATCAAAGATATCTTTCTCTATAATTTGGCTTTTAAAATAAACAGATAAATCATTTTTTTAAATAGTATTTTCACCTTTAGTTTAAGGAGCCCTTGCAAAGTGCCACGACACTCACTTTGCTAAGTGCTTCATCGACATTATCCTGTTTCAGTTTCTCATAATTCCAAGAGATGGGTGCGTGGAGGGTTTTTTCTTTTAATTTTTTTCTATTTCTCGGGGGAGGAAAATGAGGCATGGAGAGATTAAGCAGCGAGGAAGTGGTAAAGGGTGGAACTCAGCAATCTCCGCAGGCAAACCCAAGTTCTCAACAGCTGTGTGCCGGGCAGCCGACTCCGCCCCCCTTCCTCCTTGTCCTCATCCTCTTCCTCCCCGGGACCCGGAAAGGTTTGTCTTCCCAGAGCTTGTCTTTGCCAAGTGACTACATCACCTGGTGCAGCCACACTTGATGCCAGGCCCTGGGGTTTAGTGATCCTCTGCCTTCAGGGAGCTCACAGCCGGATGTGGGAGGGAGAAGATAGATCAAGAATTTAACAAATAGCTAGTGTTTACCTTTGTGCCAGGCACTGTTACAGGAACAGCACTTTATAAAAAGATTTGTGGGGGCCAGTGCCATGATGTGTGAGGTTAGGCATCTGCCTGCAGGGCTGGCATATTCTCTATGGGCACCAGTTCAAATCCCGGCTGCTCCACTTCTGATCCAGCTCCCTGCTGATGGCCTGGGAACGCAGTAGAAGACGGTCCAAGTGCTTGGGCCCCTGCACCCATGTGGGGAACCCAGAGGAAGCTCCTGACTTCAGATCAGCCCAGCTGTGGCCGTTGTGACCATTTGGAGAGTGAACCAGCGGATAGAAGACCTCTCTCTCTGTCTGTCTATAATTCTGCCTCTCAAGTAAATAACTAAACCTTAAAAAATGCAAAGATTTGTTTATTCACTTGAAAGGCAGAGAGAAAGAGAGAGAGAGAGAGAGAGAGAGATCTTTCATCCACTGGTTCACTTCCCAAATGGAAACAACAGTAAGGTCTGGATCAGGCTGAAGCCAGGAGCCAGAAACTCCATCTTGGTCTCCCACGTTTGGTGGTACATGGACCATCTTCCTCTGCCTTCCCAGGTGCATCAGCAGGAAGCTGGATTGGAAGCAGAGCAGCTGGCCCTTGAACCAGTACTAGGAAATGGGATGCTGGTGACACAAGGAGCAGCTTAACCCCCTGCACCCCAGAACCAGCTCCAACAGTATGTGTTAACTCATTCATTGCTCATAGGAGGCAGGGGTGGGGGACAGGAGCACAGAGAAGGTAAGTGTCACGCCCCAGATTGCATGGCTGACAAGTAGAGGAGCCAGCATGATTGGAAAGCACCGGGATTCGGGGCAACGCTGCAGGGCACCACGGGCACGCACTGTGACGTTGTGAGGCACCAGCAAGTATTGGAATGTGCATTTGTACGAGGCACCCGAAGGAATGACGGCGGGACGAGTGGTTTAGAGATCAGCCAAGGACGTTCTCTGACAGGAGGGGACAGCTGAGTGAGGTTTTGAAGAATGGATAGGAGTATTTTGGGAATTTGGAAGGGAGTGGAAGGGAGAGATGTATTCCAGACAGTGGGAACAGCATATGTGAAGTACAGCATGTTCGAGATTATGAAGATACAACAGTTTACTGCTGACAAGTACAAGAGGGGTGGTCAATATGCGGGGGGAGGGGGCATGAGGGGCGGGTTAAGGCCGGAGAGCAAAGCAGGGACCAGCGCAGGGCAGAGGGAGGTCTTTGCAAAGAGGCTGGGTTTCTTCTGGAGGGGTCAGGTGGGGTGGGGTGGGGGAGCTATTGGTGGGTTTTAAACAGGGCACGTGTGAGGTCAAATCATAGCTGTAGATGGGGGGAGGGGGAAGAAGGGCCTGAAGGGTCCATCAAACAAAGGGGCAAATTATAGCTATTGGGAGGTAAAAGTCAGCAGGCTTTATGGAATAATTAGACAAGGGCAAGGTGAGCAGTCTGGGATGACACGATGGCCAAGTCTCTGGCCTGGGTGACAGGATGGACACGAGTGGTCTCCAACAAGAGTTAAAGACCCCCTGGGATTCTTAACCTTGGCCCCCACATTTTTCTCTGCACCATTATTGTTGTGTGTGTGTGTGTGTGTTTAGAGATTTATTAATTTATTTGAAAGGCAGAGTGACACAGAGAGAAAGATATCGGCCATCTGCTAGTTCGAATGGCTGCAACAGCCAGAGCTGGGATAGCCTGAAGCCAGGAGCCAGGAATTCTCTCTGGTCTCCCACATGGGTAGCAAGGGTCCAGGCCATCTTGCCCTGTCTTCCCAGGTGCATTAGCAGGGAGCTGGATTGGGAGTAGAGCAGCCAGGACTCGAACTGGTACTCTGATATGGGATGTGGGCATCACAAGCGGCGGCTTAACCCACTGCACCACAATGCCAGTCCTCTTCCCCATTACTGTGCTGAAGGCAATGAGGGCTCAACCAGGGCTTGATGGTCGGCACTGGCCTCGTGACAGATCCAGCCCCAGGGAGATGCCACTGGGCTGTGGGCAGGTCGTGTTGGAGAAAGGCCTTTCATGTTTGCAGATGCAAATGCCGAACCTGGGAGTGGGAGCTGGGAAGGGCTTGGCATAACAGTGAGAGAAACTTGAAGTTGACGGAAATTCTGGAGGGCCATGGTGTGCAGAGGAGGGACGATGCTGGGAAGAGGTAAGAGTCTGGGTCCCGGGGCCGGCGCTGTGGTGTGGCAGGTAAAACCGCCACCGCCTGCGGTCCCAACATCCCATATGGGTGCTGGTTCGAGTCCTCGCTGTGCCTCTTCTGATCCAGCTCTCTGCTGTGGCCTAGGAAGGCAGTAGAAAATGGCCCAAGTGCTTGGGCCCCTGCACCCATGTGGAAGACCTGGAAGAAGCTCCAGGCTCCTGGCTTCGGATCAGACCAGCTCTGGCCGTTGCAGTCATATGGGGAGTGAACCAGCGAATGGAAGACTTATCTCATTCTTTCTCTCTACCTCTGCCTCTCTGTCACTCTGCTTTTCAAACAAATAAATCTTAAAAAAAAAAAAAAAAAAGAGTCTAAGTCCCAACTGCATCATCATCTCCAGGGCCTGGAAAGCTTGGGAGGCCAGGAGCTGAGGCTCAGTTTGAACGTGTTTGTGCACAACCTGCTGAGACTCGGCCATCTAAAGGCACCTCTGTGCCCCCTTTGCCCTCTTCCCTGGAGGTGAGCGATGGCGGTGAGCCCACCGGGGGCAGTGCAACAAGGCCGGCCTGCATGGACAGCAGGTCCATGCATAAAGGAGGCGCCAGAGCTCAGGACCGCCTGGGGACTGGCGGAAACCCCACGTTACCATCCAACTTTCTCAGGTAGGAGAACTGGTCTTGAGACTGAATGCCTCTCATCCCAGGAGGGCAGCAAGGACACAGAGGGTGTGTGAATTTCTCCCAGGTCACCCAGCCTGGGCCCAGCTCAGCACCCCGTCTCCCGGATCTCTGAGTCCATCCTGTCAGGTGGTGAATGGGTGGGTGGGGTTGGCGCTGGGGCAGGACAGCTTATCAGATGTGTCCTTTTCAGTGGAGGCAGAAGGAAAGCAGAAACAATAGCCCACTGTGTTCCTGGAGCCCCAGTGTGTGTCCCCTTTTGTCAGTTCAGCCTGGCCCATGCTATGTGTCTGGCCCCAGGTCTGAAATGGGTAGGACAGCAGGATGGCCACCAGTGAAACACATGAGCTCACAGAGAGATTATCAAGTCCCAGAGGGTTAAAAATTTTTTTTTTGTTAGCAGAATTCCTCAAACAATATGGCAAAGACAACAGCACAGAAGTACTGGTAGACACACAGCTGAATCTCTTGGAGTTGCACAACCTGATGTCCACTGCCTGGTGGTACACTCAAGACCCTTCTAGAATTATCTGGTTAGAAACCACAATTCAATCCACATCAACCCTGTTTTGCAAGTGAGACTCTGCAAGCCAGTGAAGGGACCTGGTGTAACCTGGGTCCTGCAGCTGGCAGGGCCAGACCTTGGACTTGGAGCACCTGCCTGTAAGCCTAGGCTCATTTTGCCCATACCCACAGCTGCTCTCAAAAGATCGCTTACTTTTTTAAAAAAAAATTATTTGTTTTCAGTTTATTTGAAAGATAGATGGCCAGCACCGTGGCTCACTTGGCTAATCTTCCGCCTGTGGCACCGGCACCCCGGGTTCTAGTCCCAGTTGGGGCGCTAGATTCTGTCCTGGTTGCTCCTCTTCCAGTCCAGCTCTCTGCTGTGGCCCAGGAGTGCAGTGGAGGATGGCCCAGGTCCTTGGGCCCTACACCCGCGTGGGAGACCAGGAGGAAGCAACTGGCTCCTGGCTTTGGATCAGCACAGCACGCCGGCCGTAGCGGCCATTTGGGGGGTGAACCAATGGAAGGAAGACCTTTCTCTCTGTCTCTCTCTCTCTCTCTCATTGTCTAAATCTGCCTGTCAAAAAATTTTTAAAAAAAGAAAGATAAAAAGACAGAGATGGAGAAAAATCTTCGTTCCATTGATTCAAACCCTGAATGCCTGCTACAGCCAGGGCTGGCCCAGGCCAAAGCCAGGAGTTGAATCTGGGTCTCCCATGTGGGTGGCAGGGACCCAACACTTAAGGCATCACTTGCTACCTCCCAGGGTGCGCATTAGCAGGAAGCTGGAGTCAGGAGCAGAGCATCAGACCCAGGCCCTCTGGTGTGGGGCGCAGATATCTTAACTGTGAAGCCAAATGCCTACCACAGGGGTTCTTTCTTTTGAGTCCTGGCCATGAGGAATCTGGACTGCTTGCAAGCTTGAAGCTTGGGGCACACATGCAGCTGAGACTCATTTTCAAACAGGACGTGGACAGCTCTGGGGAAGGGGAGAGGAAAGACAAGTGGCTCGTTCGCACAGTTCACTCACTTGACTTTGGCAGACCTCGGTCTGGGCAAATCACCCTGTGAGCCTGATTTCATTTGGTGCCGGTGTGATCCAGACATCCTGGCCACCTCCTTTGCCCAAGGACTCCTGTGTAACCGGTGCCACCACCTCAGAGAGCAGAGGGCTCTGGGAAGACCCAGACAAGACCCTTCCCGCCTGCTTCTGTGCCCTGTTTTCTAGCATCTGGGTGCGTGGGGGAAGCTCTGGAACAGGAGAAGGTAGAGCTGGAGTGAGAAACACCACGCAATTTGCAGAGGTCAATTTGCAGAACAAAGTACCTCGGTCACTACTTATTTCCTGGGGGCAGAGACACCGGGCCCTGAATTCCTCCTGGAGTCACCGTGGAAAGAGTGTCCCCAATCCCACCTTCCCATACACACTCGCAAGACAGTCCCTGCCCCTGGGCTGCTACCTGGCCTACTGCCATTCTGGTAGAAGCGTGGGAAACACATTTCCCCAGCCTGGCAGGTGGGTGATTTAGGCACTGCCGTGTCCGTGGGACACCTCATAAGCCAGCTGTGGGGACGCCACAGGAGCCAGAAAGGGAGACAATGCCCCCGCGTCACGAGGGCAAGGTTGAGCCTGGTGTCGGAGCTGATGTGCTAGGCTTCTCCCTGTGGGAAGCCTGGTGTAACCCATGATCTCTGAGAAGTGGTGTTCACAGCCTAAGACAAAACCCTGACCCCAAGCCCCTTTGGGAAGAAAGCCCTCCCACAACCCTTTCGGCACAGCGACAACCATCTGCACAGGCACTCAGCCTGTGCAGGTTGAGTTTGGGAGTACGTGGCCGCTGTCTCCATGGCTCTCTGGGCACCTGCTGGACATTGTGAATCTTAGGGACCCACCAGCATTCTGCAGGAAGGAACTGCTGCTGGGTGGAGCTCAGGGGCCAATGGCCATGGCACCTGGTGGGGAAGAGGGCGGGTAAGGACCTCAGGTGTCCTTGACGGAGGAAGGACTTGGCTGGGCCCCCGTTGTCAGGGGCTGTGACCTTGGAAGGTGTTCGGCAGTGGTTTTGGAAGTGGCTAGAGCCCAGAAAGTATTGGCCCTCAGGAGAGAGTTAGCCTGGCCCCGCTGGCCTCCTTTGTTCCTCGTCCTTTTTTTTTTTTTTTTTGGACAGGCAGAGTTAGACAGTAAGAGAGAGACAGAGAGACAGAGAGGAGAAAGGTCTTTCTTCCATTGGTTCATCCCCTAAATGGCCGCTATGGCCAGCGCACTGTGCCGATCTGAAGCCAGGAACCAGGTGCTTCTCCTGGTCTACCATGCGGGTGCAGGGCCCAAGCACCTGGGCCATCCTCCACTGCCTTCCCGGGCCACAGCAGAGAGCTGGACTGGAAGAGGAGCAACCGGGACAGAATCCGGCGCCCCGACCAACCGGGACTAGAACCCGGGGTGCCGGTGCTGCAGGCAGAGGATTAGCCTAGTGAGCCGAGGTGCTGGCCTTGAATAGGGTTTTGCCAGGGCTTTGAACCTGCATCTCCATTGTTTTCAGAGGAGTCATCAACCCGGCCCTGCATCCCTCTCCCCAGTTCTCTCACCTCCGCTAATCAATGCTTCCGATTCCCCTCCCCTTTGGCTGCCCTTGGTCAGAAACACTGCTCTGCTGGGAGCAGAAGCATCTTCCGCCTTCCCAGCCCCCCCCCCCCCCCGGGGGGAGGAGGTGGGGGCTGGAGGCAGATGTCCTAAGACAGACCCTGAGGGGAGGAGGTTTTATGGAGCCCAGCTGGCCGCAGCCGGTTCCATCCTGCCGGCTGGCTATTTATGCAGCACTGAGCGTTTCCTGGCCCCCTCGCCTGGGCCACCCCAGCCAGGCATCGATCGCCCTAATGGCGAGGCTCTGCAGTGGCGGGCCGGAGCTGTCCTGTCCCCAGGCTTTCCTGTGGCTCTCATTAGCTGAGGTCCAGAGACTCCTCTTCACAGATGGGCAACTGGGGCCCAGGGGGCCCTGCTGGGAAGCAAGAGGGGGCTGAACTGAGCATGGGTCTCCCTGCCACACCTGCTGGAGCCTCTCTGGCTGGCTCTGATGGTGTGTGTGTGTGTGTGCGTGCATGTGTGTGTTCCCAGAATTGGGGATATGGACACAGGCCTAGAGTGGCCATGTGTGATGTCACTTCTTTCCCGAGCCCCAGGGAACAGGGTGGGGGGAGTCACTGCCCAGGGACAGCTCCAGAGTCCCCATAAAGGAGGGGAAGCAGGAGACACAGTCTTTGGGAGGGGGCTGTGAGACTGGGCTTGCAGCTGTGTTTGCAAGCAAGCACACTGCTGATGCTGGATGGTTTCCGGGGTAACTGTGGGGACCCCTGATGGAGATTCCTGGGCTGGAGGGGGGGTCCTAAAGCTCTCCAAACCCCCTCACCTCCACCTGTGTGCCTTCAGCTGGGAGGGGTTACCCTGACACTTCCCAGCCCTGGAATCAACGGTGGGTGCTGGGGCCAGGTTCCCACTGTGCCTGCATGGTGGGGGAAGGCAGGAGGGGTACGCTGAGGGCCACAGGCACTTAGCAATCAAGTGAAAATGCCTGGAAAGAGAAGCCTTTGAGGACAGGATCCAGAGGCGATGCCAGCGACGGCAGCCCGGCCCAGTGGAGAAGGAGCTCTGGCTGCCTGGGGCAGCCAGGGCAGGAGGAGGGCAGATATTCTGCTGGAGCTCCTGTAGCCTACAGGTCTAATGGCTGCCTTCCCACTCCTGCGGAGGGTCCTGATGATAGACAGAGGCGAGGCTGGCCCTGACAGACAGGGACGAGGCTGGCCCTGATGATAGACAGAGGCGAGGCTGGCCCTGACAGACAGGGACGAGGCTGGCCCTGGCCCTGGAGGTTGCAACTCTGCGAGCACAACCCCGCATGCCCCTCGCGGGCTCCTCACGCTGCTCCGGCCTCCGTGGAAAAGGTCAGAGCCAAGCTTAACTTGGGAGGCACCCAGGGAACCTGTATCCCATTAAATCCCAGCGAGAAAGCTGTCGGAAGCAACAAAAGCACACGCGCCCGGCTGTGTAAAATCTGAAACGCAATCCACAGCTCCATTTGTCCTGCGGTCTCACAGAAATAGTCAATTATTCATCAGAACTGAAGTAACCGCTCCCACTCCCACATGATCTTAAGACCCCACCCCACCCCCACCCCCACTCAGGGCCAGACTCACGGTGTGGGTAGGACGGGGAACTTGGGGCATCTACATGAACCCCTGGTTTCCTGGATGAGCTGGGAGGCAGGGACAGGGGCTGGGCTCCCAAGGCCAGCCTCAGAACAGCCAGGAGACGGCAGAGGGCCCCTGAAGCTGGCCTTGGCCGCTTCCCACAAGTCTGGGGTCTGTGAGCTCCCTCTCCTCCAACACCTTGCAGACTCAGCCCTTACTGACTGCTTGAGAGTTGGGGACCAGGAAGCTGGTGGTGAACGACGGGGGCTGCTCTGGCTCCCCCCACCCCCACTCCCACCACCTTCCAAGGAGCCATCCTTGACAGGACCAGTGTGTCCCCTCCCCCACGCTCTCGGTATTCCTCCGCCCCAAGTGCTGAAATCTCTGTTCTCTTGGCCCACATTACAAGCATACATATAGGCAGGCACATTTGGGTGGCTGGGACACCCTCATCCCACACTGGAGTGTCAGGGCTCCAGTCCCAGCCCCACACCCAACCCCAGCTTCCTGCTCATGGGCACCCTAGGAGCCAGCAGGCCATGGCTCCAGTGCTGGGGTCCCTGCCACCCATGTGGGAGACTGGGATGAAAGTCCTGGCTTCAGTCTGTCCCAGCCCTGGCTGTTCAGGCTTTTGGGGAGTGAACCAGTAGATGGAAGACCTCTGCCATTCAACTAACATCAATAAGCCAGTAATTATACATACGGATTACATATAACCTGTAATTACATGTACATATACTTATTTATTTATATTTTTTATTTCAGCGGAAGCATGGACCCTTCCTGGGCCCCGGGAACGGAGCCTTGCAGAAGGACTAGCCCAGGGCTGGCTCTGGGTGGGGAAGGAAGACGCCCTTCCCACCGGAAGCCAGCTTCTGCGGTTGGGGGAGGGGGCCTTGGGAGAGGGTGCACTTGGCAGTGGGTGTCCCAGGAGGATCCCATCTTTGGAAGATGGGACTTCTCCCGCCGTGGCGGACTCTGGCCCGGCCTGGCCCGGGTGGGCCCCAGTCACAGCCACCCTCTTGTCTTCAGCTCTCCCGAGCTGCCCATGCAACCCAAGTTCATTCTCCAGGTCAGTGGCCTCCACCCCGCGCCTCCCAGCCCTCGAGCAAAGATGACCCCAGCCCAGACTAAGATCCACATCTTCAGGGACAGCCAGCCGGGAGCGAGGTCAAGGTCACGGGGGAAGGCAGAGGCAGCGCGAGGACCGGAGGGCGTTGGAGGGGTGCTCGGGCCCGGGCCCCTTCCCCGAGGCCCTCTCAGCAGCGGGGCGCACACTCACCGCCGGGACCACTTGGCCGACGGCCTCCCGAAGGGCCGCTTCCACAGCACCCCGTAGAGCTGCACTTTGGTGCTGATGTCCAGTGCGTCCGAGTCGGCCTGCTCCAGGGACGGCGACGGCGACACCGAGTTGGACTTGGAGGTGAACATCCTGCCTCAGCGGGGCTGCCCCCGGCGCCGCCCGCCCCCTCGCTAGGGCCGGCTGGTGGCAGTGGGAAGGCGGCTTCTGCAGGGGTTCCGGGCGCCGTCGGGGGCGCGTCCCAGAGAGCTGAGGCGCCGCGCGGCCCCGGCCCGGAGCCGCTGCATCAAAGCGCGCGGGGCGGCGAGCGCGCTCGAGGGGGCGCGGGGCGCGCAGCCGGCGGCTCGGACTCAGGGTGGAGATTGCGGCGGGCCCGGCGGGAACTCGCAGGGGAGGGCGGCTCAGCCTCGGGCGGGCAGCATCTCTCCCTCCCTTCACTCCCCCACCCCCCATGACAGCCCCAATTCTGGTGGCCCCGATTGGCTGGGAGTGGCAGGTGAGCCGGCGGGAGGCCGGCCTCAAGCGCCAATCAGGGCGGGCGCCGGCTGCGGGGCCGGGCTCCGCGCGCCCGGAAGGTCCCGGCGGGTCCCCCCGGCCCGGGGATTTGGCCACAGGCCTCCCCGCCCCCACCCCGGGCGTCCCGCCCTACCCCCGGGTTCCTTCTGGTCGTGCGGCGCCCACTTGGGGACGGAGGACGCGTCTGCTGGGTCGTGGGCGGGAGTCATTCCTGCAGATCCCGACTCGCCGATGGGCCGGGGGTAGGAGGGCGCAAGGGTGTGGGGTCGGAGCACTAGGCTTGGAATCCCAGCTCGGTGCCCGCATAGCTCCTTGGTTTTCTCACCGGTGGAAGTGGAGCTGCCCTGTGGCCCCTGGAGCGGGCGGGGACCTCGGGTAGACTTGGGTAAGTGCCCATATGCCGCCCCAAGGAGAGGCTCCATCCGTCAAGGTAGCGGCCCCTCCCCGCGCCTGGCCGGGATCGGATTTCTTTTCCTGGAACTTGACTTGACTGTCGGCATTTGGCACTCGGTGCCAATCTGCAACTGTCACTGCGGTTTGTGCTCCTGATCTGTGCTCTGCGCGCCTGGGCCACGCTCCGCGGCGCTGGGGGCTTCGTCCCCTTCGGCTCCCTGCCTCTCTCTTGGGTTGGGGTCTGCCGACCGGCCCACGTTCAAATCCCTGGGGACCTCCCTCACCTCTGCAGTTTGGAAGCGCCAGGTTAGCCCCGCGGCGCTCACCCGTTCCGGAGGCGAGAGACCGCCTACGGGAGCACGCCGCAGTCACCCGGTTCCGAAGCCGGGAGCCGCAGGCCGTCGCTGGCTGCAGTGACGCACCTGTGCCCTTGGGGCAGCCACTTGAAATCAGACTGGCGCCGAAGCTGGCGAACAGGTAGCCCGGTCACTTTATTCTCTTGTCCCAAGTAAGAGAACTGAGGTGTACTTTCTACACTACTGCAAAAAGTTCCCGGAAAATAATTAAAAGTTACATTTATTTTGGTGTAAAAATGTTTTGAAAACATGCATACAAGGTTTTCTTCAGTGCAAGTATGAAAAATGCATGTTATGAACACACTGTGCGAGACAGCCTGTTGTCTAACCTGTCTGGCTCCTCCCCGCAGGCCTTAGGGTTTGACCCCTCCCTGGGGGCCACCCAAGGTCTCACAGTTATGAATGTAGTTAAGAAGGGGGCCTCCCCGGGGGCTTCCTTTGTCACCGCCCTGGCAGCCTTGCCTTCTGCTGGCTCCTCACCACTCAGAGGAGCCCACCTGCCTTCCCTGGGCTTCTAGAACACCTCAGGTCTCAGCTGTGCACAGGGCCCAGGGCCGGGAGCATCAGGTGGGAGGAGTCAGGAGCAGGAAGGTGATGATGATGAGGGCCCAGGGGTAGAATACAAAGAGGATATTGCATGTTTTTGCCTGTTTTTGACACATGTTCTAATGCTTAGAAAGTTCCCAGTCTTGCTTTTTCCAAGATGGAAGCTAAAATCTGTTAGAAGTGATGCAAAAACAATTCTCCAGGGTGGTGGGGAGGGGGGCAGGCCCTTGGCCTTGCAGGTAAATCCCTGCTGGGGACACCCACAGGCCACGTCGGAGTCCTGGATTCAGGTCCCAGCTCCACTCTGGATTCAGCTTCCTGCTCATGCACACCCTGGCAGGTGGCAGGCGATGGCTCAAGTGCTGGGGTTCCTGCCACCCACATGGGAGATGGAGTTCCCAGCTCCTGGCTTTGGCCTGGCCCACGCCTGGCTGTCAGTGGTATCTGGGGAGTAACTCAGGGGGTGGGGAGATCTCTTGCTATCTCTCTGCCTCTCAAATAAATGTGTGTGTGTGTGTGTGTGTATATTTGGATTCTGACTTGTGATGGAGAGGAAGACAGAGGATTTAATCAGTTTACAGCTGTGGGCCAAACCGGAAGAACTATTTCACATTTCTGAACGTATGCAGACACCAAACCCAGGCAGCCCCCACATCCCAGTTACAGTCCCAGTCAATCCAGAGTGCACGTGTTTCTCTAGGGACTGTACCCACCCCCACCCCCCAGCCCCCGCCTTCCCAGAGCCCCCTCTCACCATTCTAATCCAGAGCCAGTGCAGCGTGAATGTAAACAGCTAATGCTTTCCTTACCCCAAGTTTCCTTATTATACACGCTCTTGGCTTATAGGGCACGTGCTGTAGCCTTGCTGCTCGTAGCTGCGGGAACTTGTCTGGGGACTTGGCCCTTAACTGGATAGCATCTCTGTGAGCTCAATAAACCCTTCTAGTTCAGAGCCCCTGGGTCTCCGGAGCTTGGGCCTGTGGGGTGGAGTTTTCTCATCATGGACACGGGGACAGTACTGAGTCCTAGGTGACAGCATGAGCAAAGCCCAGGTGCGAGCAGGTGCTTTCCAAGGGAAGGCGGTGGCAAAGGCATCCGACTTGCTTTGGGCCTCAGCCGAGGCTGCAAGGTTGTGTTCCTGGTGCAGTGGCAGCCCTGGCTCCGGCTGCGGTGTCGCCACACGGAGGCGGGCTCCCGCAGCCCAGGAACGGCAGCAGGAAGTGCCCGGTGGCAGCTGCCGCTTCCTGCTCAGGCCACCTCTGCAGCTTGCTCTTGGGCGTCATTGCTGGAAGCTTCATTGCAGGCCTGCACCACCCTCCCCCCGCCCCATCCTTTTAAGTAAATTCATTCCTTTCCTGCTGAATCAGGTCAGTAGCAGCTTGGGCTGCTCGTGGTGAGAACTAGCAATGAGCATAGACCTGTGGGGAAAACGGGAGGAGAGGGAGGGTACCCGCCGTCATCCGTAAGAAGTCCTTGCCGGGGGGACGGAGCGAGTGAGTGCACCTGACCTCAGGAAAGGCTGGGGGCCTCCAATGGCGGAAATGGGCAAGGGATTTTCTCCAGTGGCAATGAGGTCCCAATCCTTGCCTGCCCCCTCCACGTGCTGGACGCCTGAACAGACCCTGGTACCTGAGGTTAAGGCCGGCTGGAAAGACCGCCCTGAGGTCAGCAGTGCGAGTCTGATGGGCACTTGGGTGCCTTTTGTCCCCCTCTATGAAACATTCTGGGTGGCGCCAGGTCAGCCCTGGGAGAAGCCGCTTCTGCGTCCCCTGTGTTCTCCACCAGGCTGGTGGGAGCGCTGAATGTCTGGCTGATAGATCTGCAGGAGACCAAACAACAGGGCGCTAACCCAGGGCCCCGATCAAGTGGCTCAGTGCCGCCCAGTCTTATGAGAGCAGTCAGCCCAGGCTGGAGCCACACTGGCAGCCCCTGCTATGGTGTGGCCCCCAGAGGCCCCTGGGTTTGAGTTTTCGTTCTCCATGTGGGGTGGGACCCCTAAGAGGTGGGCCTAGGAAGAGCTCCTTAGTTCACTGGGGGAGCTGCCCCAGGAAGGGATTCGGGCAGCTTTCGTGGGAACCCTGAGTCCTTGTGAGATCGAGCTGGTGCACAAGCTTGAGCCTGAGCCCTGAGGTGGCGTGGCCTCCTGTCTGCTGGACATGATCCCTCCCTGTGATGCTCCTGCCCTTGTCACCTGCCATGAGGGACACAGCCGGGGGAGGGGCTTGCCAGGGCCTGCGCCGTGCTGCTTGGATTTTCAGGATCCCAAACAGGGAGTTAAATGAACCCAGAAAGCTGGGCTGCCTCCAGCATTGTTACAGTAGCAAGAAATAGATCAATAAGGCCCCAGGTGAGATGGCTCTTCTCTCCACTTGGGCTCCCTTGCACTGGACTAGATACAAGGGGACTTCAAAAAGCTGGTGGAATAATGGAATTAAAAGATTTTATTTTGCTGTAAAATTTTGTTTAAATCCATGTCTAGTGTTTGCATATTATGCATTTCCCGTGAAGTTTTGGAAGACCCCTACTAGGTTCTGTTCTCATCAGCAGGGTCAGCCTTTTGCTGGGCTTCTACCCTCTCCCTGCCCAACTGCTCACACCCAAGGCTGCAGGTGTTTCTGGAGCTGACAAGAGGACGTTCCTGGCCTGCCACCTGCCAGCCACCAGCCACTTCACGGCACTGATGTGGGCTCTTGGTGTCCTAGGGCAAAGCGGTGAGCCACCCAGGGCTCGGACACTCGGAAGGCTCTGTGCGCCCTCTTGTGGGGGATGCGTGCATTAAAACAGATACCTTAATTTGGCTTCTAGCAGCAAGTGCAGTTATCTATTTGGGGTGGGAGAAGCGCTGAATCTGGCCCATAAAGCCATAGCCATTTATTGCTCCAGTGTCACACACCCTCCTACAACAGCTACTGGAGAGCCAGGGTGCTGGCCCTCACCAGGACAGAAGTGCAATTCGTGGGATCAGGTGCCAAAGGCTGGGGATGAGCACTCTCCATTTCCGCTCAGTGAAAAGGCTATGGACTTTGAAACTCTTGTGGCTTCCAACTCTGTATTATTTTGGAATATTTCTTCCAGCCTCAATAGCACATTTTTGTTTTTATTTTTCTGTTTTTTTTTTTTTTAAATTTATTTATTTGACAGCTAGAGTTAGACAGTGAGAGAGACAGAGAGAAAGGTCTTCCTTTTTCCGTTGGTTCACCCCCAAAGTGGTCGCTACGGCTGGCACTGCACCAATCTGAAGCCAGGAGCCAGGTGCTTCCTCCTGGTCTCCCACGCAGGTACAGGGACCCAAGCACTTGGGCCATCCTCCACTGCCTTCCTGGGCCACAGCAGAGAGCTGGCCTGGAAGAGGAGCAGCCGGGTCTAGAACCCGGCGCCCATATGGGATGCTGGCGCCACAGGTGGAGGATTAACCAAGTGAGCCACAGTGCCGGCCCTCTGGTTTTTCTAAGTACCGAGCAGGATGAACAAGAGCCAGAAGAGAAAATGTAACACAAGTTCTACTCCTGCTGCACCCTTGGCCCTGGGGCAAAATGCAATTCCGACAGAAGGAAACACAGGTGGGAGCGGAGGCTTTGGGGAGATAGTGGTGGAGGCTGGAGTGTTGGAAGGTGGTGGGCAGGGACACTTTCCCATTCCAAGGTGTGTTCCCTTAAGCCAGGGAGCAGAGGGTACAGGAATGCTGGGAGAGAGAACCAAAGGACGGGAGGTAGGGTGGGCACCTCTCCAGGCCGAGGCTGGTCCTCTGTACATAACAACACAGATGACCAGGGTGGGATGAGGGGCCTCAGGCCCCAACCAAAAAGTGGGGGAGATAAGTGAGGTCACAACATCCTCCCCCAGGGCTGCCTCTATAATTCCTCCCGCAGGGGCCAGGGGGTCAGTGGTGTAGCGCAGTGGGTTAAACCACAGCTTGAGACATCTGCGTCCCACATTGGAGCGCCAGTTTGAGTCCCAGTTGCTCCACTTCCAATCCAGCTTCTGCAAATGTGCCTGGGAAAGCAGCAGTAGATGGCCCAGGTACTTTGGGCCTCTGCCACCCAGGTGGGAGACCAGGATGGAGTTCCTGGCTTCTAGTTTCAGCCCGGCCCAGGCTGGGCTGTTGCAGCCATTTGGGGTGTGAACCAGTGGATGCAGGTTCTCTTTTTCTCTGTTTCTCTCCCTCTGACACACTTTCAAACAAACAAATAATTTTTTTATTTTGAAAAATTTATTTATTTAAGTATTTATTTAAAGACTTATTTATTTGAAAGGCAGAGTTACACAGAGAAGGAGAGGCAGAGAGAGTGAGGTCTTCCATTCATTGGTTCACTCCCCAGTTGGCCGCAATGGCCAGAGCTGCCAGGAGCCAGGAGCTTCTTCCAGGTCTCCCACACGGGTGCAGGGGCCCAAGCACTTGGGCCATCTTCTAGTGCTTTCCCAGGACATAGCAGAGAGCTGGAGCTGGATGGGAAGTGGAGCAGCTGGGACTTGAACCAGCACCCATATGGGATGCTGGCACTGCAGGTGGCAGCTTTACCCACTATGCCACAGCACTGGCCCCTGTATTATTTATTTGAAAGGCAGAGTAACAGAGCGGCAGAGGCAGAGAGATCCTCCATCAACTGGTTCACCCCCCAAATGGTTGCAACAGCCAGAGCTGGGCTGATCTGAAGCCAGGAGCCAGGAGCTTCTTCCAGGTCTCCTGCATGGTTGCAGAGCTGGGCTGATCTGAAGCCAGGAGCCAGGAGCTTCTTCCAAGTCTCCTGCGTGGTTGCAGGGACCCAAGCACTTGGGCCATCTTCTACTGCTTTCCCAGGCCACAGCAGAGAGCTGGATCAGAAGTGGAGCAGCTGGATCCCAAACCTGTGTCCATATGAGATGCCAGCACTGCAGCGCCAGCCCCAAAATAAATAAATCTGTAAAAGAAAAACAAAAACACTCCTCCTCTTCCTCCCATGGCCAGCAACCTGAAAATTGCTATTGTAGCAAAACCACCTTTGGGAGGCACCAGCTGAAAATATCCGGCAAGGGTACTGACCACATCCTGTGATGACCTATATCCCACCATGATACCATTATAGCAAAATCACCATGGCTGACACTCCTACTCCCATCATGCACTTCCTACCATGACACTTCAGAGACTTCCTAAAAGGCCAGAAAATGGGAAGTCACCAAATTCCTGGAAACCCCACCCAAAGCAGCACCCATGCCTCCAGATCGCATAAAGGCATGACCCCAAGCTTCACAGGTGGCAGCCCACTTCTGAGCCTGCCTGCATTTCCTCTGTGTGTACTTTTGCTTTGCTAATAAATCTTACTCCCCTGCTACTGCTCACCTTTACATCTCATGCCTGAATTCTTTCATGTGCCAGAGAGAACCTGGAATCCTTGGCCCAACGAGCCAGCTCCACCTTAGGACTTGGAGCCTGCTGATCCTCATATCCTTGAGTCACCTGTGCTATGACAGAACTTGGGCCAGCCAGGACCATAGCTGAGAAGTGACGCTGGTCAGAGCTGCGGCAGGGATTACAAAGACCGTGGCTAGATCCAATGAGCTGAATCCGAAAGCTTAGAAGTCATCCAAGGAACTGACACGACTCATGTCTGCCTCTAGTCCACCTGCTGCAGCCAGCGGCATCGCCTGCGCAGAGCCCATGTTCCTGGGAACCACTAGGCCTTAGCCCATGAAGGGTCTCCTGCCCACTGGGCTCAACCCTGGGATCACAGCCCCCTGGACATGCATTGAGTCCCCTACCCGACACAGCCTGCGGGGCCCTGAGTTGGCCTGTCTTGGCCCTTTGCTCACTGGCGCGCACCGTGTTTTTCCTGTGAATCCTTGAGCCACCAGCTCCTTGAGGGCTGTTAGTGACTTACTCACCACCTGACAGCTGGGTCCCTAAAAGGACTCGCTGAGCCCTGCTGAATGAAATGGAGGAGGCACGGGACCCAGCCTCCAGCCCCCAGCCCCAACCACCCGTGGACAATGTGGGACCTCGGTTATCAAGTCCTGCCCCAGTCTTCCAGTCACAGGCAAGCAATCCAGTTCCTTCCAACCTCATTCACCCCCCTCACCTGGGGGCTTTCTCTTCTCAAGGCTTCTGAATTTGTCAGGATTCCCCTCTTGAGTGTGGCAGCCAGAGTGAGTTGAGACACATGTTTTCCTCACATTCCATCCAAAAACTGTAAAACTGGGCAATGCTAATGCTGCAACAGAAACCAGCAGCTGAGCCAAAAATGGGATCCAGGTCTTCCAATGCCCGAATCAGTCCAACACGACCTAAGGGCAGTTAATACTAGATTAGGAACCTGAACCCAGTTAATTTCCCACCTGGACCTTCATTCCCCAGATGGCTGTGGTGGCTGGGGCTGGGCCAGGTGGCAGCCAGGAGCCTGGAACTCCCACATGGGTGCAGGAGCCCAGGCACTTGGGCCATCATCCACTGCTTTCCCAGGTGTATTAACAAGGAGCTGGGTCAGAAGCAGAGCAGCCGGGACCAAACTGACATCCTGACACGGGACGCCAGCATCGCCAGTGGTGACTGACCCGCTGTGCCACAGCACCGCCTCCCCCGTTGACTTCTCTGTTGTCCGTTTCCATAGCCAACTCGCGAGTGCAAGACCAAGGCAGAGCTCCACGAGAGGCCAGCGGGCGTTTCTGCCGGGGGTCAGGGCAGCAGCTGAGGAAAGGCAAGGTAGAAATGAGAAAGTGCCCCGCGGAGCGGACCAAATCATTTAACAACATGGGTTCAGAACCTCTCTGCCTGCAGCTGATACCCTAGAGGGGAAGAGGAATAAAGTAAAAAACATGGGGCAAGTGGAGCAACTGACGGGGACACCCACACACCACTGCAGAGTGCCTGGTTCTAGCCTTAGCCACTCTGCACCGCTGATCCAGCTTCCTGATAATATGCCTGGGACGCAGCAGGTGATGGTTCACATCCTTGGGTTCCTGCTATCCCCATGGGAAACCTGGATGGAGTTCCTGGCCCTTGGCTTCGGCCCATCCTAGCTCTGACTGATGCAGGCATTTGGGGAGTGAATCAGTGGATGGAAGATCTTTCTGTCTCTGTCACTCTGCCTTTCAAGCAAAAAAAAAAAAAAAAAAAAAAAAAAAAAAAAAAATTAAAGATGTATTTATTTATTTGAAAGGCAGAGTGACAGACAGGCAGAGGCAGAGAGAGAGAGAAAGAGAGGTCTTCCATCCGCTGGTTCACTCCCCAGATGGCCGAAATGGCCGAAGCTGCGCTGATCTGAAGCCAGGAGCCAGGAGCTTCTTCCGGGTCTCCCACATGGGTGCAGGGGCCCAAGGACTTGGGCCATCTTCTACTGCTTTCCCAGGCCACAGCAGAGAGTTGATTAGAAGTGGAGCAGCCAGCACTCCAACTGGCACCCATATGAGATGCCGGCACTGCAGGTGGCAGCTTTACCTGCTACATCACAGCGCCGGCCCCTCAAATAAAATCTTAAATGAAAGTAATCAACACTACAGAAAAAGAACCACAACAGCGTGAGGAGCAGGAGGGTGGAGGTTACAGGATTAGAGTTTCAAGCAGGGTGGCCACAGCAGGCCTAACTCGAGCAGACCTTGGATCCAGACCTGAAGGAGGCGAGGAGGCAGCGGAAGAGCAAGCCAGATACAGGGACAACGCAGACACAGGGCTGCTTGCGTCTAACGCTACAAAAGCAACACAAAGTGAAGAACCGCTGGCAACCCTAGTGAAGCCCTTTCTCCCACCCCTATTAAATGTTTCCACATTATTTGAAAAAGGCAAAGATCTTCCACTCACCTGTTCACTCCCCACATGTCTGCAGAAGCTGGGGCTGGGTCAGGAGGAAACCAGAGCCGGGAAGTCAATCCGGATGTCCCATGAGGGTGGCAGGGACCCTCTAGTTGAGTCATCACCTGTTTCCTAGTGTGTGCATTAGCAGGAAGCTGGAATTGGAAGAGGAGCGGGTACTCGAACCCAGAACCTCTGGGCTGAATGCCCGTGATCACTCTGATCTCAGGGCAGCAGTGTGAACAGGCACAATGCGGACTTCCTGAGATGTCAGAGCCCACTGCTCCAGGCAGAAGAGGGAGGCAGCATTTTGCTGGAAGGCTTCTGAGGAGATGGCAGGAATCATACATACCATTACTCCTTTGCTGGTTTGCTCCATGAAGCGAGGTTTTCAAGCAAGATGTAATGCCCAGGGCAGGATATATAACCAACTGTAGCATGTGTGTTGACATACAGAAAAGTGGCATAAAGCAGGCCAGTAATAATTCATGAAATCTAATGACTGAGGGGCCGGCACTGTGGCATAGTGGGTAAAACTGCTGTCTGAGTGCCGGCATCCCATATGGGCGCCAGTTCAAGTCCTGGCTGCTCCACTTCCGATCCAGCTCTCTGCTATGGCCTGGGAAAACAGTAGAAGATGGCCCAAGCCCTTGGGCCCCTGCACCCGCATGGGAAGAGCTGGAGAAAGTTCCTGGCTCCTGATTCCAACCGTTGCAGCCAACTGGGGAGTCAAACAGCGGATGGAAGACTCTCTCTCTCTCTGACTCTGCTCTCTCTGTGTAACTCTTTCAAGTAAATAAATAAATCTTTTAAAAAAATCTGATGACTGAACCTAAAAATTACCTGTTTCTATGACACACGGTCACATCTAGCATGTATTATATTTAAGTAGAAAGGGGCCCCAGCACTAAAGTCCACACTGGGAGAAAACATTTATCAAATTCACAACTTATACTTCTATTTAAATCTCTGTGTCCAAGGTCGGCTGTTCACAGCATTTATAAAGACATAGATAGCTCTGCCCTTTCAAGTGAACCCACTTTGATTGGCATATGCTGCTTGTCTTTTCTGGGGGAGCTACTTTCATAAATAGTATCTGCTAACAACAATGGCCAGGGGGCAGGCATCACGGTGCAGCAGGTTAAGCTGCCACCCGGGACACACGCATACCGTGTCAGAGTGCCTGGCTCAAGTCCCAGCTACTCTGTGCTGGAAGCGTCCTGCTTACACGCCCGAGAGGCAGCAGATGGTTCCTGCCAACCACATGGCAGACCTACCTGGAGTCCCTGGCTCCTGGTTTTGACCTGGCCCAGCTCTGGCTGTTGCAGCCATTTGCGGAGTGAACTAGCAGATGGAACTCTCTCTCTCTCTGCCTTCCAGTTAATAAATATTGTTTTAAAATGGCAAGGTAGGGGGTTGGCACTGTGGCATAGTGGGTAAAACTGCTGCCTCTATATAACATCCCATATGGGCTCCAGATCGAGTCCCGGCTGTTCCACTTCTGATTCAGCTCCCTGCTGTGGCCTGGGAAAGCAGTAGAAGATGGCCCAGGTCCTTGGGCCCCTGCACCCACGTGGGAGACCTGGAAGAGGCTCCTGGTTTCAGATCAGCGCAGCTCCGGCCATTGTAGCCATCTGGAGGGTAAACCAGCAGATGAAAGATCTCTCTCTCTACATAACTCTGCCTGTCAAATAAATAAACCTTTAAAAAAATATGCCAAGGTAAAACCCAAGACAATGACCTGTGTCTTCTGGGGACAGATGCTGTATTGCATCCTTAAATTTTCCTTCCCTGCTTCCCTCCTCTCTCCCCTGAAGGATGTGCGTGTAGTAGAAACATCTTTTCGCCTCCACAGCGTTTCACTACCTTGTATAATGTTCAAAGGTAGGTCCAGTCTGGTCTTCAAACAGAAAAACTGCTAACAGGATAAGTAATAAGCCAGTCACATAAGGTATGCACTAATAAAAATTTAATATCATAAAACAAATCAGAAAACAGCAATTTTTTTTAACCATTCACAATTAAAGTGGAAAGAGACAAAATTATAAGGCAGCCATCCATGGAATGATTTCATGTTTACAAAGGATCCAGAAAAAGGGACATTTAGAACCACTGCCCAGGCCACTGAGCCAGGGGAACTGCAGTGTTATCCCGCTATCCCACGAGACTCCAACTTGCTGGAAGATGCCATCAGAAAAAAGGCCAATGCGTCTCCCGTGTGAGCAACTGCGTTAGGCTAAGCCCACGCAGAGATCTCCTAATGCTTGTCTAGTCCTTTCTCACAAGCCACAACTTCCCGTCAGGTCTCCCAGGTAACTCTGGGAGTCTCTGGTAAAAACAGGTTACATCCTGAGTCTTCACTTCACAGCAACTCCACCAGTGCTCGTGGGTGACGTGGGCCATTCTATACTGAGCAGAAAGTTTGTGACGCGAGGAAGCTCCCCCCGCAGAGCATCTGAGGAGGGCTCTCTCCTCGAACTGCAGCAGTGGAGGGTGAATCTGGTCATTATTCTCAGTCTCTCCAAGGGGTCCGAAAGGCAGAACATTCTTTGGGGGCTTGTGCTGTTGACATAGAGTTCCCATGTTCAGTACCTAGCTACCATGTGTCAGGGGCTTAATACACTCCAGTGCTGGTGTGTCCTCCTAGTTCTACACCTTGAAAAGGAGAAAAATTGGGTAGAAAACACTAAGAAGTAGGCTGCTACCAAAAAATTACACTTTCCTTTCTACAAAGAAATGGCACCTCCAAACAGCCCCTCTCTTTTTCTAATGATTCACAATGCTCCAACAGGGCGGACTCAGCTACTCTGAACTGGGAAATAAAAAGGCGAGGGAGGGGGAGAACACACAGCCTCTCAGGTAGTACCATTCCCAACATTATGTTTTGGTGCAGAAACTTTGCCTACAACACAGAAAGCTGACAACAGCATGCACAGGAAAACCGAATCAAACCTGGGACATCACTGCTTTGCTGAGACGGAGACCGAGCTGCAGCGAGGGGAACGGGTTAACACGGCTCTACTTCATTCGCCTGCAGGAGAGCACTGGGAACCTGAAAACTCTCTGCCAGGAAGAGGGAGCGGAACTGCAACTCATTAACTTTGGTTCTGAGGAAGGACCATGCTTTTCACCACCAACCGCGTCTCTTTGGTAGCCAATAATTCCTTCTGTAATCACGGCAGCGACTTCTGTTTTGCCAGTGTCTTCCAGTGTGTTGGGACGTTAAGGCATCCACATCTCAGGAGGCAGTTTGAAACCGGAGGAAGGAACCGGAACGTGCCCGAGTGAACACGGATGTGGTCTCTTGCGCACGAGCGGGTGCTCCCTCCAGGAAGGCGGCCTCGGCCGTGCTGCTGGCCTCCTGGCTGCCTGCAGCTGCATGTGAGCCCTGTAGATTTATATGGCTATTTCTGCCTGCTGCCCAGGACAGAAAATGAGTAGTTCCTGGGGCAGCAGCTACAAAATCGGGGAAAGCCCATAGCTTCTGAGAGCTGAAAGGGCCTTGAAAGGTTTGCTTGTTAATAGTAAGGTCCACAGGGGAAGGCAAATTTGTAAGTCAGATGTTTTAATTCTTGCAAGATACTCTAGCCAAACTTTTAAGCAGGATGGCAAGGCACTGCTGCGGGAGGCTTTGGCCAGCAGAACAAACTTCTGACCATTGCACACGTCAATATTATAGAAAACACTACTATTCGAACCAAACCAGACACTAAAATTTGCGATTATGTGACAAAGTCAGTTTCCAGAGAGAATCAAGGCACCCGTGGCGGAACCTAGATGGGACCCCAAGCCTCTCATAAGCCAGCTGTGGCCATCTACACAGGAGAGTCACTGAGACTTTCCACACTGTCCCTCTTGATTTGAAAACTTTGTGCAGTGGTTGCCAGACACTAGGTAGAACCACAACCTATTTATGCTGCTTCCTCCACTGCAGCCAGCAGGGGGCTCACAAGTTTTATTTCCACAGCTGCTGACTCAGTGACAAATCTACAAAAGAACAAAAAGCAATCACAGGCATGCTGGCTTCTGCATCACATTTTATAAAACATTTTTACAAATGACTAAATTCACTGCCCTGAAGAAATTAGTCTTGGTTCCCTCTTGATGCGATGTGTTTTGAAATGGTACAGAAAATCAAAATAAATTAATAATACAATATTATACACTTATTTGACAAAACAGAGCTTAGGCATATTTTGGCAAATATGAAAAAAATCACCCTAGCTTGTTAAACATTTTTGCTATCTCAGCTGTTTGAATAGGTGACTGAGTCAACTCACACACCAGGGGGTGATATCTTAAGGGGTTAACAAAGCTGCACTTGACACAAAGGTAACTTCTTTGAACGGAACAGAGATAGAGACACTGTTATCTTCATCATCACAGTTCAAGAAGTGGTTGTCCTCAGAGAACTCCTCTCACACAAGTATTAACATCACCACCGCCAGTAAGCAGCAAAGTGTGAGGAGGAGGGGCTGGAGGGAAAAGTCAGGAGAGAAGCACGAAGAGAAGGGACAAGAGACATGATTTCAACAAGCTTTAAATCAACAGGCCAACACTTCCCACTATGACACACAGAGACCTGCTTCACTGCTACAGGTGCTGATGTGAGCAGACACAGAGCACCCCAAGCTGACCAAGTATTTAGCCAGAGGGAAAAACATGTAAAAGAAACAGCCACAGCAAAAATCCCACGAATTTTGGTAGTCTTATTTTAAAAAGATTACTACAAAGATGTCAATAACTACCCAAGTTCACTTAAAATTTATCCCTTCATTTCCAAAGATACTTTGTGATCTAACTGTTTAAAGGAAGCCTAGGCCTGGCTCCTCTAAGAATGTGTTGGGGGCAGGTATTCTGCAAAGGAAAACTTGAATAGAAATGCTACAAAGGCCTCCTCACCTCCTCAGAAGCTGGTCCTACCCGTTTGGAGGCCAGCTGCTCCCGCACCGGAATGGCAGGCCGTGAGAAGCCCATGCAGAGAGAGCTCTTTCTGTCTCTGCAGACGTCCCTTTCCATGGCACAAAGTCACCGTCAGTGCGGCCTGCATAATTTTCCCGACTCCAGCCCCCAGTGGACTGCAGTCACCGTGAGCATCGAGGAAGAATGGGTGCTGTGACCTTCTATCAAGGCATATGGCACGGATGCTAGAGCACCAGGCTTACATGGCGAGAGCCATGTCACACACCAATGGGCAAGGTGCCAGAGCCTCTACACTAACAAGGAGGGTCAGTTCAATTACAGAATACTGTATTTTCATAATTACTATTTCATTGTGAGTATGACGTTCTCCACTTTTCTTTAAAACTAAATTCCATCTTCCCTGAGAATAGGGTTAAGAGAAACATCAAAACTCAAAATGCCAAGGGCCCTTTAAAAGACAACACAGTGGAATGTCTACACCTAATTGTAATGTGTTGTTTCTACTCTAAAAGCATTCCCATGTCTCCAGGTTTTCATCTCACCTCCCTCTGGACTCTAGGAATACAGGTGGAGATGGGCAAGGCCAGACAAGACTGAGGAGGCGAGCAGCTGTCACGTGCCGGGCTGTTCTCACTGGACGGCAAGGAACCCCTGGCCGGGGCTGCCGCCTGAACACTTAGTGCTGGTGTCCTACTGACAGGATGAGTGGGATGAGGCAACCCAGAACCAGGGCTGCCACTTCCAGGCGGCTGAGGCCTTTCCCTCCGCTGGTGTCCGGTCTGTGGCTGTGCCCCATTCCGCCCACTTCGGGGAGGACGTGTACTGTGGCCACGTAAAGAAAGGTCCCGGCAGAGAAAAGCATGGCCACTCCAGTGGCATTGACCTCTGAAAGGGCTTCTTTACTGCTCTGTGAATTACAAGAGAGAAAGAGACACACTGAATCAATGAGTTCAGGGAGGAAGTCTCAATGAAACACACACGACACTCACACCTGGGGGCGCCTGGGACACTGTGGGGCTCCTGGATTCACAGTGATTTTATGTTACTGGTAAGAAGCTTCCAAATAAGGGTTGGAGAATATTAGTGCTTTTTAACATTTTGCATGTAAACTGACAATGTATCCTTGTGTATATGGGGTATTTATGGGGTATACAAAGTAATATTATGACTTGTGAATACAATGTAGAATTAAATCAACCTAATTAACAAACCTATCACCTCAAATATGTACCCTTTTTTTGTGATGAAAACATTTGAAATTTATTCTTTCTGCAATTTTGAAGTGTGTAATAATATACCATTATGGACCATTTTTACCGCAATTGTCTTTTAAAACAAACTTCAAGGGCTAGTCGAACAGGTTTGGCCTGCATGACGCTGGAGAGGGAATAAACAACATACTAACGTGGATGTTATATTTCAGACAGAATTCATTCATGCTTATAGTTAACGAACATTCCCTACGCACCAGCCTCTAGGCCAGGTGCTTGAGACACAGCGGCAACCAAGACATAGTAACTGCTCTCACACAGCTTAAATGTACTTCACAGGGTAATCTTCATCCAACTAATTTCAACTTTTCCTCTTAAATAAGTGGACTTATGGATATGATGACTGATTAAAATTTAAGAGAAGAACATGCAAAAAGGTTGTTTAGCCTAGAGGTTAAGGACTCCTGTGAGCAACATTGGACTGCGTGGGTTCAACCCAGCTCTGGCTCCTGATTCCAGCTTCCTACTATGCAGACCCCAGGAGGACCTCAACTAACTGGGTCCATTCCCCACCTCCCAAGCTTCGGGCTTCTAACCACTATGGGCATTTGGGGAGTGAACCAGTAGATGGGACCTGTCTCTCCTTGACTGCCTTTCAGAAAATAGAGGGGCATGGGTGGGTGGGTGTGCTGGCACTGTGGTATAGTGGGTTAAGCTGCTGCCAGTGACTGGTTTGTCCTGGCTGCTCCACTTCTGATCCAGCTCCCTGATAATGTGCCTGGGAAAGCACTGGAGGACGGCTCAAGTGCTTGGGGCCCTGCACCCATGTGGGGGACCTGGAAGACACTCCTGGCTTTGGCCTGGCCTTGTCCTGGCTGTTGCAGCATAATTTGGGAGTGAACCAACAGATGGAAGATCTCTCTCTGTTAACTCTGTCTTTCAAGTAAATAAATAAATATTAAAAAAAAAAGTTCTAAAAACTTACATCGATCTATGAAATGATAGAGTAATACATTTTTAAAATCATCTTTTTTTTTTTTCTAAAAGGATTTATTTATTTGAAAGATAGTCACAGAGAGGGAGAAAGTCTTCTCTTTGCTGGTTCACTCCCCAAATGGTCACAATGGTTGGGGCTGTGCAATGGGTACCCTAGGGGTCCAAAGACTTGAGCCATCTTCCTTTGCTTTCCCAGGTGCATTAGCAGGGAGCTGGATTGGAAGTGGCATAGCTGGGACTCAAACAGGCACCCATGTGGAATGCCCAGCACTGAAGGCAGCAGCTTAACCCACTACACCATAACGCCAGGCCCCAGAGTAATATTTTACACTTGATCTTAGCCAAAGGGCTGAGAAGCAATGACAGTAATATTTTATTTTAAAGATTTATTGATTTATTTATTTGAAAGGCAGATTATAGAGAGGCAGAGGCAGAGGCAGGGAGAAGAGAGAGGTGGTTCACTCCCAAGTTGGCTGCAATGGCTGGAGCTGCAGCGATCCAAAGCCAGGAGCCAGGAGCTTCTTTCAGGTCTCCCATGTGGGTGCAGGGGCCCAAGGACTTGGGCTATTATTCATTGCTTTCCCAAGCCATAGCAGAGAGCAGCTTTACCCACCACGCCACAGCACCAGCCCCAGAAATTTTTTTTTCTTTTATTTATTTACTTGACAGGTAGAGTTATAGACAGTGAGAGAGAGACAGAGAAAGGTCTTCCCTCTGTTGGTTCACTCCCCAAATGGCCGCTACGGCCGGTGCTGCGCCGATCCGAAGCCAGGAGCCAGGTGCAGGGGCCCAAGCACTTGGGCCATCCTCCACTGCCCTCCTGGGCCACAGCAGAGAGCTGGACTGGAAGAGGAGCAACTGGGACGGAATCAGGCACCCATATGGGATGCCAGCGCTGCAGGCGGAGGATTAACCATGGCACCGGTCCCCTCCCTAGTAATATTTTAAAAGGAACTATATAATGCTCTTTGATTGACAGATGGCAGAGCACTTGTGAATGGAAACGGGTTTCATCGCAACTCATTCGTTAGCAACTGAGATCAACAACCCCTTGATTAACAGGAAATTAACCATCTCCTGTGTCATATATCCTTTTTAATGCAAGTTTTATTTTATCAAATACTGAACTGCTTTGACACTCAGAGGTCGATGACCTTCAGAAAGGACATGTGGAAATACAGTTCTCAGTGTGGTTCTAAGATTTTCCTGCCAGGTGACCTTAAGGCAAAAATGGGCAGGGCTACTGCTACACAGCAGCCCAGGTAGACAGAATTACCGGACATGGAAAGGCCCTTCTTAGAAACAACAGATCACCCAGCCTCTGTGCTGACAAATGACACAGGTCACACTAGGTCTGCAACTAGGTTCAGGACAATGATAAAGAACTGCACATTTGATGTTCAATGATGGGAGAGCTGGCAGAGCAACCTGGGTCTTAGCTGAATGCCACCGTCTGCTCATGCCCGACCTCCTGCCACTCACGCTTTATGTGCCCACCTCAATCAGCAATAAGCATGGATGGTTGTGACTTACACATGTGTCAAATAAAATGAACAAAACTGGATAAGTTATGTATTAAGTACTGAAATATTATCACGTATTTGTATATTCTTGGAAATGATAAGGAAGAAATTTTCTAATAAAAAATAAGGAAATGCTAAATTTTAATCAAAAGAATTGACTTGGAATGAAACCACATACCTCACAGAGGTTTCACTTTGATGCTTTAAGAGGGCAATTTTGTTCAAAAAGTCCACACTCAGAGATCACAGGCAGTGCACATTTAGCCTAGCAGTGAAGCCACCTTTGTTGTCCCTCACTGGAATGCCTGGCCTCAATTCCTGGTTTCAGCTCTCCACTCCAGCTTCCCACCAGTGCAGACCCTGGGAGGCAGGGCTGACAGCTTCAATTAACCAGGTTCCTGCCTCCCACATGGGAAACCCGGATTAGGTTCTCGGTTCCTAGTTCTGGCCCCACCCCAGCCCTTGCTGTTGTGGGTATTGAGGGAGTGACCCAGCGGATGGGAGGTCTCTGTCTACTCTCTCTGCCCTACAAATAAATAATTTAAAGGAGATCATCAAGTTCCCATAGACCACAGAATGAAGCAGAAGCTCGCCTGGAAAGGCTGGGGATGCTCAGGCTTACCTTACTGAGTCCTAAGTACGTCACCATGGACATGACCGGCGCTGCCAGCGCGAAGACCAGCAGGTGCTTTCTGATTCGATTCCGCTCCAGGCCAGCATGCATTAAGAAGGAAACCAGCCCAAAAGCAGCTGGTGCCTGGAAATTAAAAAAAAAAAAGAAAGAAATTATCCCTTATTATCATCCTAGAAATATGGGTTGTTTCTATATCAAGAGGAACATGTCGGGGCTGGTGTTGTGGCGTAGTGCCGGTTTGAGTTCAGGCTGCTCCATTTCCGATCCAGCTCTCTGCTATGGTCTGGAAAACCGTGGAAGATGGCCCAAGTGCTTGGGCCCCTGCACCCACGTGGGAGACCTGGGAGAAGCTCCTGGCTCTGGCCTGTCCCAGCCCTGGCGGCTGCGGCCATTTGGGGAGTGAACCAGCAGATGGAAGATCTCTGTCTCTCTCTCTCTCTCTCTCTCTGTCTTTCAAATAAATAAATCTTACAAAAAAGGGAAAAAAAAAGAAATCCTGTCATCTAGCTAGAAGACACTACAAATGAGTAGAGTGAGTAGCATAGCCAAGGAATAATTCAATTTCACAAACAGTAAGTTACAAAAAAAAAGGGGCGGGGGGGGGAGTGCTGGCACTGTGGTGTACAAGGTTAAACATCTGCCTGCAGTGTTGGCATCCCATATAGGCACTGGTTTGAGTCCCGGCTGCTCCACTTCTGGTCCAGCTCCAGTTGAGGGCCTGGGAAAGCAGTAGAAAATGGCCCAAGTGGTTGGGCCCCTGCACCTGTGTGCGAGACCCAAAAGAAACTCCTGGCTCCTGGCTTCAGCCCAGATCCTGCAATTGCAGCCATTTGGGGAGTGAACCAGCAGATGGAAGACCTATCTCTCTGTAACTCTACCTCTCAAGTAAATAAATAAATCTTTAAAAAAGAGAGGAACAGGGGCTGGCACTATGGTGTTAACAGGTAAAGCCACTGCCTGGAGTGCTGGCATCCCACATGAGCGCCGGTTTGAGACCTGGCTGCTTCACTTCTGATCCAGCTCTCTGCTGTAGCCTGGGAAAGCAGTAGAAGATGGCCCAAGTCCTTGGGCCCCTGCACCCACAAGGAAGACCTGGAAAAAGCTCCTGGCTCCTGGCTTCAGATCACACCAGTTCTGGCCATTGAGGCCATTTGGGGAGTGAACCAGTGGATGGAAGACCTCTCTCACTCTCCCTTTGCCTCTGCGCTCTGTAGCTCTGCCTTTCAAATAAATAAATAAATCTCTTTTTAAAAAAAGAGGCAAATGTTATATGACTGAATTCTCAAACCAAAAAGCCAGGCCCATTATCCCAGAATGAGCTCTGCCATTTAGGAATTAAAAGCTAAGAAAAGATCCTATGGGATGTGTGTGTGTGTGTGTGCATGCACACATGTGTGTGTGCATATTTCTTGGATGGTATACAAGGGAAACAGTCAGGAGAAGAAAAATCCTTGTGGACAAAAATTAATATGAAATACAAAAATCCATAACAGTTTGTATATATGGCCAAAAAACACTTAAAACTCCTCAAGTAAAAGCTTAAGAGAACAGTAGCAAAAAACAGTTGGGGTTGACATTGTGGCATAGTGGTTAAAGTCGGCCCTTACACTGCCGGCATCCCCTATGGGTGCTAGTTTGAATCCTGGCTGTTCCACTTCCTGTTCAGCTCTCTGCTAAAACCTAGGAAAGCAGTAGAAGATGGCCCAAGTCATTGGGCCCCTGCACCCGTGTGGGAGACCTGGAAGAAGCTCCTAGCTCCTGGCTTCAGATTGGCTCAGCTCCAGCTGTTGCGGCCATCTGGGGAGTGAACCAGCAGATGGAAGACCTTTCTCTTTCTCTCTGCCTCTGCCCTCAAAAGCTCTGCCTTTCAAACAAATAAATAAATAAATCTTCCAAAAAAAAAAAAAAAAAGAAAGAAAGAAATAGTTAAGAATAGGTTTAGGGGCTGGCACTGTGGCACAGCAGGTTAACGCCCTGGCCCGAAGCGCTGGCATCCCAATTGGGTGCCTGTTGTAGTCCCGGCTGCTCCACTTCCAATCCAGCTCTCTGCTGTGGCCTGGGAAAGCAGTATAAGATGGCCCAAGTCTTTGGGCCCCTGTACCCACATGGGAGACCCAGAAGAGGCTCCTGGCTCCTGGCTCCAGATCGACCCAGCTCTGGCCGTTGCAGCCAACTGGGGAGTGAACCATTGGATGGCAGACCTCTCTCGTCTCTCTCTCTCTCTCTCTCTCTCTCTCTCTCTCTCTCTGCCTCCCCTCCCTCTGTGTAACTCTGACTTTCAATAAATAAATCTTAAAAAAAACATGACAATAGGTCTGATCTGATTTCATCATCATTTAAAAAATCATCTATTATTTTTCACTTTATGTTTCTGTGTGGGAGCAAACTGTTGAAATCTTTACTTAATGTATGCTAAACTGATCTTCTGTATATAAAGAGAATCGAAAATGAATCCTCATGTGAATGGAAGGGGAGAGGGAGTGGGAAAGGGGAGGGTTGCGGGTGGGAGGGACGTTATGGGGGGGAAGCCATTGTAATCCATAAGCCATACTTTGGAAATTTATATTCATTAAATAAAAGTTAAAAAAAAAAAAAAGAGGTTTAGTTTAGTCAGTTCACCAAAATGAAAGCAATTACAAAACTATTTTTCCCATCTAGAAAAACATTAAAGACCAAGAGAAGTTTTAATTATGAACAAATTAATAAATTTTCCACCAAATTCTGCTTACCTTATGTAGCATTATTGCCACAAACACGATTAACTGGACACTAGTCTGTGAAGTAGAAGCTGCTGCTCCCAAAGCAACACCATCAGCTGAATTTAGAAAAAAAAGAAACATAAAATACTGTAAATAACAACAGTGTAGTGGCTGCATGTGCAGGCTTAGGGTCAGGTACAGCTGGATTTGACTCTGGAAAGCTGGGTTCAACAAAGTTATGTATTTCTTAGGGTTTTCATGAGGGTTAAATGAGGTCTCATATGTAAAGAGCTCAGCCCTGACCCAGAGTTTCCCATATGTTATTTTTGTGTCATTAACAGAAAAAGAAAAAGTATGATGCTCAAAAATCCATGGCTAAATTGTAATAACAGAAATGCCAAAGAAGAATTTCAAAGGCAGCATCTCTTCATGATACAGATGAGACAAAATAAAAACTGAAGGACCCTACAAAGATGATCCCTACACAGTGAGTAGATACTGGTTGAATGGGAGAAGTTGACTGGGAAAGCGTGCTACTCTACAAGTCAGCACACCAGTGTGCCACCTTTCACACGCCTTTGCTTGTCACTTACTGAGACAGTCTTTCTCCTGGGACTAGGTTTCAAGTTAAATTCTGAACTGTGCCCCATCAGTGACGCTGAGACTTCTCCATTTTATAGACCTCATATGCTTAAACTGCAGCTTCAGGCATGCACTGGGCAGCGAGACTGCTCAGCACTGAAGTGCCAAGAATCTCGTCTCCATGAGGTTCTAGAGCAGCAGTCAGCACACTTTTTCTTGAAGGGTCAGACAGTAAATATTTTAGGCTGTGTGAGGCTGCGGCTGCTTGGTTGCTTGCAGCTAACCTCTGCTGTTGCTGCACAAAAGCAGCCACAATGCAGACATTTGGCCTGTGGGTAAGTTCCTGCCACAAACCAGAGTGCCGGTGTTCAGTTCCCCTCTTGGGCTGCTGACTCCAGTACTGGATGCCTACTATCCACATGGGAGACCTGGATCGACTTCTCAATTCCTGGTTTTGGCCCCAGCCCAGCCCCAGCCATCATGGACATTTGGGGATGAGCCAAAGAATACATTGTTTCTAAACAATACACAAACATGTGGACCTAGCTGTATTCCAATAAAACTAATTATTGAATTATGAAACAGTCTTTTTTTAAAAATTAACCATTAGAAATAATAGAAACCATTCTTAGCTTGCAAACTCTGACACTGAGTACACAGGGTTTGTGCTGGAGGACTTCATTAAGCAACCTTTCCCAAGGTCAGCCCAAAAGCATTCTCTGCGGGTGGTCCTTGTGACACAAACACAAGCCTTCTCCGGGTGACCAAAACCCACAAGGTTTCACTGTAATTCAACCCTACCTGCAGCATGGACGACCAGACCCAGGGTGGTGGTGATTTTGGAATTGCTAGGCCTTGGGGTTTCTGGATCTGGAGTGAAAATGAGAAGAACAGCAATAATGTGAGACAGAAACTGAACGTCGGTCTGGAAGGTGGAAGAATTTTCTGAAAGCTCTTAAAGTAGATTATTACTTTCCTTACTGCTGTCTCTTTCCTTTCTCTTTCAAACACTTAGATATCTCCCCTGCTCTGAAGAGGAGGGCAAGAGGAAACTCATTTGACCCAAACTTCCTTTAGCAAATAAACTCATGAGATGCATAACCCAGCTGCCAACTCCCTCACACCGTGGGTCTCCTCCTTCTCCAGTGAAGGTGCTCTGTGGCCTCAGACCACTTCTCTTCAACCAATCTAGTCATCAGTCTACATCTTCCTCTTTTCCAGTCTCCCGAAACTTTTATTCTAAAATCTGTCATATTTGCCTTTCTTCTTGTGATTGCCACCATCCTAACCTAAATTTTCATCAACTCAAACCTAAATTAGCAGTAGGCTCCCCTGGGTTTCCTCTTATTTTTCCCTAATCTAATTCATCCTACACGTCCCTGTCACATGCATCTTTCAGAGCCCCACTCTTGTGATGTGTCAGTTAACTAGTTAAGAATCTGCTGCTGGGGCTGGCACTGTGGCACAGCAAGTTAATGCCCTGGCCTGAAGCACCAGCATCCCATATGGTTGCCGGTTTGAGTCCCGGCTGCTCCACTTCCTGTTCAGCTCTCTGTTATGGCCTGGGAAAGCAGTAGAGGATGGCCCAAGTCCTTGGGCTCCTGCACCCACGTGGGAGACCCGGAAAAAGCTCCTGGCTCCTGGCTTTGGGCTGACGCAGCTCCGGCCGTTGTGGCCATCTGGGGAGTGAACCATCGAATGGAAGACCTCTCTTTCTCTTTCTGCCTCTCTTCTCTCTGTATAACTCTGATTTTCAAGGAAATAAATAAACCTTTAAAACAAACAAACAACAGAATCTGCTGCTTTTCAAGTTCAGTCCCAACTGCTCTACTAGGTAGGTTCTTAAGCCCTTTATCAACTCATTTCACCTCGCTTTTCACTACCCAGTCCAGTTAAACCAGTTTAACACCTTCTTACAAAACAATCTCATTTTCCTTTTCCCAAATCGTCTCACCCCTAATTCTTGGCATTTACTCAGTGTTCCATCTGGTAGATCCAAAACCTAGACATTGTTCCAAGTCTAATCCTAGGACCACCATCCCTAGGACAGAATCAAAGATTAATCGTAACTCAGAACAACTCCCCTTGAGATGATGGTTCAGTGTAGCACTTAAGATGCTGCTTTGGGAGCCGGTACTGTGGTTCTCGTAGTACTGCACGGGCATCCCATACGTGCACTGGTTCGAGTCCCAGCTGCTCCCCTTCTGATCCAGCTCTCTGCTATGGCCTGGGAAAGCAGTAGATGGCCCATGTGTGTGGGCCTCTGAACTCGTGTGGGAGACCCAGAGGAAACCCCTGGCTCCTAGCTTTGGATTGGCCCAGTTCTGGCCATTGCAGTCATTTAGGGAGTAAGCCAGCAAATGGAAGACCTTTTTCCTTTGTCTCTCCCTCTCTCTCTGTCTGTGACTCTGCCTCTCAAATAAATAAATAAAACCTTAAAAAAAAAAAAAAAGATGCTGCTTGGGAGACCTGCATCCCATTCTGGAGGGTCTAGGTTCCAGTTGCAGCTCTGCATTCAATCCCAGCTTCCTGTCAATGCACATCACAGAAGGTAGCAGATAACAGCCACGTACTGGGTCCCAGCCACCCATGTAGGAAATCCCGACACAGTTCCAGGCTCCTGGCTTTAGCTTGGCCCAGCAGCGGTTTGTTGCAGGCATTTGAGGGGAGTGAACTAATGAATGTAAAAGTACAGATTGACTGTACTTTTCTTTCCAACATGTCTTACAGAATGTAGCACAGTACGGAGCACCCAACAATGCTGCTTACTAAATCTTTGTTGGAGGGTACAAAGATTTAATGTTTATAAGTATCACATGAAGATTTTAATAAGCAAGTAAATAATACACATATGATGTAATGTGAAATGAAGGGGACATCAAAACGCCAGGTCAAACGACAGACAGGCATTAGTCAAATAAATTCCAGGGGATTTAATCCTTTTTTATTCCCTTTTTAAAATTTTTTTTCCAGGCCCGGCGCTGTGGCGCAGTGGGTTAATGCCCTGGCCTGAAGCGCCAGCATCCCATATGGTCGCCGGTTTGAGACCTGGCTGTTCCACTTCCTGTCCAGCTCTCTGCTATGGCCTGGGAAAGCAGTAGAAGATGGACCCAAGTCCTTGGGCCCCTGAACCCACATGGGAGACCGGGAAGAAGCTCCTGGCTCCTGGCTTCGGATCGGCACAGCTCCAGCCGTTACGGCCATCTGGGGAGTGAACCATTGATGGAAGACCTCTCTCTGCCTCTCCTCTCTGTGTAACTCTGACTTTCAAATAAATAAATAAATCTTTAAAAAAATAATTTTTTCCTTTTTTTGTTTTTTATTTGTATTTCATCTTCTTGAATAGCCTAGTATACTGAAAGAAAGGTTTATAATGGAAAAGGTGGATAAGTAAAGTAATATGCCACATTTTATTAATAAAGTTTATCTTCCTGTTAGTTAAAGGCCCTGCTTGCCCTAAGTCAACAAATATTTCAATCTCATTCTGAACTGAGAGGAACATATTTCTTACTATATGACAAGCTTGTTTTGGCCTTTCTTTTTACATAGCCTTGTGATCTAGTTATAAGTAGCATCTTAAATAAAAATTAAAAGCTTTGGAATGAAAACATTTTTCATGTCTATAGGAAGAGACTACTTCAGCATAAGTTTACCAAATGAATTAACTTTTACTAATATTTGGTAATACATAAAACCCTTTAGAGAAGAGGCAAACCATCAACAGACACAGGAAAGTCAGCAACAACAGTGACCTTGGAGTTGAATCAGGAGGAAGAATAGAGAACACATGCTACATTTAATTATTTGTATAGGATTACAGGGCACTCCTGGGCCTATACATCTTAAATTGAAATAGACAAGAATTACAAGAAAAATGTCACAGAGGCCACTGTGGGCAACTAAGTAATGGAGCTGGAGTGAGACACCATCCAACGGAAGGTGTTTCTCATTTGCTATTTGGACTAAAACACATGAATAAAACCATTCATTCCTAACTCAAGTCTCCTAGGTCAGACTTAATTTAAAAGCTGATGGAAAACTTTATTAAGTGAATGAAGGGATGTTGGGCCTGTGTTGTGACCAAGTGAGTTAAGCTTCTGCCTGCAATGTTGGCATCCCAGATGAATGCCAGCAAAAGCCTGGCTGCTCCCTGCCAATGCTCAGGAAAGCAGCAAAGATGGCACAAGTGCCTGGGTTCCTGCTACCCACGTGGGAGACTGAGATGGAGTTCCAGGTTGTTACATTTCCTTTGTCATCTCTGATTTTACTGATTTTGGTCTTTTTTCTCTCTCTGGTTAGTTGGGCCAATGGTTTATCAATTTTATTTTTCAAGAAACCAGCTCTTCATTTCACTGATCTTTTGTATTGCTTATTTGGTTTCAATCTGTGGCATAGTGAGTAAGCCTGCAGCTTGCGATGCTGGCACTCCATATGGGCACCAGTTCGAGTCCTGGCTGCTCCACTTCCAATCCTGCTCCCTGCTGACGCACCTGGCAGGGCAGCAGAGGATGGTCTGAAGTCCTTGGGCCCCTGTACCCATGTGGGAGGCCTGGATGAAGTTTCTGGCTCCTGGCTTCAGTCTGGCCCACTTCTGGCTATTGTGGCCATTTGGGGAGTGAACCAGCAGATGAAAGATCTCTTTCTCTACCTCTCTCTCTGTAACTCTTTCAAATAAATAAAGTAAAACTTAAAAAAGAGAGAGAGGGCTGGCGCCACGGCTCACTAGGCTAATCCTCCACCTGTGGCGCCGGCACCCCAGGTTCTAGTCCCGGTCGGGGTGCCGGATTCTGGCCTGGTTGCTCCTCTTCCAGTCCAGCTCTCTGCTGTGGCCCAGGAGT
Organism: Oryctolagus cuniculus; assembly: GCF_964237555.1. NCBI lineage: Eukaryota > Metazoa > Chordata > Mammalia > Lagomorpha > Leporidae > Oryctolagus > Oryctolagus cuniculus. The sequence continues at coordinate 15,316,669 of NC_091451.1, read as the reverse complement.
GCAGTGGAGGATGGCCCAAGTGCTTGGACCCTGCACCCACATGGGAGACCAAGAGGAAGCACCTGGCTCCTGGTGCGCAACACACTGGCCGTAGCAGCCACCTGGGGGGTGAACCAATGGAAAAAGGAAGACCTTTCTCTCTGTCTCTCTCTCTCAAACTATGAGGGAGAGAGAGAGATGCTCATTAAGATGCCCAACATCCTACCTACATCAGAGAATCATGCGTAACTCCACGCTCCGACTCCTGATTGTAGCTTCCTGTAATCCAAGCCCTGGGAGGTAGTGGCGAGAGCTCAGTAGCTGGGTTCCTGGCTCCTAGCACTGCCCCCAGCTGGTGAAGGTATTTGGGGAGTGACTCAGTGCACAGGAACTCTGTTTCTCAAATAGAGAACAGCAACAAAAACAAAAACAAAAACAAAAAACCAAAAAACAAAAACTTTCTAGACTAAGGTTACTTCTGTTTCGTTTAAACTTGATCCTACAACTTTTTTTTTTTTTTTAAGGTTTATTTGACAGGCAGAGCCAGAGGGGGTGGGGCAGATATTCTATCTGCTGGTTCACTCCCCAAATGGCCGAAACAACGAGGGCCCAACCAGGTTAAAGCCAGGAGCCAGAGGCTTCTTGGGGGTCTCCCACTGGGGGTGCAGTAGCCCAAATACTTGTGTCATCTTCCACTGCTTTCTCAGGTGGATTAGCAGGGAGCTGGATTGGAAGTGGAGCAGCTGGGACTTGAACCAGGTGGCTTTACTTCCTATGCAATAATGCTAGCCCCATCCTACAACTTCTAAAATCTTCATTTGGAAATAATTTCAAGTCTTCAGAAAAGTTGTAAGGATAGTTTGAAATGTCATGTACCTTTTTCTCAGACTGAAATATTTTCTAACATATTGCCCCACTTGTTTTTATACCCATGCTTTTTTAAAATCAAAGAAATTGTTTTTAAATTTATTTGAAAGGCAGATACAGAGACTGACTGAGTTCCCATCTGCTGGTTTAGTCCCCAAATGCCTGCAATAGCCAGGGTTGGGCCAGGTGGAAGCCTGGAGATTAGATGGTATCAGGGATGGTATCAGGGAACTAAGTCCTTGAGCCATCACCTGCTGCCTCCCAGGGTGTGCATTACCAAGAAGCTGCAATCAGGGGTAGAGCTGGACTCAAATCGAGGCACTACCAAGTACATGCTCTCTCTTTCTCTATACACAAATGTTTGTTTTCAGGGCCCGGCGTTGTAGCATAGCAGGTAAAGCTGCCGCCTGCACTGCCAGCATCCCATATGGGTGCTGGTTTGTGTCCTGGCTGCTCCACCTCCGAGCAAGCTCCCTGCCAATGCACCTGGGAAAGCAGCAGAAGATGGCTCAAGTACTGGGCACTGTCGCTCCCCCTCTTCGTGGAGGAACGACACAGGACCCTGCGCTGTTCTTTCAGTCTGCTCGGCCTTCCCCGGGTTTGCTGCTGGTTCTTCCCGGGTTGGCTACTATCCCTTCCACCTCCGTGGAAGGGCAGTTCCCCCTGGCCGCATTCCCCACTTCCGCAGGGGAGCGGCACACCGCCGGCCAGCTTTCTCGGGGGCTGCACGGGTTCCCTTAGATGTTCCCCATAGATGTTCCTGGTGCATGCCGTCTCTCTCCTCCTTTATAGTCCTCCTCCGCCAATCCCAACTCGGCTGCCCACACGCCGAGTACGCTGCTCTCCAATCAGGAGCAAGTCCTACAGTTTATTAGTTGAACTGGAGGCAGCTGTGCGGAAGCTGTTTACTTCTCTCCCAGCGCCATATTGTGGGAGAGCAGATGCATAGAATAAGTCTTAATTCGAGTAACTTAGTCTAGTCCGGATTGCTCCCCACAGGGCACCCTGCTACCCACATGGGAGATCTGGAGGAAGCTGCTGGCCCCTGGCTTCGGCCTGGCTCAGCCCTGGCCATTGTGGCCATCTGGGGAGTAAATTAAGGGATGGAAGGTATCTTCCTATCTCCCTCTCTCTTTCTTCCTTTCTGTAACTCTTTCAAATAAATAAATAATTTATCTTAAAAAAAAAAAAAAAAAAAAAAAAGGTGTTTCCCTGTACCACTAAAGAGTAAGTTGCATGCTTCACAACCTTTAACCCTATATACTCCAAAGTGTACTTCCCTAAGAGAAAGGCAATTTTCTTACATAATCACAGTATAATTATCAACTTCAGTGACCTGAACACTGACACTTCTCCTATTTCCTCTCATATATTCTATCAATTGCTCAATAATGTCTTTCAGAGCAGCTTTCTTTTCCAGGAAGAATCCAGTTTAAGATCACATATTGCACTTGGAGGTAACTCTTTAGTATTCTTTAATATGGAACATTTCCTTTGATTTCAACTTTTTTTTTTTTTTAAGATTGATTGATTTGAAAGAGAGAGAGAGAGAGAGACAGCTTTAGGTCATTCTCCAACATTGTTAGGTTGGATGATTTTTGCCAGAGACAGTCTTCATTTGGGAGCTGTAAAAATGAGGGTTTCCTAACGAGTATTCTTTTCACTTTCACCCACTGGCCTTTGGGATTCCACTGCGACAAGTGCTCTCCCTCCCTTTATCTATCCTCCATCTCTCTCCACCCATCGTTCACCTACCTGACGGTTGTACTCATGGAATTCCACTTTCTCAATGGCTGGTAACTCTATTACTGTTCATTGTTTTGAACCCAGATTTGACCAGTGGGAGTCTCTTTAAGTTGGCTCCTTTCTCTTGTGAACAGTTCCTATCTTCTTCTTCCCTCGTTTTTTTGAGTACCAGATGCTCAAGGTCACTTCTACGCCCCTGCCCCTGTCCCAGAATCACACATTTCTCTAAGAGCCCCAGTCTGCTCATGCTACTGGAGTGTCTGTACTTGGAGGCCCTGTCTACACAGAGCTAGGACATACAGCTGTGTGGACACAAACACACACATAGGTAGTACAGCTATATGTACATACATCTACATTCTAGAAATCCTGCACCCAAAACCTCCAACTCCAATCCAGCCCTACAGGAGTTCTTTCTTGCCTTTCTCCATTCCATACTCCCATGTTCCTTCTTCCACACAGAGAACGCTGCCTTCACCAACAACAACACATTTACTCATTTGCTCAACCTTGTAATACACCTAAAACTGTTTCAGAATTGTTTTGCCCATACCATTACAAAAAGCAAATCTACTAGAAAAGAGCAGCATTTGTTTATAGTTCTCTCCAAACCCTACCCAAGACTAAAAGTATAGAAGTACTACATTCCTAAGTTACTTGAATTACTTGTTTTTTAAATCCCTGCAGTGTAACTGTGTTATTCATTTGAAATACAGTTCATCTCTTTCAGTTTGCTTTCCTATCCTTGTTGACTTCATTCTGTCTTATGAGTAAGTAGAATAAGAACATGTCTCCAAAAGTCAAAACGATACCCAAAAGGCATGCTCTGGGGAGTGTCACGCCCTCCAGCCTACCCCATCCAGGGAAGCAAATGTCTCTGTTTCCCAGCTGACCCTGCTGTGGTCTTGGTTTCTTGTAATGATAAGCAGATCCATGTTTATTTTCTCCATACAAAACACAGTATGAATATACACTAGACGCTCACTCCATGTTTCCTTTTTTTCCACTTAACAATACCTCTGGAAACTGGTTCCTATCCATTAAGACCTATGATTCTTCATTCTTCTTTAAGCTACATAATGGAATACCATTATGTGTACATACCATGGTTCATTCAACCAGTCCAGGACTCTGGCTGAACTTGAGAGAAGCAAGCTACTATTATGTTTTAGTACATTTGTTAAAAAATACCTTTGTAAATCAGGATATTCTATATTACATTAGTAACCATTTAAAACACACACACATATAAATCAACTGGATGTTCAACTTGGCATAAACTTTTGCCTTGTTAACGATAACCTCATAATTTAATGTTCATAATCCTGCTAAGCAATAATAGCGATCAAACTGATGCCATAAAAACACAGTTCAACTCTGGCTTGCTTAAGGACTTAAATGCATTATCTCGTCACTTAATGCACTGATAAAGAAGACATACATCACTGTATTACAAATTTATTCTAATGTTTTGGCAAATATATGTCAACGTAATTGTTTTCTTTGTAATCATATTAATCATGCTTTATGAACTGAAAAACAATATTCCAATAAAAGATCCACAGGCTTTAGACTTCCTAAGGGCTGCACAGCCCCTAAACAGGTTAAGAATCTCTGCCCTCCCGTCACAAACGTGACAGCTTTAGACAAGCAGAGTAATCAATCAATAAACACTTCCTTGTGCCACATCCACGCCTCACTAGCTCCCCCTGCTGAAAAAAAAAGTGCACAGGAGCCTTAGGAAAACAAAGTTTTATCACTCAATAAGGTCGCTGACACAGCCTGAATTATTCACTTCCCTGTAATGTTCTAAACTACACGTGCACTGCCTGGCCCAGCGAGGTCTGGAGCCACTCACCATCAGTAGAGTGCATGTGGGAGCTGCCAATCTGATCCACCAGCAACATGAACACGAAGCCCAGGACGAGGGAAACACCGATGTAGGCATGGAGCTGTGTGTGGTCGTGGCTATGCTCACGCTCATGCACGACTGGTATTTCTGCTGCTTTGTCTGACGCAATCACATTCTGTGTTTCGCTTGCTTGGTGGTGTTTTCCTGAAGCAGAACAAACCATAAAGAGAACCTTTGTCTTTCCTCTTAAAACATGCAAGAAGCATCACTCTGCTGTTTTTCAAGCTCTACTTACTTCACTGTAAAGATACCCATTTTCTAAACTGTAATCTGGACAATTATAAACTCCTCCAGCTTAAATTTCAAAATGAAAAAAGTTTCCAAGTGTCTTCTGCTTTTGGCAAGCAAGACCTTCTGACTGCTTATTGTTCTCAAAACCTGGGAAGTTGGCCGGCATTGTGGCTCACTAGGCTAATCCTCTGCCTGCGGCGCCGGCACCCCGGGTTCTAGTCCCGGTTGCGGTGCCGGATTCTGTCCCAGTTGCTCCTCTTCCAGGCCAGCTCTCTGCTGTGGCCCGGGAAAGCAGTGGAGGATGGCCCAGGTGTTTGGGCCCTGCACCCCATGGGAGACCAGGAGGAAGCACCTGGTTCCTGGCTTCAGATCGGCACAGTGCGCCAGCCGTGGCGGCCACTTGGGGGGTGAACCAACGGAAGGAAGACCTTTCTCTCTGTCTCTCTCTCTCACTGTCTAACTCTGTCTGTTCAAAACAAAAAACAAACAAACAAACAAAAAACACCTGGGAAGTGGAAGCAAATCACCATGCAAGAAAGCAGTCACATTCCCAGAAGCACTTCATTCCCAAACCCCTTTCTGTCTGAGAAATTCATGCCAATCTCATCAGAAACTCAGTAAGTTTTATTCTGATGAAAATAGATGAATGAAGAGCCATAATAATGAACAGAATTAAAATCAAACTAATCTAACTTAATATCTAGGTTGGTATAAAAATTTCAAATAAAGAACAAACTGAGCATAACATTTTCAGCTTTAAAAATATTGGAGGGCAGTCACTAACAAGAAATCAAAAGAGCTGGGCAGCTTGAGCAATACACCCTTCAGTCTAAATTCAGTTCCAGAAACAGAGATGGTTAGGAAACTGAATGTTTCAGTAAATGACCTCTGACCAAATTATACCTCTACTCTATATTCACTTATTTGACCCTGAAACATAAATGATTCAAGGCAAAAATCTTTATCTCTGCAGTATTTCATGAAGAGGCTAACACACTACACATTTATCATTTACAATTAGATAAATCAGCTTAACCTTTTGATTAGAGAAACCACATAGGGATCGATGCTCTGGTGTAGTGGGTAAAGCCACCTCCTGCAGCGCCGGCATTCCATATGGGTGCCGGTTCGAATCCCAACTGCTCCACTTCTGATCCAGGTCTCTGCTATGGCCTGGGAAAGCAGCAGAAGATGACCCAAGTCCTTGGGCCCCTGCATCCATGTGGGAGACCCGGAAGAAGCTCCTGGCTCCTGGCTTCAGATTAGCACAGCTCCAGCGACAGCGACCATTTGGAGAGTGAACCAGCAGTTGGAAGATCTGTCTCTCTCTGCCTCAGCCTCTCCCTAACTCTACCTTTCAAATAAATAAATCTTAAAAAAAAAAAAAGAAAGAAAAGAAAAAAAGAAACCACATAGACCTGTTTTATATTTTAGAACCTATCTTACTGTTAAAATACGTTTTGAGGGGCACAAAGCAAATGTTACCTGAGGATAATAAAAATCTACTTCCTGGAAAATGCTTTTGTTTTGTTTCCATAGCTATTTTTTTTCTTTTTAACATTTATTTATTTATTTGAAAGTCAGAGTTACACAGAGAGAGGAGCGGCAGAGAGGGAGAGAGAGGTCTCCCATCCCCTGGTTCACTCCCCAGTTGACTGCAATGGCCGGAGCCAGGAGCCAGGAGCCTCTTCCGGGTCTCCCACATGGATGCAGGGGCCCAAGGACTTGGGCCATCTTCTACTGCTTTCCCAGGCCACAGCAGAGAGCTGGATTGGAAGGGGAGCAGCCGGGTCCCCAATTGGCGCCCCTATGGGATGCTGGAGCCTCAGGCCAGAGTGTTAACCTGCTACACCACAGCTCCGGCCCCTTTCTTATCTTAAAATAATAAAAAACACATATTTTAGCATTTACCATTTTAACCATTTTCAAGTAAATGGTTTAATAGCACTAAGTTCATTTACATCATTTTGTAACCATCACCAGAACCTTTCCACCCCTGAGAATTTTAATAAGAAAATTTTTTTTTCTAACAGAAATGTCATTTAACTTATTCCTAAATTAAATGCCCAAGTTTTTCTTTTTAAAGATATCAACTTCACTGGAGCATAATTTACATACAATAAAACAGAGTGAGTATCCACAAGTTTAAAAACTCCAGGAACTACCACCAAGGTGAAAACCGAGAACATTTAACTTATCCCCACAAGTTCCCTTGCATTGCTCTGCAGTCAGTATGCTACTCCTGGCACCAGGAAAGCACTGATCTGCTTTCTGTCCTGACAAAGTTTTCCCTGCTATAGGATCTCCTGTAAATGGCACCATGCGGCAGACATTTTGTGTCAGGCTCCTTTTGCTAAGCATTTTCTTTTCAGGCACATTCATGCTTTGTATGCATAGCAGTTCATATGTCTGTTTTTTTCTAAGTAGTGTGGCTTCATGTGGACATATCACAATCTGTTTATCCATTCACCTGCTGATGGACATTTGGGCTATTTCTAGTTTTAGTCTATTATCAATAAAGCTGATATTCAGGTGTAAGTCTGTGTGGACATTTTTCTTTTTCCTTGGGTAAACACCTAAAAGCAGAACAGACAGCTGATGTATATGTGTGGCTCAACAGGTTAAGCCTCAGCCTGTGACGCTGCCAGCCCACACACGCATTGGTTCAAGTCTCGGCTGCGCCACTTCTAATCCAGTCCCCTGCTAATGTGCCTGAGAAAGCATCAGAAGATGGCCCAAATGCATGGGGCCCTGCACCTACGTGAAACCCAGATGGAATTCCAGGCTCCTGGCGCCATTGCAGCCATTTAGGGAGTAAACCACTAGATGGAAGACCTCCCTCTCTCTCTGCCCCTTTCTGTAACTCTGCCCTTCAAATAAATAAATCTTAAACAAAATTGTCAAACTGTTTTGTACAGTGGTTTTTTAAATTAAATAATCCATTAATTTGAGAAAGAAAGCCTCTAATCACTGGGGTTGAAGCCAGGTGAAGAAAGGCCATCTAGGTCTCTTGTGTCGGGGGAAGGAATCCAATCCGGGAACCATCACTGCTGTCTCCTAGGGTCTGCATTAGCAGGGAGCAGGAGTCAGGAGCCAGAGCTGGAGCCAGAGATGAAGCTGAGGAATAAACCCAGGTCTTCCAATGTAGGACTCAGTAATCTTAACTGGTTCAACGCTAGCTCAATGCCAAATGCATGTCTCTGGCTGTACTATTTAACATATCTAGCAGCAATTTATGAATGTTCTGGTTACTCCATACCACTGTCACATTTGATATTGCCAGGTTTTCAACTTTTAACCATTTTTATATACTCATCATGTCAACTGCAAAAAGATAGTTTTAATTATTTTTCTAGTCTTTATGCCTTTTACTTCCTTATTTGGCCTTATTGCAGGCTAGAATCTGGTTAGGATGTGAAATACAATGTTAAGTGTAAGAGGCTGAGAGGAGATAGCCTTGCTCTGTTCCCAGTGAAATCTGCAGGGTTTTCATATTTTCTCGAACTAAAAAGTTTCTTTTCTAGTTTGCTGAGAATGTTTTCATGAATGGAATCTTGATTTTGTCAAATGCTCTTCTGTACTAGTCCTCCACTGCCTACCCGGGCCACAGCAGAGAGCTGGACTGGAAGAGGAGCAACTGGGACAGAATCCGGCGCCCCGACCGGGACTAGAACCCAGGGTGCTGGCGCCGCAGGCGGAGGATTATCCTAGTGAGCTGCGGCGCCAGCCTACTATGCTGTTTTGATTACAATAGCTTCAATGTCTCCAATTTTGTTCTTATTCAAAACTGCATTGGCTTACATGGTCTTTTGTGGCTACTTAAGAATTTTATGATTTTTTTTCCTATTCTGTGAAAAATACCATTGGAATTTTGATAGGGATTGTGCTGAATTTTTAAACTGCTTTGGATAGCATAAATATCTTAATATTAATTCTTTCAGAGGCCGGTGCCGTGGCGCAGCAGGTTAAAGCCCTGGCCTGAAGCACTGGCATCCCATATGGGCGCCAGTTCTAGTCCCAGCTGTTCCTCTTCCGATCCAGCTCTCTGCTGTGGCCTGGGAAAGCAGTAGAAGATGGCCCAAGTCCTTGGGCCCCAGCACCCACATGGGAGACCTAGAAGAAGCTCCTGGCTCCTGGCTTCGGATTGGCATAGCTCTGGTCATTGCGGCCATCTGGGTAATAAACAAGTGGATGGAAGATCTCTCTCTCTCTCTCTACCTCTCTCTGTAACTCTATCTTTTAAGTAAATAAAATAAATCTTTAAAAAATATTAATTCTTTCAATTCATGAATATTGGGTATCTTATCTGTGCCTTCTTCAATTTCTTTCATTCATATATACAGTTTTCAGTATATAAATCTTTCACCTAGTTGGTTAAATTTATGCCTAAGCATTTTATTATTTTGATGCTATTATAAATGGGATTGCTTTTTTTAATTTGTCAGTTCACTGTCAGTACATAGAAACAAAAATGATTTTTGTATATATGTTGATTTTGTATCCTGCAACTTTATTGAATTTGTTTATTTGTCCTAACAGTTGTTTGATGGAGTCCTTAGAGTTTATAAGATCATCTCTTCTGCTAACACAGACAATTTTACTTCATCCTATTTGATTTGGAAGCCTTTTATCTTTTTCTTGCCAGTTGCTATAACTAGGGCCCCCTTTTAATTAAACATATAGTAAAATAACAGAAGAATCCATAGATAATTGTACTTAAAAGAAATCCGACATGCGGCACTTGTAGAGAAACAGTAAAAATTTGTGAAAGAATCCACATTAAATTACTTTTAATTAAAGGTTTACTTATTTGAAAGGCAGAGTTACAGAGAGAGAGTGGGAGACAGAGACAGAGAGAGAGAGACCCTCCACCTGCTGGTTCACTTCCCAAATGGCCACAACAGCCAGGGCTAGGCCAGTTTGAAGCCAGGACTTATGAGCCAAGAGCTTCATCCAGGCCTCCCACTTGGGTACAGGGGCCCAGGCACTTGGGCCATCTTTCACTGCTTTCCCAGGGACATTAGGAGGGAGCTGGATTGGAAATGGAGCAGCTGGGACTTGAACCAGTGCCCACATGGGATGCTGGCATCATAGGCGGCAGCTTTACCATGCCACAATGCCGGGCCCCACAATGAACTATTTCTACAGTTTTGACAATTATCCAAACAGTTATGAATATGTCACATTCATATTTAGGTCTTTGACCCTGTAGTCTGCCTTTCCAAACACACGAATTCCAATAGTCCAAGGCATTATGATGGTCTCAAATTTTAGCTCCACCAAAACAAGCACTACATTAGTCAATACAAAAATTCTTAAAACCTGTTTCTACAGAAAGACAATTTTTTCAGATGAAAAATGATAATCATCTAATGATTTCAGAGCTATAATTATGAAAGTATGTGAGAGGTTCCTTTTCACATAAATCATATTTAATGCTTATTAAAAGCATCATAGTACTTAGTGAACATGGTATACCAAGCTCTGACTAAACACCTGCTAATTATCATAATTATAAGGTCCAGAAAAAGAGAAATCACAGGTTACAGTGACATGTAAACAAACTCCCTGAAGTTTGGATAAGTCAGTTTGACTTACAATAAAGAAAAGAGAAGAGAGGAGGAGTCTCTGGGTCTTCTGATTCATTGCTGTTTCCCTCTAAAGCTGCTCAGTCTACAGCCCCTTTGTTGTTTTGCAGACTCCTACAACTGTCATATGGAACCTGTACCACCACTCCCTGGCCGCCAAACACCACCACACCCATGTTCACACCTGAGGCTTAAGAATAAAAACATTCTGGGGGCCGGCGCTGTGGAACAGTGGTTTAACACCCTGGACCGAAGCACCTGCATTCTATATGGGCACCGGTTCGAGACCCAGCTGCTCCACTTCCAATCCAGCTCTCTGCTATGGCCTGGGAAAGCAGTAGAAGATGGCCCAAGTCCTTGGGCCCCAGCACCCACATGGGAGACCCGGAAGAAGCTCCTGCCTCCTGGCTCCGGATCAGCACCGTTCTGGCCACTGCTGCCAATTGGGGAGTGAACCATTGGATGGAAGACCTCTCTCTCTCTCTCTCTCTCTCTCTCTCTCTCTGCCTCTCCTTCACTCTCTATGTAACTCTGACTTTCAAATAAAAAATAAATAAATCTTAAAAAAAATAAACATTCTGGATAAAGCACAGTTCTTTTGTTCTAACAAGAGCTGGGAAATATGTATTTTTTGTATCTAGTAAGAGATGTGGACAGTGCCTACCTCAATACTATTCTTAACGTCCAGTATACTCGACATTTTAGAATTTGGCTCACTGCCAGTTGTGAATTCAGCCCCGTTGTGGATTGTATCCTTCAGATAACTAAAGTTTCGTCACATGTAATAATCTGATTTTGCTGAGTTCTTTGGTTTGGATGTTGAATGTCCCCCAAAAGCCCATGTGTTAAAGGCCTGGTTCCCAAGGTGTAGCTATTGGAAGGTGGTAGAAGCTTTGGGAGGTGAGGTCTAGTGGGAGGTCCCTAGGTCACTGGGGGTATGCCTTCTGAGGGGAGTTCTCATTGGAGGGTTGTCATAAAAAACCTAACTTTGGCCCCAAACCGTCTTTCTCTGCTTCTTGGCTTGCCATGTGATCCTTGCTCTCTGTATGCTCCACCCCTAGCCATTCTCCACCAGCCCTGGATATCTTGCAGAGGCAAAGCCTGCACCATGATGCCTGTACTCTGAACCTCCAAAACTGTGAGTTAAATAAATCTCTTTATCAGTAGTTTCTCTCAGGTGTTTCACTACAGTGAGGAAAAGCTAATATGCCGAGTCACACATGTGGCTCAAGCATGTTTTCAAGCTGGCATGAAGGACCACATTACTCAGATGGTGAGCTGACGACTGAGTATCTATTCTCACACCAATACACTATTCTCTATGCTTGTTGTTATTTATTTATTTATTTTGACAGGCAGAGTGGACAGAGAGAGAGAGACAGAGAGAAAGGTCTTCCTTTTTGCCGTTGGTTCACCCTCCAATGGCCGCTGCGGCCGGCGTGCTGCAGCCGGCGCACCGCGCTGATCCGATGGCAGGAGCCAGGTACTTATCCTGGTCTCCCATGGGGTGCAGGGCCCAAGCACTTGGGACATCCTCCACTGCACTCCCTGGCCACAGCAGAGAGCTGGCCTGGAAGGGGGGCAACCGGGACTAGAACCCGGTGCGCCTGCGCCGCAAGGCAGATTAGCCTAGTGAGCCGCGGCGCCGGCCAGCTTGTTGTTATTAAGGTCAGGAGACATCTCTTTGAATGTTTTAGTCCTTTACTGCATGGGTCCCTATGAAATTACAAAATTTACTATAAAGGGTCCTTGAATCCAAATGTTTATAGTTACACATTCTTTTTATTTTATTTTATTTTATTTTATTTATTTATTTTTTTTTTTTTGACAGGCAGAGTTAGACAGTGAGAGAGAGACAGGGACAGAGAGAAAGGTCTTCCTTTGCCGTTGGTTCACCCTCCAATGGCCGCCGCGGCCAGCGCGCTGCAGCCGGCGCACCGCGCTGATCCGATGGCAGGAGCCAGGTGCTTATCCTAGTCTCCCATGGGGTGCAGGGCCCAAGCAGTTGGGCCATCCTCCACTGCACTCCCTGGCCACAGCAGAGAGCTGGCCTGGAAGAGGGGCAACCGGGACAGAATCAGGCGCCCCGACCAGGACTAGAACCTGGGGTGCCGGCGCCGCTAGGCGGAGGATTAGCCTATTGAGCCATGGCGCCGGCCACACATTTTATTAAGAACACTAAAAATACAACCACAATCATGTGGGATTTAGGAAGTTTTTGAGTGGGAATTTTAAAAAGAACTTACATACCAAAAATGACTATAATCACTCTTTCCTGCAAATAAACATTAAAGCGTTCTTCATGAATTGGGTCATTCAATTCACAAACTGCTAAAGGTATATGTCTAATGGCAAATACATGAAAAGATTTCTCTTAAGAACTCTTCTCAAGGTAGAATTCCATGGAAGATAGGAACTGTTCTGAAAAGCAACCTCTAGGCTTATCCTGCCAACCCTCCAAGTCAAATGCATATCTCAGGTAAGCCTGCTTTCTTACCCTCAAGGACGTCTTCATACAGTGCGTGGACCCCTTCGGGCACGATGACCGCCAGGGCAGTTCCACAGAGAAGGCCAGCACCCAAAACAGTCACCAACTTCAGTCGCTCCTGGAAAGAAATAAAGGGAATTACTAAAAAGACTGATCAATGAATGGGACAAAGTTGCTGAAATATCTGTTATCAAGACTGAGCTGCTCATGTGTGGGACCACCATCCACACTAGCCAGTGAATATGAAAAACGGTCAGCTTCATTAATAATTAATGCCAATGTAAATAAGGAGATACCATCTTTTAATTGACCAGTTGGCAATGATGTGAGAAAACATCTATCCCTGATGGGGAGAAACTCGTCTGGCAGGAATGTGAATTGCTTCAACCTATCTGGACCACAATCTGGCAATACAGATTTAATGCCTCAAAAATGTGAATTCTTCGACTCACAAATTTTGCTTTCAGAAATCATTCTAAGAAAGAATTGTGGGCCGGCGCCGCGGCTCACTAGGCTAATCCTCCGCTTAGCGGTGCCGGCACACCGGGTTCTAGTCCCAGTTGGGGCGCCAGATTCTGTCCCGGTTGCCCCTCTTCCAGGCCAGCTCTCTGCTGTGGCCAGGGAGTGCACTGGAGGATGGCCCAAGTGCTTGGGCCCTGCACCCCATGGGAGACTAGGATAAGCACCTGGCTCCTGCCATCGGATCAGCGCGGTGCGCCGGCTGCAGCGCACCGGCCGTGGCGGCCATTGGAGGGTGAACCAACGGCAAAGGAAGACCTTTCTCTCTCTCTGTCTCTCTCACTGTCTAACTCTGCCTGTCAAAAAAAAAAAAAAAAGAATTGTGAAAGACAACCACTGTACTTATCACAAGTGCAAACCTGAAAATAACCTAAATGTCTAACAAAACAGATCGGTTAAATAAACTACCCATCTAATACTTCATCACAGCACAACAACACTCGGTCATTAACATGATGATGTAAAACCACTCATGGCCATAGAAAACCATAATACACGGCTATGAGGAAAGAGCTTATGTCAGACAATATATTGAGAATCTCATATTTATAAAAATAAGAATATATACAAAGTAGAACAGGTATACATTAAAAATTAACACAATTCATTATAGTTTACAACATATGTAATTATAGTTTATAATTTACAAAATATTTACCTACAATGAATATGTATTTCGTATTTCTCATATAATGAAAAAAATGTAAATGATAATAATAAAATTGTTCTTTGGCTTTAATCCAACTTAATCTCAATTGTTTTCTTTTTACCCGAGTTTCTTTGAGAGAATGTCTCCTGTTACACAAAATATGGACATCAGGTTTCAAAGTATCTTGAAACAGTAGTGTACCCTAGAATGGCATTCTGGGATCAAACAAGAATGAAAAATTATCTTAAAAACTACAGAGGGGCCGCCTCTGTGGCGCAGTGGGTTAAAGCCCTGGACTGAAGAGCTGACATCCAATATGAGCGCCAGTTCTAGTCCTGGCTGCTCCTCTTCCGATCCAGCTCTCTGCTATGGCCTGGGAAAGCAGTACAAGATGGGCCAAGTCCTTGGGCCCCTGCACCCATGTGGGAGACCCGGAGGAAGCTCCTGATTTCAGATTGGCGCAGCTCTGGCCACTGACCTCTCTAACTCTGTTTTTCAAATAAACAAAATAAATCTTTAATAAAAATATAAAAAACTACAGGGAGGTAGTTATATATGTTGATTATGGAAATGTTTCAATAATTTAACGGTAGATCATATACTTCATCTTCCTATTTTGGTTTCTTTTTTGAGGTTAGCAAGAGTAACAGTGGTTCTATTACCTCTGATACATTACTGAACTCCCAGCTGCGAAGCCTGGGGCTAACTAACTTCAACAAATTCTGTCTCTGTGGGGAAAAAGACAATCAGCTGAAAGGCTGGCTGCAACATCATGCCCTCTTCATCTGGGGGTTGGGGAGGAAGGAAGCCATATCTCACTGTACCTCTACTGAAAAAGGGAGAACTACATCGGTAATGTCAGCACGGACTAACGTTTGCTTCAGAGCAAGGGAGGAGTCCCAGGGTGCCCAGCACAGTGGCCAGCCATTAGCTATGCATGAACTCAGCGTATCCTGAGTGCACCCAGGGGCTAGGGAGACAGAACTGAGTCATGACCCCATCCGTTAACAACTCAGTACCTCAAGTTTTCTTCTGCGAAATCAAAGTATTTCTATCTTCTTGCGGACAGATAGGGGGCAACAGAGGACAAAATTTAAGCCTTCTGGAAAAATGGCACCAAACAACCATTGTTCCTATTTCATCTTTCAATACTGAGCCATTTGTCTTTTCCAAGTTACCAAACACTCCCTGAACACCGCCACTCACAGCATTCATTTGAGATAAACCATCAGATTAGGGGGAACACAACATGAAAGACAGCTCTATTCTGGCAGAAGGTGACATGGTAGTTAGTCTTTTCCTAAGGCTCTCTAAACAATTCATAAAAGTCTTAAAAATTCATGGATGCCTTTCTCTCTGTCTTTCCCTCTCACTCTCAAATAAATAAACTTTTAAAATTTGTGGACATAAAGTACCACTCCTAAGAACAGACAAAATCCAGGACACAACTGAACTGAACTGAGTATACTATTTCCTTTCAGGGACTTGTTTCATAACTTGACAATTCAAACTACTGAACAAACTGTTGAGGAAGAAAACTGTCAACATTTTTTTATAAAGATTTATTTATGGGGCTGGCGCTGTGGCATAGATGGTAAAGCTGCTGCCTGCAGTGCAGGCATCCAAAATAGGCACTGGTTCGAGTCCCAGCAGCTCCACTTCCAATCCAGCTCCCTGCTAATGTGCCTGGGAAAGCAGCAGAAGATGGCCCAAGTCTTTGGGCCCCTGCACCCAAGTGGGAGACCCAGAAGAAGCTCCAGGCTCCCAGCTTCCGATCCACCCTGCTATGGCCTTTGTGGCAATTTGCGGAGTGAACCAGCGGACGGAAGACCTCTCTCTGCCTCTGCCTTTCAAATAATAGATAAATACATCTTAAAAAAAGAAAAAAGATCTATTTATTTATGTGAAAGTCAGAGTTACAAAGAAAAAAAGGATGGAGAGAGACAGGGAGAGATCTTCCATCCTCTGGTTCACTCCCCAGATGGTCACAATGGCCAGTTTTGGGCCAAGCCAAAGCCAAAGCCAAAGCCAGGAGCCAGGAGTTTCTTTCAGGTCTCCTGTGTGGGTCTTGGGCCATCCTCTGCTCCTTTTCCAGGCCATGAGCAGGGAGCTGGATAGGAAATGGAACAGCTGGGACACTAACCAGTGCCCATATGGGATGTCGGTATCAAAAGTGGTAGGTTTAGGCTGGTGCTGTGGCTCACTTGGTTAATCCTCAGCCTGCAGCGCCAGCATCCCATATGGGCACCGGGTTCTAGTCCCGGTTGCTCCTCTTCCAGTCCAACTCTCTGCTGTGGCCCGGGAGGGTAGAGGAGGATGGCCCAAGTGTTTGGGCTCCTGCACCTGCAAGACCTCTCTCTCTGTCTCTCTCTCTCAATGTAACTCTACATGTAAAAAAAAAAAAAAAAAAAAAAAAAAAAAAAAAAAAAAAAGTGGTAGCTTTTACTGGCTACGCTACAATGCTGGCACCAAACATTTTCATTTAACTATATTTTATTTGAAAGACAGAGAGATAGAGATCTTCTACCTGCCGGTTTATGCCCCAAATGTCCACAACAGCCAAGGCTTGGCCAGACCAAAGCCAGGAGCTACAAACTAAATTCAGGTCATGGGTGGTAGGGACCCAAGTACTTGAACAATCACCTGTTGCTTCCCAGGGTGAGTATTAACTAGAAGCGAGAATGGTAAGTGGAGCCAAGACTTAAACCTAGGCACTCTCACTTTTTTAAGTTATTCTTTTTTTTTTAAAGTTTATTTATTTGAGAAGTACAATTAGAGACAATGAGAGGGAGATACAGAGAGAAAGGTCTTCCTTCTGTTGGTTCACTCCCCAAATGGTTCCAACGGTCGGAGCTGCGCCGATCTGAAGCCAGGAGCCAGGTGCTTCTTCCTGGTCTCCCATGGGGGTGCAGGGGCCCAAGCACTTGGGTCATCTTCTACTGCTTTTCCCAGGCCACAACACAGAGCTGGATTGGAAGAGGAGCAGCCAGGACTAGAACCAGCGCCTATACAGGATGCTGGCACCACAGGCAGAGGATTAACCTACTGCGCCATGGCGCTGGACCCTTTTCTTTTTCAAAGATTTATTTTTTTTTATTTGAGAGGCGAGCTACAGACAGAGGGAAGGAGAGACAGAGATAGAGGTCTTCCATCCACTAGTTCACTCCCCAAATGGCCACATGACCAGAGCTGGGCCGATCTGAAGCCAGGAGCCAGGAGTTTCTTCCAGGTCTACCACGTGGGTGCAGGGGCCTAAGCACCTGGGCCATCTTTCACTGTTTTCCCAGGCCATAAGCAGAGAGCTGGATTGGAAGAGGAGCAACCAGGATATGAACCAGCACCCATATGAGGTGTTGGCATCAAAAGCGGTGGCTTTTACCTACTACATCACAGTGCACAGCCCCAGAACCCAGGCACTCTGGTATGGGATCTGAGCATCCCAAGCAGCGTCTTAATCGCTGCACCAAACACTGACCCTGTCCTATTGGTATTTCACTCATGCTCTACTCTTGGAAAGAAAAATCTTTGGAAATTAACAGAAGATAAGAAATTATGATATGGATGTACCTGTGAATGAGCTGATGGCTCTTAAAAATTATTTGGGGGTAGCTCACATCACACACAAAAATTAATTTTGATAGGTTATGCACCTAAACATAAAACCTAAAATTCAAAAGCTTCTCAAAGAAAATGTAGGGTATCTGTAATCTTGGGATTGGCAAAGACTTCTTGGCAAGTGTAAGGCCGCCACAAAACACACCAAACACTGGAGTAAGGGAAAGAGTTTATTGGGGGAAACCCAACAGACTGGAAGGAAGGGGTGAAGCAGGAAAAGAGGGAGATGGAGAGCGTGAGAGAAACAGACACAGAGACAGAGGTCAGGAGAAGGAAAGAAGAGAGAAAAACACGTGTTCAGGAGCAGGTGCTTTAAAAACTTTGCTGGGGGGCGGGCAGGGTAGTAGGAGCAGCAAATACCATTAGGATGGGGGTGGAGCTTGACATGGGTAGTTGGGCCCTGTGGCCACCTGGCTTCCAGCATTGGCGGCAGGGGCTACAGCCTAGGATGGTGTCAGGGTGTAGATCGTGCCATAGATAAGCCTGAGCCATTTCACTAACAGCAAGGATTCAAAAAACCTAAACTATAAAAGAAAAAAGTTCAACAACAAAACTTAAAACAGGCGCTGTGGCGTAGTGGGTAGAGCTGTTGCCTGCAGTGCCAGCATCCTGTATGGGCACCAGTTCAAGACCCAGCTGCTCTACTTCCGATCCACCTCTCTGCTGTGGCCTGGGAAAGCAGAGGAGGATGGCTTGAGTCCTTGGGCCCCTGCACCCATGTAGGGGACCAAGAGAAGGCTGCTGGCTCCTGGCTCCCGGCTTTGGATCGGCAGAGTTCCAGCCATTGCGGCCAATTAGGGAGTGAACCGGAGGATGGAGGATCTTTCTCTCTCTGCTTTTCCTTCTCTTTCTCTGTGTAACTCTGACTTTCAAATAAATAAATAAATCTTTAA
This sequence comes from Oryctolagus cuniculus, assembly GCF_964237555.1. NCBI lineage: Eukaryota > Metazoa > Chordata > Mammalia > Lagomorpha > Leporidae > Oryctolagus > Oryctolagus cuniculus. The sequence continues at coordinate 15,298,182 of NC_091451.1, read as the reverse complement.
AAAAAAAAAAAAACAACACCTTAAAACATTTGTTGAACCACTAAGAAAACGACATGGTACAAACAAGAGTGGGAGAAAATATTCACAACACACATATCTATGGGGAATGCTGGGATTAACAATGTCCACTTCAACCTCCTTCAGCTTGGAGACATCTGTTTCCCTGGCTGCTGGGCGTGTTGCCTACCCACTCTGTGGTGCTGACCTTGGGCCAAAGACAAATGACTACCCTGAAGCTAGATCCTCCCCTGCAGGGCAGTCCACATCCGGTAACTAGACCACTGGGGCCGTGTGAAGGGAAGTGTGAAGCCCACTGCTTCAGCCTTCATTCGGGATGCTGGAAGGGGTATCGGTTTCAGAGCCCATTGTGGGTGAATGCAGGTCTCTACTGCAACTGAATCACATTTGAATTTTCCCCTATGCTTACTCCTACTAATTCTCTCATAGGTGTTACTCCCAAGAGCATTTCCCAATGAAAGGTCTCCCATGCACATCTCAGAGTGGATCTTCAAGGGAATCCACCTAAGACACTGACAAAAGACTTGTATTTGAACTACAAAACTTCCACAACTCAATAATAAGGGGCAAACAGAACAATAGGATATGGGTAAAACACTGAACAGATGATTTACAAAAGATATATGAATGGCCAATAAGCCCATAAAAAGGCACTCAACATCATTCAGTGACCAGAAAAATGCAAATCAAAACTATGCAAGGTATCTTTTCACCCCTACTCAAATGGTCAAAATTAAAGACGGATGACACTAATTATGACAAGGACACAGAGCAAGCAGAACTCTCAAATGGTACAACCACTTTGGAAAACTAGCAGCCTCTCACAAATTAAACCAGCACTCCATTTCATAGTTTTACTCAAGAGAAATGAAAACTCATAGCCACAGAAAAACTTGCACAACAATGTCCACAGATGCTTTATCAGTAGTAGCCACAACCTGGATCAGAGGTCCACTGACAGAACTGTAGACTACTTACACAATGGAATACTACTCAGCAATCAAAAGCAGTACTACCTGACATCAGGGAATCTCAGAAATATTTTTCTGATGTCTGAATGAAACAAGTCTTTCCCAAAATGAGGATATACTGTATGAGTCCTTTTATATGAAGTTTTAAAACAGTCCCAAGTAATCTATGGTAAAAGAAGTCAGAACAGTAGCTGCCTCTGGAGCATGGATGGTAGCAATGTGAACCTAGAAAGCCCTGACCCAAAGCCATGCACAAGATTATAATTCTTTCAGAATTTAGAAACAAAGAATTATTTTTTAGATTTTAAAAAAAGATTTATTTGAAAGTCAGAGTTACAGAGAGAGAGCAATGGGGGGGGGGGACGGAGAATCTTCCATATGCTGGTTCACTCCCCAGATGGTCGCGATAACCAGCGCTGGGCCAGGCCAAAGCCAGAAGCCCAGAGCTTCTTCCAGCTCTCTCATGTGCGTGACAGGGGCCCAAGCACTTGGGCCATTTTCCGCTGCTTTTCCCAGGCCATTAGCAAGGAGCAGGATCAGAAGTAGAGCAGCCGGGACACAAACCAGCAACTACATGGGATACCAGTTGCTGCAGGGGCAGCTTAACCAATACGTCACAACACTGGCCCCAAGATTTATTTATTTATTTATTTGACAGATGGAGTGCCAGAAAAATCTTCCATCCTCTGGTTTGCTTCCCAAATGACCACAACAGCCATGGCTGGTCCAGTCTAAAGCCCGGAGCCTGGAATTCCATCTGGGTCTCCCACATGGGTGGTAGGAACCCAAGTGATTGGTCCATCTCCCACTGCCTTCCCAGGCCCATCAGCATGAAGCTGGATGGGAAGAGGAGGAGTCAGGTCTCAGGACTCGAGCTGGCACTCTGACATGAGATGCAGATGTCCCAAGCAGCAGCTTAGCCTGCTGTGCCACGATGCCTGCCCCAGAATTTGAGAGTCCGAAGGAAGGATGAGCAAGGTAAACTTGTGTGAATTACCTAGTTTTACAATAATTCCTTGGAAGACAGGCAGTGAGGTATAATTACTGTATTATACTTTCAGTTCAGTTTGAAAGTAAGTAAAGCACATTAATTTAAGAAAGGAAGCTAAACTTCTATGGAACACTATGAAGTTTTTTGGTCTTTGTAGCCCTTTTCCCCCAAAGCTATAAGTTCTGTCAAGGCAAGGACTTCTGTTTTTAATTTACTACTGAAGTCTCAGTTTATAGCACATAGCAGCTTCTCCCTAAATATTTAATCAAAGAATGAATTAAATACCTGGCACTAGGAGGCAGGCATTTGGCCTGGGGGTTAAGACGCCTACATTCCTCGGGGCCAGTAGGTTAAGTCTTTGCCAGTTGGAGTCCCAACTGCTCCACTTCCAACCTAGCTCTCTGCTAATGTGCCTGGGAAAGCAGTGGAAGATGACCCAAGTCCTTGGGCCCCTGTACTTGCGTGGAGAACCTGAAGAAACTCCCGGCTCCTGACTTCAGATTGGCCCAGCTCCGGCTACTGCAGCCATTTGGGGAGTGAACCAGCGGATGGAAAATTTCTGTCTCTCTCTGCCTCTGCTTTTCAAATTAAAAGAAAAATTCTTAAAACAAAACAAAATGCCTACATTCCATGCCCAGGTTGCATATCGGAGTGCCTGGATTGAGTCATGGCTCTGCTCCTGATTCCAACTTCCTACTACTGTAGACACTTGGAGGCAGCAGGTGATGTCTCAAGTAGCTGGGCACCTGCCCACCCCCCACCCCCCCCACAGGATATCTGGACTGACTACCCAGCTTCCAGCTTTGGCCTGGTCCAGCTTATGGCTGGTGTGGGTATTTGGAGAGTGAACCAGTGGATGGGAACTCTCTCTCTGTCTCTCTCAAACAACAAACAAAAAAGAAAACAACCTAGCACCATGCAGCATACTGGGGACTTGGTACCTGATACTTCACCATCTTGATAAAAGTAAACAAATACAAGAATACAGTGACATTTCTCTTTTGCTGAGAAATACTTTTGCTGGAAAATAGCCCTAACATATTTCTTACAACTGTAACTATATTCTTAAATGTTAGAATTTTCAATGATTGATTCAGAATTTGTAACTTGGCTCAAGAGTACACAAATATATTTTTAATATGGTACCTAATAGGACTCCATCACAGTAAATGTGCCATTAGACTGCCATTTGTCTCATTAATGAAAACATCTTTAACAATACCGATTTTTCCCCAAGGAGTTAAAAATCTTGTTCAGTTCTTTTTTCAATCGTCAGCAGAGCAATATCAAGATTGTCCTACAAAACCTTCATCAGCTTGATAAGCATCTATCAGCCTTTTCAAGGTGACCACTTACGGAAGCAATACTCTTTTTTTTTTTAAGATGTATTTTATTTATTTGAAAGGCAGAGTTACTGACAGAGAGGGAGAAACAGAGAGAGAAACAGAGAGAGAGAGAGAGAGAAATCTTTCATCTGCAGGTTCGCTCCACAAATGGTCCCAATGGCCGGAGCTGGGCCAGGCAGAAGTCAAGCGCCTGGAACTACATCTGGATCTCCCACATGGAGCACTTGGGCCATCATCTGCTGCTTTTCTAGGCACATTAGCAGGGAGCTGGGTTGGAAGTGGGGCCAACAGACACACATCAGCACCTTTATGGGATGCCGGCATCACCGACAGTGGCTTAACCCACTGCACCACAACATGGTCCCCCAGAAGCAATACTTTTGAGGAAAAAAAGAACCAGTAGTTGAAAAAATAAAATCACTGCTCAGGCTGCAGTTTCAATTTTTATTTTAGAAAAATTTCTTAAGTACTTGAATCCTCTCAGATTCAATCTGACTTATTTCAAGCACTAGAAATATAACTGTTATTGGGATGGCTATGTTCTTTCACACAACTTCACAACTTGGGACTCAATCTGCAATTGGGTAACTATCATGTGTATAAAACAAAGTTAATAAAACAACAGCTCCTCTCCTTTGCTACGGTAAATCACTGATGGTATTTAAATGAAGCACAAATTCCAAGTACAGTTCAAGATGAGAAGAAAATTCCAAAGCAATAGTTTCTGTCAGAGAAATGAAGTGTTTGCCCAGGACGGTCACGAACTGTGCAATGCCCTTGGTTTTATATGATCTCATTTTAGAATTTCACAGTTGTAATCCTGACTGAGCCAAAGGATCGACCAGATGTATTAATTAAAACAACAGCTTGTACTCAACGCCATTAAGTATCAGCACAAAGCTTTGAAGTCAGTTTAATTTTCTTGGCAGATACTAAGGTAGTAAATGATCTTTCTTTTCCTGCTCATACAAACAGCCAAAAAGTTATTTAGCTTAACTAAATACAAACCAACAATTTTAAAAGCTTTTGATATGAAAACAGTTTATTTTAATCCTCATACCATGCCCATGTTAGTAGTCAAAGCATCAGTTACAGTCTCCTTAAAAAAATAATCAAAAGCGCATCTCTTATTAAAAAAGACCAATCCCTTCAAAGTTCTAGGGACTAAAGAGACGGACAGTGTGGAGGAATTCTTGTTGAGGCAACAAAGGTTTCTTCGTATTCTGAAAAACAAGCCTACTTCAGGGAGGTACCTCCAGAAGTCACTTGCGGTATCACATCAGCTGCTGCAGAGGCACAGGAGAAAACGCATATGTGAATCTTGTTCTTCCGGGCCTTGTAACCGAAACAAGGTGCCCCCCCAGAATCCTGGCTCTGCAGCAGCTGTGTGAAGCACAGCCTCTTCTCCAAGCTTCTGGTGCCTCAGTGCTGGTCCTTCCTAGAAGGAAGCGCTACTCCCACTGTGACCGAGGGTGTGAGCACACTGCAGGGAGCAGCTGTCAGTGCTTATCCTCCACACCATCAGCAGTGAGCACAGAAGGCCGCCAGACACCTCCACTGCAGGGTAACCAAACAAAAGCTCAAGTGAACAACACCATATTGGCCGTTTTGCCAGTGGTATACAAGCTCCCCCTTTCCTGGTTTACTTCACGTAGAACTTGCTTAACATCTTCTAGGAAGTAATAACAAGCAAGTGCTTTATTAATGCCACTTCCTCCAATCCTGGAAAACAAAAGTCCTTTCTAAACATAAAAAACTAAATATAAATGGACATCTCACAGTAAGACTCTTCAATATGACTACAAAAAAAAAAAAACCACCAAGAAACATTGACAATAAATATTTATCATTAATGAGTCCAACTGATCTGAACAAACTAAAATAATAAGAATTTATTTTTCTCTAACAATACTAAAGTTTTAAAGATAAACAATGATTATACTCAAGGTTTGTGAGCAGACAGGCTCATTTGTAGGAAAAATGCACTTTCAAAAACTGATAACACAGATTGAGAATCTTCTTCTGAATATTTAGGTCTTTTGACCATGTGATTCTACCCCTGAGGAAATGATCTGAGATACAGTCCTAGGTTTAGACACAAAAATATACACTCAACACTATTATCACAGGAAAAACTTGGAAACATACTAAATGCATAAGAATTTCGGTACAGGGGCCAGTGTTGTGTGGCACAGCAGGTAAAGCTGCCACCTGTAGTGCCGGCATCCCATGTGGGTGCTGGTTTGGGTCCCGGCTGCCCCACTTCCGACCCAGCTCTCTGTTATGGCCTGGGAAAGCAGTGGAGGATGACCCAAGTCCTCAGGCCCCTGCACCTGGTGTGGGAGGCCCGTTGGAAGCTCCCAGCTCCTGGCTTCAGATTGGTGCGACTCCAGCCACTGCTGCCATCTGGGGAGTGAAACAGCAGGCGGAAGACCTCTCTCTCTTTCTGCCCCTGCTTCTCTGTAACTCTGCCTTTCAAATCAATAAATAAATCTTAAAAAAAAAAAAAAAAAAGAGAGAGAGAGAGAGAGAAAGAATTTCAGTACATAGGGGCTGCATCGTGGCATAGTGGGCAAAGCTGCCACTTAAGACATCAGCATTCCATATGGGTTCAAGACCCGGCTCCCTGTTAATGGCCTGGGAAAAATAATAGAAGATAGCCCATGTGGGAAACTGGAAGAAGCTTCTGGGGCTCCTGGCTTCTGCCTGGCCCAGCCCCAGCTGTTGTGGCCATCTAGTGAATGAACCAGCAGTTATCTCTCTTTCTCTTAACTCGTTCAAATAAGCAATTAAATCTAAAAAGAAAAGTTTTGTACATCAAAAATGTAATAAAGACATTAAACAATGCCTAGAGAAAATGTTTAGCAATAAAAAGGAAATGCTTATGATAGACAACAAAGTTAAAAAGGGAGAGTTTAAAATTATGTGTATACCACCTAATCAATCATGTTAGAAGTGCAAATAAATAGAAGAAGGGAACAGAACAAAAATGTTGGTAGTATTTTTAACTGGACAATAGGAAAATAATAATTTTATTTTCCTTTTTACTTTGTCATACTTTCTAAAGTTTCCACTAATTGCCTCTATCATATAGGGTCCTTAAACATTTGTTGTTAACTTAATCAGAGACTAGGTAAGTTATGGCTTTGTACTCACTAAACTTGAAGCTTTTTCCTCATTTACAAACATGGTAAAAACTCCCTTTCAACAAAGGTTACTGGTAATATCAACATAGAACATGAGACGTAAGTTGACGTTATTATTGTGCTATGCACAATGTCTCCTGTGAACAGAGATGTTTCTCCCTTTATGAAGTGGTTCTAAACAACTGTGCTGTGAGGTTTTGTAATAATTTGCCATTGTTTTTCAGTCCCTTTCCTTCTGGCTGTCACACTGTGACTTATTTCCTCACCCAAGTCTCTCTAGTTTGCTTTTTCTTTTTTCTTAAAGATTTTATTTAATTTATTTATTGAGAGGTAGAGTTACAGAGAGAAGGAGAGACAGAGCGAAGAGCCCTCTATCCGCTGGTTCACTCCCCAAATGGCCACAAAGGCCGGAGCTGAGCTGATCTGAAGCCAGGAGCCAGGAGCTTCTTCCAGGTCTCCCACACAGGTGCAGGGACCCAGGCACCTGGGCCATCCTCCACTGCTTTCCCAGGCCACAGCAGAGAGCTGGATCAGAAGAGCAGCCAGGACACAAACTGGTGCTCATATGGATGTCAGCGCTACAGGCGGAGGCCCAGCCTACTAAGCCACAGCGCTGGTCCCTCTAGTTTGGTTTCTCAAGTGCACAGAGGGCTTAGGAATCAGACAGTTCAAAACCCTGGTCTGGACTCACAAACATGAGTTGCTTGGCCCACACAGTGATGTAATGATACTGGAATTAGTAGCCAAAGAGTAAAATTCAGGAGATTTCACACAAACATCCAGAGTTCCAGCTTTGGAAAACTAGGAAGGAATGGAAACACCAGGGCTGGGTTGTCAAAGGCACTTCAGCTGACCGTAATTCCCACTGCTGCCTGACACCTCCTAGGCCATGACACTGAAGGTTCGCTACCACACATGATTTAACACTCGGACCCTCTTACGCTACACCAGGCCTGATTAACGCCTCCGCAACTGTTAGACTTCCTGACCCACTTCCTAGCTGCCTCAGTCGGGGTCCAATCAGGGAAGAGAAGTCATACATTTAATAGGGAAACCTTAATATAAAGAGTAACTGTAACAGAACTAGAGACATAAAGAATTCCCTAGTAAGAACTTGAAAGAATGCAAGACATAGGAATAGCTACTACTGTAGGACTGAGATAAGAGTGCTCAAAGAAGAATCCCCACAAACACTGAGATACAAACTTACTGAAGAGGCCGGCTCAATGAATGGCAGTGGCACACCGCTAGAACCTGCAGGAAATCTGCATCCCAGGATGTCGGGGAAAGCCTCACAGGACAGACTCCACTACGGACTTGCCCACTGGTGGTGCCAGCAGAAGCCACTGCCTGCTAGGTGCTGGGGCAGCTGTGTGTGTGGCAGGAGCCAGACGCTGAGCCTGGGAGAAGCCACACACACTGCATGAGCCTCCCCCGAGGAAGCGGGGGGCACTGCAGACCTGGACACCAGCGAGGCTGCCTGGGCTACAGGACTGGGTGCCAGAGAAGCCACCTAGAAGCCTGTTGAACAAGCACACCAGCACGAAGTAGGAAAACCCCTTTGTCTGACAATTTCTCTCCATTACCCTCTATTGACAAGGCTTACCACTGTGCCAGCTGGCAGGGGAAAAATATTTATCCGTTTTGTAGAGCAGTCAATGAGGGTGAATCTGGAGCTGAACAGCAAAAATAAACTGGTAACTGGCACACTGGCCTGTCTGAATCACAGAAGAGATACTACACAGGAGCCAAGTGAAGACCAGGAGCAGCAAAGAGCAAACAAAATGTTTACTCTTCAGGCTGCTTGATTAATCAGAGACTTTAGAGTCATTTGGTTTCTGCATAGCAAGTTCCACACTGAGGGGTGCTACCAGTGCCTTCCTCCTCCACCACTGTTAGGGTAACTAACACTTCCCGAGAGCTTACTATGCCAGGCACACTCGGCTACCTCACTTTGCACGTGTTAGCTCATTTAATCCTCACCACAATCCCATGAGGTAGGTCCTTCTATCGCCCACTTCACAGATGAGGAGGCAGAAGCAGGGTGCAAGGAACTTGCCAGGCTCCCCCAGCCAGTAAACAGGGGAGACACATTCTCACCCTGTGTCGTCTGACAGATGCATAAAGAATGAAAGGAACATACAGTAAGGCGTAGCTGCTGTGGTACAATATTTTGGTTAATAGAAAACTGACTCCCAGATAAATACAGGGTTTGTAATACACCGTTTTTTGTTGCCATTATCTAACGGTTAACTCCAAGATCCTGTTACTTAAAAATCCATCTTAGGCTGGCACCGTGGCTCACTAGGCTAATCCTCCGCCTGCGGCGCTGGCACCCCAGGTTCTAGTCCCGGTTGGAGCACCCGTTCTGTCCCGGTTGCTCCTCTTCCAGTCCAGCTCTCTGCTGTGGCCCGGGAAGGCAGTGGAGGATGACCCAAGTGCTTGGGTCCTGCACCCGCATGGGAGACCAGGAGGAAGTACCTGGCTCCTGGCTTCGGATCGGCGCAGTGCGCCAGCTGTAACAGCCATTTAGGGGGTGAACCAATGGAAGGAAGACCTTTCTCTCTCTGTCTGTCTCTCTCTCTCTAACTCTGCCTGTCCAAAAAAAAAAAAAAAAAAAATCTATCATCTATCTAATTAGGACAGAGAATTTCCAGCCTAGGTAACATCTATTTTTATTTTATTTCAATAAACATAGAAATTGAAAATCAGTATTCAAGGAGGACTGAGATTTCGCTAATCCTATCCCAGGTTTTAAGAAAGCCAGTACTGGGGCAGGCACTGTAGCACAGGAGATTAAGCTGCTGTTTTGGATGCCCACATCTGATCAGAGTGCCCGGGACAGGGTCCTGCCTCTGCTTTTAATCCACCTTCCTGTTCACGTACACCCTGGGAGGCAGCAGGGTGATGGTGCAAGAAACTGGGTCTCTGCCAGCCATGTGAGAGACCAGGATGGAGTTTCTGGCTCCTGACTTTGGCCTGGTCCAGTCCTGGCTGTTGTTGGCATCTGGGCAGTGAACCAGTGATGGAACGTCTCGATAACTCTCTCTCTCTCTGTCTGGCTCTGCCTTTCAAATAAGTAAATAGACTTAAAAAAATACTAGAATTCATATCTGCTTATATTTGGTCCTACTATTTGTTAGCCAGAATTCCAAACTGGGCTGTAGGGAAACATAAATTTCACTATGATTGAACCAAAGTCTTATCTCTAAAGTCTTCACTTCATAAGACTGTCATATATGAATCCATTTCACATCCTCTTCCTTCAGAAAGGTTGCCACTTCTTAAATAGCACAATTTAAGATCGCCTACACTGTGAAGATGACAAGTGTGAAATTAATCCAAACAGGAACTACTTCAGATTCCAGTTCAGCAGGGGCTGATTTAAAGGGCATCCAAGATGTACTCAGTTCTTTCCTGTAGGTTTCATGGTAGTTGCAGACTGTTTATCTCTGGAGTTTCCAGTGCTGCTACCCTAAGCACAAGGCATGGATTTACTGTGGAAGGTAAAATGTGTGTGGTGTTAAATGTGTTTCTAATTAGGATAACTTAAGGAACCTGTTTAAATGATCAAATTGGTTATACAAATTGTATAACTCCTGTTATATACAGTGTCCATTTGGAAAGTCAGTATTATTTAGTGGTCAAGTGCTTTAGTGTTGGGAATCAAAATGACTTAGTTTCAAGTTCCGCTTCTATAAAAGTTCGCAACCTCCATGCCTGAATTTTCTCATCTGAAAAGTTAAAGGGTCTCTCAAAGTTTCATCCTGGAGATTAAAGAAGATACTACACATCCTGGTATGCAGAAAGAGCTCAACAAACTTTACTCCTCATATTATTATGTAGATAATTCTTCATTATGTTTATCCATGCAGCACCCAGGAGAAAACAAAGGTTTTCAGGAAAATATTACTGAGCCAGATATGTAGCCAGATTTTATTTGATCCAAACTTAGTTTCATCAACCAAAGATTTTTTGATGAGGAAAAAAATATATATTTTCAAGATTTTTTTATTTGAAAGTGAGAGAGAGATTGCTCTTCCATCCACTGTTCATACCCCAAATGGGTGCAACAGCAGAGGCTGGGCCAGGCCAAAATGAAAAGCTGAGTTCCATCTTGGTTTCTCACATGAGTGGCAGGGGCCCAAGCACTTGGGCCATCTGTTGCTGCTTCCCAGACACATTAGCAGGGAGCTGGATTGGAAGCAGAGCAGCAGGGACTTGAACCAGCACTTATGTGAGACGCCAGCTTTGCTGGCTGTGGCTTAGCTCACTGACACACGCTGGCCCCAACAAGAGATGCTTATGAGACAGCAATCTGTGGTTCAATCTGAATAAAAACAAGTTAACAATGTGCTTTACAGATATGAGTACATTTACCAAGTTGCAAAGGTTACCAATTATAAAAACCCACTGCATTACTAGAGAATAAAAACACACAATACAAAAATCCTTAAAAATGCTACAAAGACAGCCAATTGTCAAAGAAAAAGCATACTGAACAAATCCTTCTTCACATACAATAAACCTTTGATTTGGTGGCAACTCAACCCCCAAAAATACTTGTCATGAATGAGTTATTATAATCAGACACAAAATAAAACCTTAAAACATAAAAGAACAAGACAAAGCCTAAAATGAGATTAAATAACAAAGAAAAGAAAGCTAAATACTAAGAAAAATATCACAAACCAGGAAGACTAGAGGAAAACTGGCCTCTACAAGGCACAACACTCACAGTGGCTGGGAATGGCCACCCCAGAACAAGACCTTTGGATTTCAAACAAATCACCAGGAAGTGGGGAGGTCAGGAGCTTGGCCACCATCACAAGTCTGTTCTCAAATACACAAGGGTCTTCAAAAAGCACATGAGAAATGCATACTATGGAAACACCATACCTGGATTTCAAAAATTTTGCACCAAAATAAATGTAATCTTTAATTCTATTTTCCAATGCATTTTTTGAAGTGCTCTAGAAAAGGCTTAAAAACAGTAAATCAAGGGCCAGAACTGTGGTGTAAAGCTGCCACCTGCAGTGCTGGCATCCCATATGGGTGCCGGTTCAAATCCCAACTGCTTCACTTCCAATCCAACTCCCTGCTATTGCACCTGGGAAAGCAGCAGAAGACAACCCAAGTCCTTGGGCCCTTCCACCCATGTGAGAGAGCGGGAAGAAGCTCCTGGCTCCTGGCTTCGGAAATGGCCGAGCTCTGGCCATTGTAACCATTTGGGGAGTGAACCCGTGGACAGAAGACCTCTCTGCCTCTGTCTCTCTTTACCTCTACCTTTCAAAAAAAAAAAATCTCCTTTTAAAAAATGGTAAGTCAGAACAGTTATAAAAATGAACAACTTGAAAATTCAGTTTTTGTAATCATTACTGAGACTCCTCATCATTTTCAAAAGTTATTATGTTCTAGACATAATGGTAAGCCCTGTGCTAATAGTATCCCATTTCATCCTCACAATAATCCCATAAGTCTATTAAAGAGATGTTAAACAGCTTGCTCAGGTAATGACAATGATTTCTGAACTTCACTGTATCAGATGATTCCTTTTGAAATTGGTGCACTATTAATCATATTAAACTCCAAAATCATCTTAAGAGAAGCATGCCTTTCATGTGCCTACTCAGGGATTTATGCTGCTGTAATACATGAAAAAAATGTGCCATTTTACCCCAAAATGTTCTGCTGCAAGAAAAGTAGGCAAGCTGAGAGAAAGCCTTCAGAAATGCTTATATCAATATGATTATTACAATTTTACAAGTAATTTTACATCTGTTGGATCTAATAACAATATGTGCAGGCTTGTCTTTGGTGTCCCTTTTTCCACTACATTTTCCTAGTACTTCATTTTTACAAATTGAAATTAAAATTTTAAAACAAAAACCAGTCTGGAGCAGATAATTAGAGGAACACTGCTCTGGTGTTCTGGTGCAAACCCAGCCTGCTCTCTTTACCAGCTCTGTGGCAGAGAGAGACATGCCAGGTAAACACTGAACAATCCTTACGCGATCAGCAGAAAATCCCACTTTGGCCATCTCTCTGCATCTTCACCCTAAGCGTCAGTGCTGCTGCTAAGACGAGCTTCTAATAGGTAAGACAGGTTCTCAACCTGTTTATGTAGCATCGGTGTTCAGAGCCAAAGAAAACTGCTCATCAGCAACTGAATCTAGAACACAAGCAGCTAATCAGTCCGTCCAATTCCTTTCCCGGACAGGAGCGTCTGTGTAAAGCGGGTGTCGGCCTCCCTTACACACTTGGTTCTCCTCCTTTCCATAGGCTAAAAAAAAAACCCTGGCATTCTGATTACTGTCGTTATTTATATTTGCTTTTGCCTTTGTTTATAAACCAGTAGGCATGAAGCTACAGTTGCCAGGTAAGGCCTGGGAGTTCACAACAGTATAGAGAGAGAGGGCTTTGGGGTAAGGAACGTTGGTGACATGAAAGAGAAATCAACACCCTTAAGCCTCTGGCTGGTCATGGAGTGGCAGGTGGACCCTGCTACAGCAGGTTTCAGACAAGCTGACATTGACTTCTAAATACTAATCTTGCCATACCCAGCGATTGAACTGGTCATCTGGCTTTTACTCCTCAAAGAAAAAGATGCACAGCGAAGCATTAGCAAGATTAAGAACATGAATAAAAGGTTACCTTTTCATGTAAATGGGAAAGTAAAATAAGTAAGTTTACCTGGCTCTTTTATTTGTAACACTAGTCCCTAGGAAAAGCCAGCGTTCTTGAAAAAGGAAAGTCATTTAGCCAAGGTAGGAGTTTGGGGAGCTAGTTTCTAAGGATAGAGACTGTACATCCAGCTCTCCATGAATGAAGTATATTTCTACCCATTTATCACCAGTTTCACAATATATCCATCCATCCTGATAGCATACTCTGTCTAGAAAACATGCTGAGTTCTTGGGGAAAGAAAACATCAGCTGTATTTTAAGTTGTACTTTGTTATATTTAACTCCTTACTGTGTTACACCCTTGGACAGAGGTGAACCACCTTATACAAGTCATGTACCTTTTTTTTTTTTTATGTTTATTTGTTTTCATCTACTTGAAAGGTGAGGGTGGGGGGTGGAATATCTTCTGCCCACAAGAGCCAGGGCTGGGCCAGGCTGAAGCAGGAGCTTTGAACTCCATCCAGGTCTCCTAGGTGGGTGGCAGGGGCCCAGGCATTTGGGCCATTTTCTGTTGTCTCTCAGGATGCATCAGCAGGGAGCGAGATCAGAAAGAGCCAGGACTCTGATATATGGGATGTGGGCATCCCAATAGTGGCTTAAACCTCTGTGCCACAACCAGGTCCCAGGTACCATGTACCTTTGCCTCAGTGAGCAGAGTGGCTAAGAACTGCTGAGACAGAACCATCAAGATTTTTAAAACAGCTCTAAACGCAGTATACTGCATGAACTTGCTCAGCTCACACGATCTGAGTCTGTTTCCTCATCGAGTATTAAAATGAAGTCAGGTAATGCACATCATAAAAATAAAACGTTATCATTAGATGCTGAGGGGTGCAGCAAAAAAGGAAAACAGAAAAGGAACGGTAACGCCTGCAGCCTCCCTTCCATCTGGCTGCGAACTTCCAGCACTTCGCCCCAGCTACTCCGCCAGTGGGCTGCTTTTCCCTCCTCACCGTCTTCAAGGCCGCCTCGCACCTCACCCCGGTTCCCTGTCCTCGCCTCTCTAGGGCCCTCTGCTCTCCCCTTCCCTCTGAGGGCACTTTCAGGACACGCGTCACTGAGGCAGGACAAACTCACAAGAACCTGCTACTTCTGAATCACCATTTCTCTCCCTACCCTCTCACCGCGGGCACATTCGACAATATCAAGAATCCACGTGCATTCGCACTGAGCAACGCTCTCATCTATCCTCTTCCCCTGCTAATGTGTATTCCACGAATGACAACCAAATTAACCAAAATGTGACAACACATTAACCAAAAATGCATTTCAAAGCAAACAGGGATGAAAACTTCAGAACAGAATTTCAATGCTTTTCTTTAAAAGGAAATGTAACTTAAAAACCACTTGTGTTTTTTCCCCCTTACATTCACAGCGATCTGCGATCTAAAAAAAAAAAAAAAAAAAAAAAAACAGAAAAACAAAATATTTCACTTTCTCAAGAAGAGAAGTCATCACATTGATTTGAACACATATGGACAAACAACATTCTCCATTTATCTTCTCGCTAACAATCTAGAGCCTGATTCCTTGAAACTTCTGGGAATCTTTATAAGCGGTTTCAGAATATCCCAAGATCTTCCGTGGAGTACCCACCCACCCAAGACGAAGAATTCTGGCTCTATCTAAGGTTTGGTTCTATTACTTAAATGCTACCCATCTTTTCTTCCTTGATGGGGCCGCGAGCTCGGAGACGAACCAGGAAGCAGCTCCCCCTTGCCACTGTCACTACCGGCCAGGAGCCATCCTGACAGCGGACACAAAACGTAGAATCTCTTACCTCTGAGAAATTAACAGCCAGGGGAATGATGCCAGCCACGTAACATCCCACCAACATAGCCAGAGAGAGCAAGCTAATGGAGAGGAAATCATCCATTCTGCCCTCGTTCATCCAACCACCACCACCAGACCACAAAATTCCAGTGGCTCCAATGGGTGCTTAGCTTCTTGACACACGTGCCGCGGTTCCAAGAGAACAAGTGCGCTCGCCAGTCCTTGCGACCTCCCCACCTGCGGCTGTGTCCACGAGGCACCTTTCTCTCGCACGTACCTGCCAAGAGCCCCTTTTTGCTGATATTAGCACCAGAGAGAACTTTTCAGCAATCCTGGGCCCCTGCCAATGCCTGTCACTGGGTTCTCGGGGGGTAAAGAGCACTGGGGAAATGGGCGAACGAGCGACTTCTTCGATCTTCGGAATGAGGGTGCACAACGGCACCCCCCCACCCCCCAGACAACGTCCCAGGCGGCAGCAGGAAAGGCAGCACAGTCCAAGCGAACCCGCGCGTCGTGGCGGCGACCCTGGTTTCCCTGAGGCGGGCCCCGCGGGTGATCCGCCCCCCAGGGATGGGACCAGCCCACCAGTCCCAGCAAACTCTCCGCCAAGTCTGGACGAGGGAAATGAGTCCTGTAGGTCTCTAACGAAGAGTCCTAGAGGTTCAGCAGCGAAGCTGACATAAAGCTGTCTCTGCCCTACACCCGGCGCTGCCCATGCTATTCCACTCCGCCGGGCCTTGACTCGGAGTCACGGATACTACAGCTGCCATGGCCGCCAAGTGGCACCTCTTCATTACATCCACTTCCGGATTGCCTCACTGGCCCCGGCTTCAGAAAAGCACTTCCGGGTTACAACCGACCTATGGCCCGGGCTACTTATGCGGCCGCCATTTTTGAGTAGGGCTGGTGAAAAAATGACCGGTGTCCCTGTCTATACCGGCCATCATTCTAGTCGTACTTCTAATAAAAAGGGTACGGGAAATAGAGTCTTGAAAAAGAGCGTTCTTTTTACAGCGCCGAAGCTTTCCCTACGTAGTTCTTCGCCCTTATCCAAGATGGCTGAAGCCGAGTCAGTATCTGCTCTAGCTGCCGGAAGCGTGTGCGTCTCTATGGTACGAAGGTTCTCTTCGCGTCGCGCTCCCGACGATTTCCGGCGGCTCCTCTCGCGGGGATTGGCTGTTGGCGGCGTTGCGGCTAAGCTCGTGTGCGGCGGCGGTGTCGGCAGCGGCTGCAAAGAGAAGAGTTTGGCGCGATGGTGAGAAAGGCCCTTGCGGCTCCCCGAGGCCCCCGTTTTGCAAGCGACCTCAGTCCCGTACATCTCCCCAGCCTCTTGCCCTGACTCTCCCAGCGCGCGCGCTTGCAGCTCCCCGTCCCTGCAGCTCGTGGCTCGACCCTTCCCCTTCCCGCCGCGGGGACGCGGGGCCTGGCTGTAGGCCCCGGAGCCCGGGTCCGCCCTACGGTTGCGCGCCCGCCTGCTGGCTCGAGCGAGGCGTGCCGTGGGTCTGCGGATACGCTCGCTCTCTCTGGCCGCTGGGTGGAGGGAGGCGTGAGGGTGCTGCTCCTTCCCTCCAAGCATGCTGCTGTAGGAACAATGGCCGAGAGACGTCTGACAAACCCCTTCCCGAAACTGACAGAATCGCCGGCTTCCTGGAGCCAGCCTGTGAGCCCAGAGGGGTCGTGTTGGCTCCGAAGGGGGCTTCCTCAGCCGTTCCCTTTTGTTTTCCAGCGCCCTGCCTGCCCCCCACCCCTTATTTTTTACCTCCTTTTTCGCCTTCTCTGAGACTCCTAGGTGCCTCATTGGGCTTCTGCCTCCGCCTTCAGTCTTGTTCTTAGCCCTTCTTAAGTCCCTGGGGACCAGAGGCAGACAAGGTGGGGTCCCGGGCCGGGCCTCCCGACGCCTGTGAGCGGGGCGGCGGGGCGATGGGTGGGCTTTTGTCTCTAGATCAAGAGAGAGGAATCGGGGCTGCCTCCACACGTAGACTTTCCTTTTCTGGTTGCCGCGGGGGTTAGCAAGGAACTTCTCCAGGTGTGCTTTGCTGAGTTGAGCTGCTTCATTGTTTGGCCCAACATGGTCTCCCGAAGAGGACTGAGTTAGACCATCTTTCCGGTTCCATAACCAGCAGTGTGACCTTGGGCAAGTCGTTGGACCTCTGAGTTTCCTTCCCTGGCTTTATGTCACCATGTGGTACTGTGTCCGAATGCTTAGATTGAAACCTGAGAAAGTCCCAGTAACAGGTCCATCCCGCGTCGGATGGATGTGGGCAACAGTTACTTATCGAAGTAGGCTGAGGATCAGAACTTGTAAGTGTCCCTTCCTTCCTTCTGTAGCATTCCACCGACATAGCCAGGGACAGAAGACCAGACTTTGTCCCTCCCTCCCTCCCCTTCCCTGGTAGTTTGGGGGAAAGCATTTGAAGCTAATTGACGTATTGTGGCATTTCAGCAGTAGCAGACTGACCTCTTAGAGTTCATGTTTGGGGGGCGGTTACCCCTTCATCCGAGTGAATCGCTACTGCTTGGTAACCAGAGAATAAGGATTTTATTAAGGAAATGGGTTTTCACAGTCTTCTTATTGTGTAGATAGAAGATCATAGATGTATATGCTATAAACTAGATTTATAAGAGGAAAAGCACTCCCCTGAGAAAGGACCATAGAAAGCAAGGACCAAATCTGTCCAGAAGGGAAAAGAGTGATAAGGCAAATATGTTTGGATTTCTAATAAAACCGAAGTGTTCTAAAAAGAGCTCCCAAGAAGAAAGTGGAAGGGTATAGTGATCCTTAAAGGCTTGGTAACAGGGAAGCACTGCCACTTAAAAATGGCAGCCATCTTGAGTGCAGTTTTTAGAATTTAGGTTTTTAGAATTTAGTCAGGTTCCACTCTTAGTAGTTTTAAATCCTTATCTTTGGGCAGCAGTATTGAAAAGCCCCAGGGGAACCAGCGCTGTGGCACAGTAGGTTAGTCCTCCGGTTCGAGTCCCAACTGCTCCTCTTCCGACCCAGCTCTCTGTTGTGGCCTGGGAAAGCAGAAGATGACCCAAGTCCTTGGACCCCTGCACCCGCGTGGGAGGCCGGGAGGAAGCTCCTGGCTGGTGCAGCTCTGGCCATTGCAGCCATGTGGGGAGTGAACCAGCACCAGGTTCATTTTAAGGCTAGATGTTTTGGCCAGGAAAAATACGGTCTTGCAAAAGAGAAGAAAAAACAAGAGTGCGTTGATTGGGGATTGAGTTTATGGTGGAGTTGCATCACACTAGCATCTAACTAATGAACCTTAGGTGGCAGGTAATTGGGCAGGCTCAGTCTCAGTGGAGAGCGATGCACAGCTGAGGGAGATTCCCCGTCTTCACTCCCGCCTGTAGGGGGCATTTGGCAATGTCTGGGTATATTTTTGGTTGTCACAGCTTTGGCAGGAGGGAGGGTTAGAGTTTGCAGAAGCAGTCATGCAGGACTGGGAGGCTGAGGGACTTAGGAATCCAGTCTCTGATCCACACTTGGGCAGAGACGTAATTACTGTTGGGAGGGGAGGGACTGGGCATTTGTGGCTTAGTGGGGGGATGTCCACATCCCATATCAGAGTGCAGGTTCCCAACTACTCCAACTTCTGTTCCAACTCCCTTGTAATGTACCTGGGGAGCAGCAGGTGATGGCTGAGAGCGCTTGAGTTGCTGCCGGCTGCGTAAGCAGATCTGGATGGAGTTCCTAGCTCCTGGCTGTTGCGGCCACTTAGGGAGTGAGCCAGTGGATAAAAAATTGAGGTTCTCTCTCTATCGACCTTTCAAATAAATAAAACTGTCAGATGAAGACACTGTGTTTTAATATAATGATTATGTCATGAATAAGGATTGTATACGATACTGTGGATTTCTCCAGTAGAAACTTAGACACTTACATTGAAATCACTTCTTCCCTTGCAGTCTCATACCATTTTGCTGGTACAGCCTACCAAGAGGCCAGAAGGCAGAACTTACGCTGACTATGAATCTGTGAATGAATGCATGGAAGGTGAGCTTAACACCCATCGGGGGCAGAAATCTTTGAGGTTTTTTTTTCCCCACTGAAACTTACTATTAAAATGTGTTTTGTTTAGAAACTGGGTTTGTTTTTCTCCATAGATTTCTGAATGTATTACTTTGTTAGGGAAAAGTAGATACTTAGGATAGACCGTACTTGTTGAATATTTCAAACATGAACTATGCACACGGTCTTTTCCTGCTGCAAGTATGCATTTCAAACCCAAGCCCTGTATATAACAAATAACTTCCCAAGGCTTCTCACTGTTTTCTGAGTACATTGCTGATTGTTACTTGGTCGTGCTGCAGACATCCGTAGATAGCCCCATACGTTCTCGTTAGAACTAGCACTGGAGTTGCTAAGCCGCTAGGGACAGCTTCTGAATTTTAGATTGCTGATTGTACATAGAAACGTTAAGAGCATTGAGATTTAGTTACAGCCATCAGAGTGTTGTTAGAAATTAAAGCTTAGCGGGCCAGTGCTGTGGCGTGGTAGGTTAAGCCTCTGGTGCTGGCATCCTATATGGATGTTGGTTCAAGTCCTGGCTGCTCCTCTTCCAATCCAACTCCTTGATAATGACTTGGGAAAACAGTGGAAAATGGTCCAAGTGCTTGGGCCCCTGTACCCGTGTGGGTACCTGGGTACAGGTAGAAGCTCCTGGCTTCAGATCAGCCCAGCTCCAGCTGTTGTGGCCATCTGGGGAGAAAACCAGCAGATAAAAGACCTCTCTCTGTCTGTAACTTTGTCAAATAAATCAATCTTAAAAAACAAAAACACTGAGGTCAGAAAAAACAAATGGAACCAAATCAGTATAATGTGCCGTGCATTAGATGAGCTGACACCACCCTGAAGGGAACCGTTAGTCCTTACTGTTTCTTAGTAGTTGCTTTGGTTTTGCTGCTGTGTATGTCCTTGAATCTGTTGATTATTCAAATTAACTAAGTTAGACTTAAAATCTGTCCATGTTAAGCCAGCAGTAGTGAGCGACTGTTTGTAATAATCAGAGGTTCTGGGTAGCTGGTGCCATTCTTTCTAGCCTGCTATTAAATTCTGTTCAAGAGCAAGGTAGTCTCCTGGTCTGTCTTCATTTCCTTCATCTGCTTCATCCTTGCTAACCTTTGAGGTGGACTTTGTTTATATGCTCCTACGTCAGGTTGCCTATAATAATGGTGCTTGGCCTTTGATCCCACAATAACATTTGCTAACCTTTACTGATTTCAACAAAGCCTAACTTTATATGTGTGTAAACATGCATAGAAACATGTACGTACGTGTGTGTGTGTTAGCAAGTCTGTATATCTTAATATACAGTCTTAGGTTTCATTAAAAACTACACAGAAAGTAGAGTTTCTATATTACTCCTTCCTAGCTCTTCACATTTCCCCCATTATTAATGTCTGTTCTAGTGATGTGCTAGGTTTGTTACAGTGATTTAGTATTGATAAATCTTTATTAACTAAAGGCCACAGTTTGCATTAGAATTTATTCTTTGTGCTGTACAGTTCTGTGGATTTTGCTTTTCAGACTGGCTTCTTTGTAATATGCATTTAAGGTTCTTCCATGTCTCTTCATGACTTAGAAGAGTTGGGGTTTTGTTTTATGTTATAAATGGTGATTTATTAAAAGATTAAAACAAAAATGTTAGGTAGAATTATTGAATCAGTTCCCACGTGGTGGTTACCAAATGGTGGTTTTCTTGCTCTGTTTTTCTTTCTGGTAGTAGTTCATAGTTACTTGTAAGTAGAGCTTTTCTTCCCTAAGCCCCTCGCTCCTTTTTAAAAAATTAATAGACTGCTATTTTAGAGCAGTTTTAGGAAAATTGATCAACTAGTACAGGTTCTAGCATCTCCCTTCCCAATTTCCCCTGTTACCACGTCTTTCCTTGGGTGATAAATTTGTTGCAATTGAAGAACCAATATTGAGATATTAGTAAGTAAAGTTCAGAGTTGATATTAGGGCTGCTGGCTTTGAGCTTCCTCTGAGTTTCGACAGATGTGTGCTGATAAGTATTTACCATCAGTAGGTCACATGAATGGCCTGAAAATCTCTTCAACTCTTCTACTCCCTCCTTCCCCGCCCCTCCTCCCAGGCCTCCAGCAACCACTGGGTTTTTTCCTACTGCCTCTAGTTGTGCCATTTGCAGAATGTCATGTTGGAACTGCACGACTGTAGCATTTCCACATTGGCTTCTTTGAGCTAGCACAACGCTTCGAATGTCCTTTGAAACACAATCATTTTTAATTTTCATGAAGTCCAACTGTTTCTTGATGTTGCTTGTGTTTTTGTTGTCATATCTAAGAAATCATTTCTTTGAGATGACAAAGGTTAATGCCTGTGTTTTTTACTGAGCGTTTCATCATGTGAGTTCTTTTATTTATTTTAAATATTTGATTTTTTTTTTTAATTTAATTTTTATTTTCATTTTATTTGGAGAACAGAGATCTTTGATCCCCTGGTTCACTTTCCAGATGCCTGCAACAATCAGGCCTGGCTCAGGCTGAAGCCAAGCATCTGGAGCTCAGTCTGAGGCTCCCCCTGGGTGCCAGGGACTCAGCACTGGAGCCACTGCTGTTGCCTCCCAGGGTGTACATTAGCAGAAAGTGGGTTGGAAGCAAAGGCATTCTGATAGGGAATGTGGGCATCCTAAGTAGAGGTGCCAGACACCTGCCCCGGCTCTTTCCGGTTTCCCTCTGCTCCCACTTCTTGTTTGTTTATTTTAATTTGAAAGGCAGAGTGACAGAGCTCATGAGCTTCCATCCACTAACTCATTCCCAGATGCCCTCAACAGCTAGGGCTGGGCTGGACTGAAGCCAGGAGCCAGGAACTCCATCTAGGTGTACCATGTGGGTGACAGGACCCAAGCACTTGAGCCATCATCTGTTCCTTCCCAGGGTTCACAAAGCAGAAAGCTGAGCTGGAAACAGGCAGGAATCCATCCCAGGCATTTTCTGATCCATCTTCATGGTTTGTTTGTTTTTTTTTGTTTTTTTTTGTTTTTTTTTTTTTTTTACGTTGTGTGATTTATGGGTCCAACTTCATTTGGTTGCGTCTAATTATCAAGTTGTCCTAGTACCATTTGTTGAGAAGACTAATCATTTTTTCTTATTTTTTTAGCTTCTTTTTTTTTTTAAAAAAAAAGATTATTTATTTGCAAGTCAGTTATACAGAGAGAGAGAGGTCTTCCATGGCTTACTCCCCAATTAGCTGTAACAGCTGGAGCTGCACCAGTCAGACACCAGGAGCCAGGAGCTTCTTCTGGGTCTCCCACATGGAGGCAGGGTCCAAGGACTTGGGCCGTCTTCTACCGTTTTCCCAGGCCATAGCAGAGAGCTGGATTAGAAGTGGAGCAGCCAGGTCTCGAACCGGCGCCCATATGGGACACCAGCACTTCAGGCCAGGGCATTAACCCGCTGTGCCACAGCACCAGTCCAAGACTAATCTTTTTTCATTGAATTGTTTGGCACCCTTGTGGAAAAGCAGTTGACCATAAGTCTGAGGTTTTATTTTTGGACCAATTTTATTCCATTGATGTATTATAATCCTTATGCAAGTACTACACTATCTTGATTGTAGTAAGGTTTTTTTTTTTTTTTTTTTTTGACAGGCAGAGTGGACAGTGAGAGACAGAAAGGTCTTCCTTTTGCCGTTGGTTCACCCTCCAATGGCCGCTGGCCGGCGCATCACGCTGATCTGAAGCCAGGAGCCAGGTGCTTATCCTGGTCTCCCATGCAGGTGCAGGGCCCAAGGACTTGGGCCATCCTCCACTGCACTCCCTGGCCACAGCAGAGAGCTGGCCTGGAAGAGGGGCAACCGGGACAGAATCCGGTGCCCCGACCGGGACTAGAACCTGGGGTGCCGGTGCCGCAAGGCAGAGGATTAGCCTATTTGTTAAATTTATCCACAAGGATTTTATTTTTTTATGCTGTTGTAAATAGTTATTTTCTTCATTTTAGATTGTTTACCGTTAAGAGTATTGAAATATTGATTTTTTAAATAAGATTTACTTATTTATTTGAGAGTTACAGACAGAAAGGGGGAGGCTCTGGTCTTCCATCTGCTGGTGCACTCCCAAAATGACTGCAACAGCTGGAGCTGGACCGATCTGAAACCAGGAGTCAGGAACTTCTTCCAGGTCTCCTACTCGGGTACAGGGGCCCATGCACGTGGACCATATTCCGCTGCTTTTCCAGGCCATCAGCAGGAAGTTGGATCAGAAGCTGGGATGCGACTCAGTGCCCATATGGGATGCTGGCACCGCAGGTGGAGGTTTAGCCCACTACGCCACAGCACTGGCCTCAATAGAATTGATTTCTATATAGTAATTGTGTATCCTGCCACTGTTGCACTCGTTCATCCTAATAATTTTTCCGTGGTTTTCTTAGCGCTTTCCACTGTGGAATCGAGTCATCTGCAAATACAGACAGTTGTACTTCCTTTCTGATCTGGATACCTGTTCCTGCTTTTCTTGCCTAATTGTCCTGCCAGGAACCTCCTGCTATGTTGAAGGGAAGTGGCAAGAGTAACTATTCCAGTCTTCCTAATCTTAGCAGAAAAGCATCAGTTTCTCACATTAAGTATGATGGTAGCTTGTTGGTCAATGCTTTTTTAAGGTGAACAATGAATGTATTTGTCTAATTTTTTTATTTCCTGTTTGTCAGGTAAGGTTCATGAAGTGGAGTCACTTGCCTCAGTTTCACAATTAATAAGGGCAGAGCTGGAATTCCGGTCTGTCCAAATCCATAGTCCAGGATCTTAATCACCTGTGAGGATAACCCCTTCACTTGTTTCTTTCCTCTGGTTTTAGAAAGATTTACTGGAAAGAATTGCTCCGTCAGATGCAGTGTTACTATTAGCTTAATCATTAGAGGACAAGTCTTTTAAAGTCCTTTTACCACCCGTGGTTTGAAGTTTTTTTATGTTAGGGCACCAAACCATTACCAACATCCTGGTGAATTTCTTTTTGTTCGTATCACTAATTAAGAAAAAGTGATCAACCTACTGTTGTTTTTCCAGCCCAACTCTTATCAGAATAAATATGATCTCGATACACAACACTGCTCATCTGAAAGTTTGTGATTGTAAGATCTTGATTTTTTAGTAAGTAAACTTTAAAAAGAAAAAAAAACTTTGTTTTTCTTTCTTTCTCTCTTCTCCTAGGTGTTTGTAAAATGTATGAGGAACATCTGAAAAGAATGAATCCCAACAGTCCGTCTATCACATACGATATCAGTCAGTTGTTTGATTTTATTGATGATCTGGCAGACCTCAGCTGCCTTGTGTAAGTATTAGCCCCCTATCTCCTGTGTTTACTGTTCTGTCCAGCTGTTTGAGATGATTGATGGTAGCCGAGTAACTAGGATTTCTTAGAGATGGATTGTAAACTGAATACATAAAGCCAAAAACACAGGACAGTTTGAAGAACTTTACTGACTGATGCAGTTACTCTGCAGAGGGTGCTGGTAGAGAAGTTTCATGTCTTGGTGCTTTTCCCTCCCCACCCCCTTTTTCATTACCACTATTACCAGGGAGCATAAAATACTATATCATTCACCCCCTTAAATTATTTCTAATTTATTTGAGAGACAGAGAGAGAGTGCTCCCACGTACAGGTTCACATCCCAAATGCCTGCAACTGCTGGGACTGGGTGAAGCCGAAGCTGAGAGTGAGGCAATCCATCCAGGTCTCTCACATCGGTGACGTGAACCCAGCACTCTGATGTGGGACATGGGTCTTCTTACCTGTTAGGTCAAATGCCTGCCCTGAGTTGTTTTATGTGTCTCTTCATTGTTACAGCTGTTTTACTTTGCTTACTCAGAATGTTCAAGTTGTCTAGTTTTGGTCTTTAACGAAAGGTGTTAATTAGAAAGTTTTAATTATTATTTTTAAATATAACTCAGAAAACTATGAGAATAGTAGAGCTGCAGATACTCTGCTGGGTTAATCTGCAGTTGGTCTGCATGTCTTCTGACACATGTCCT
The DNA here is from genome assembly GCF_964237555.1 of Oryctolagus cuniculus. Classification (NCBI taxonomy): domain Eukaryota; kingdom Metazoa; phylum Chordata; class Mammalia; order Lagomorpha; family Leporidae; genus Oryctolagus; species Oryctolagus cuniculus. Next base: position 15,273,263 of record NC_091451.1, on the reverse strand, counting down.
CTCATAGAGACACAGACATGTTCAGTCAGCAAATATTTGAATGCTGCTTACCAGGTGTGGTCCCTCAGTATTTGTGGGGGATTGGTAGCAAGATCCCCAAATCTCAAACTCCCAACATAAACTGGCAATGTAACTACACATCCTCCTGTGTATTTTAAATACAATGTAACGCTGTGTACATAGTTGTACCATATTGTTTAGGGAGTTGTGAGGAGAAGAAAGGTTTGTACCTGTTTGGAACAGATGCAGTTTTTTTGTTTTTGTTTTCCAAATATTTCTGACCCACAGTTGGTTTAATCCTGTGATGCAGAACCTGGGCATATGGAGGGCCAAGTGTATGTTCTGGGTACTGGGAATTCAGCAGTGGATAGAACAGATGAAACATCCCCGCTCCTACGAAGCTTGCATTCTGATAGGGAGAGTCGTAACCTAATAGACAGGTAGATTAAAAATAAAGGCGTTAAGTCCCTCTTTAAAACTAGAGACAAACAGATCAGGGAAGGGAAAGTGGTAAGGAGGGTCTGGAGGTGGTTGCAATGTTGCCGGGCGGCTGGAAAATAACCGGGTCACTGAAGGGTGATGTTTGAGCACCGGCTCAGGGGAGAGAGGAGGCCAGGCACAGGTGGTGTACGAGTCACAGGCAGGAGTGTGCATGGTGGGTTTGAAGTCCCTGAGGAAGCCTGGGAGGGGCAGGGGGCAGGGTCGTCCTAGGAGCTACTGCAGAAGCCTTTCATAGTAGCGAAAGGTCAAGCACATGAGGGCTGAGAAGGTGCTCTGGGATTTGGCACCACAGAAGTCTCTGGTAGAATCATGGGAGTAAAGTCTTTACGGATTTCAGTGAGTTTAAGGGAATCAGAAGAGGGGATTTTAGGCAGTTAATACGGATGACTTGTTTGAAGAATTTTGCTTGAAAGAGTGCAGAAGCAAATATAGCCAGAGAAGGAGACTGTCCCCCCTTTCCATGGGAGAAAATGCTGGCAAGTGGCAGGCTGATCTGGTGAGGAAGGGAGAGGTGAATGGCTTTAGTAGGATCTTGACAGGCCATTGGTGGGGAAGTAGGAAGGGCAGACAAACGTGCTGGTGGTTTTCTGGTTGTGCTTCCGTTACCTCAGGTAAATAGGAAGCAAAGACCCTCTTTGAAATTGAGGGTGAAAGAGGAGATGTTGCAGGTTTGCAAATAATCTTGGAGGGTGTAGGGCTAAGGATATGTGTGATTTCTGGGATGCACTAAGTGTCCTCTGGGGTACTTGTTAATGCATTTAAAGTGAATTCAAGCTGAGGTCCTAGATTTTCTAGTCACTCTTAAACTGGATGGCTGCAAGTGAGGAGGTGGAGAGTTAGTGAAGATTTTGCTAAATGTAGGAGGTATGTACAAGGGATTGAGTGACCCATGTCAGAGTTACAGAGAGAGACAAAGCTCTTCCATCTGCTGATTCACTTCCCAAATAGCCACAACTGCCAAAGCTGGGCCAGGCTGAAGTCAGGAGTGAGGAATTCCATATGGATCTCCCACATGGGTGATAAAGCCCAAACATTTGGGCCTTCCTCAGGACTGCTTTTCCAGGCACATTACAGGGAACTAGATCAGAAGTAGAGCAGCCAGAACATGAACTGGTCCCCATATGGGGTGCTGATACTGCAGGCAGCAGCCTAACCCGCTGCACCACAATGCTGGCCCCAAAGGGTTTGTTTTTAATTACAACTAGTATCTAAAACTTGCTATGAGCAGAATGGTAAGAATATAAATTTTCATGAGATTAATTATATTATCAACCAGTGAAAAGGTATTTTGGCTTTTGTGACTGGGAATATTATACAAAGTAAAACAGTGGTAATGAGGGACATACCACAAGTATGTAACTATTAAATATAAACCAGAAACCACATATAATATGCTAAAATAAGGAAAAAAAGGAAAGACTTACTTAATTTTTCCCTGGATAATTCTTTCCAACTTGTTCAGGTAATACAGAAGAAAAATTAACGATAATTTATGGTTTTTAATTGTCTAATTATCTATCTGAAAAGCTCTAAGAAGTAGGGTTTTTGTTTTACTTTTGCTTTATTTTGTTTTAATCACTTATATTCATCTACTTGGGAAAGAGAAAGGTTCACTCCCCAAATGCCCATAACTCAGGGCTGGGCCAGGCAGAAGCCAAGAGCCTGGAACTCCATCCTGGTCTCCCATGTAGGTGCCAGGGGCCAAGCACTTGAGTCAGCACTTTCTGCCTCCAGGATGCACTAACAGGAGGCTGAATCAGAAGCAGAGTAGCCACCCAGGCACTCAGTATGGGTTTGGGTGTCCCGAGTGGCAGCCTGACTTGCTACACACAGCACCCACCGTATGTTTCTGTTTTTAACATTGAAAATCATTTGGCCTCTGAAAGCTTTGAGAATTGAATTTAGAACTATTTTTCTCACATGATTTTGGTTATATTCTATTAGGCAAGAAAAATAAGATGTTTCCAAAGAGGTCACATACTGCTGTGGGCTCCTGAGCTTGCTCACCCTGCTGCTTTCCTTGGTCAGGGAACAGAATTTGAGCTGTTAACTTCCCAAGCCAGGGATGAGTCTGTTTGTAAATTGTGACCTTGTGGCTTCTGTTAAATGTATATGATAGTGACCCTTGGACCTTTTTTTTTTTTTTTTGTAAGAAAACACATATGAGGAAATGGAATAGGTTCTACCTGGCAACATAACTAACCCAGGGCAAACCAACCATGTATTAGTAATATAATCGGAGAATTTGCATTTTGTGTACTTAGAGTCAGAGTATGGATTGTTTTCACAGCTTTCTGATCTTTGATTTTTAAGATGATTGAAACAGCCTTTTAAATATGCAGGCTCTCCTTGTTTGCTTAGACAAAAGGTTTCTGTGATGAGATGGGTCTCCTGTCGGGGGATAGTTTGCTGTTGTGAAGACTGCTGAGTTCAGTGTGCAGACCACAGCTTCTGCTGCTGTCTCAGCCTGCATTCACTGATAGCAGAGCAGTAGGCTAGAAAAGTCATCCCAGCCAACAGCGAGGCGTTTTATTAATGTACTCAGCATTTCATTGTCTCATTTTCTCAAGTGCCGGTTAGCAGCCATCAACACACAGCTTTCCATAAAGAAGACATTACTTCTGTGAGTTGGAAAACAGCGTGCAAGCTGATGGGTTACTAAATGCTTACAAGCCATGATGATTAGATTTGCGAGAAGGAATGGACTGGGAATAAGGCTTTCCCACCCAGAAATGATAGTTCTGAGAAATTCTGTTCCTTTTCTTGCTCTTGTCCATTGCTATTACGAATATTGTAGTCTACCCTGCCACATCTTAAAAGTATGCTAGATTAGCACTTATTTAATTATGAAGCATGAACAGAAGATAGAGAAAATTACTTTACTTCTTAGAATATTGCTTATTTTAAAAAGGACATTAGTAAAAAAGCATTTTGTAAAAGCGCATTTTTAATAAACCCGAGGCTGATTTTATCCTTCAAAGGAAGACTATGATGTTGCCGTGGGAAGCATTTCTTCTTCAGAATCTGTTTCCTTGGCCAAAAATTGAGAGTGTCGATTTCTGGCTTGGTGTTCAGTGAGGTCCAAGGAGAGAGGAGTGTTTAAACTCTACCAGTCGTCCAGGGTCACTTATACATTGCTTCTTGAACCTTGGTGTCCTCATTTGTAACAGATTATAATTGTACCTACTTGCAGGGTTGCAGAGTGCTTAAAGCAGTTCCTAGTGTTTGATAACATCTAAATAGGTACCTGTGAATGTCATTTGTCTGGCTAAAACAAGACAGTAATTGAAACCCAGTTACTTTGTTTTCCTGAGGTGTGTCTAGGCAGGCAGACTGCCGCCTCCCTCCTGGCTGTGCGCCTCCCTCCTGGCTGTGCGCGGTGCTCCCAGCAGGTGGTGCCCGCAGCTCTGAGATGCGGCATGCACTCTCTGTGATGGCTGTCGCTGGTTGCTGGTTGCGTGCGGTTTCTTTTTTATGCTATGGCTTTAGTTTGGCTCCAGAAGTGGGTTTGTTACTTATCCCACAGAATTTCAGTTGTAGGTCAACTGGGATGTTTTTTCTGTTTTTGGTTTTTGTCTTTGAGTCCTGGAGGGATTTCTCAGGCTCCTGAAGCACTTGGAGGCCTGTGGGAGTTTACTGCTAATGCTGGGCGTGTTCTCTGCCCTTCTTTTCTGAGAAGAGACGTTTTTAGAGTTTGCTTTGTCTTCTGATAATTCCCCTCCAAAGACCTCTAGCAAATTTAAATTTATTTTAAAAAGCAAGTTCTAAAATACAGACTATGGGGTTTCTTTCTCTTAGTACTTCACAAGGGAAAAAACAGCAAGAAATCTTGGCAGTAACATGTTGTAAAAGTTTCTTAGTTAATTCAGAGTAAACTTAGCAAATCTAAAGTTTGTACCAGTGTTTGGTTTATGTCTTGTAATCACTAAAGGAACTATAAAAATAGAAGCTACGTGGGAGAAAGAGCACACAGTTCTGGCCACACTGTGTCAGCAAGTAGAGAGGTAACATACTGAGCACGTAACTGGACTTCCCGGTCTTAGTTGCTTTTTCCACTGTGCAATTGTACTAGGTGATCTGAAGTTTGTGTTCCTTAAAATTCAGCAGCCACGGAAGCATCTTTCACCTCCTCCTTAAGCTGATGTGTGGGAATGTGCACACCCATGTCCCGCCGGGCAGTTAAGATTTGGGGCTTTGAATGCATGCCAGTAAGTGACCGCTGTAACTCTGCTTGTTACCTTTCTCTTCCTCAGTTACCGGGCTGATACCCAGACATACCAGCCTTATAACAAAGACTGGATCAAAGAGAAGATCTACGTGCTCCTCCGCCGGCAGGCCCAACAGGCGGGAAAATAATGGAGTGGAAGCAGTAGGGGGATGGGGGTGGGCTTGGAACACAGGTGTGTACAGCGTGCTGTAGTGGGAGTTTTGTATTATAGTGATCCTGTTTCCACTTGGTACACTCTAGCCAGATTGAATGTATCAGATGAAGTGTGAGAATGTTGTTCAATCTGAAACCCCCATTGCCCCTTTTTTCTTTTCTTTTTCTTCCCTTTTTTTTTTTTTTACTTAAACATTTTTATGAGGATTTAGATGGAATTTTTTTGTCAGTTAATGTTGGTTCCAGAGCTTCAGACTGTTGAGATCTGCTTTATAACAGTCACTGTACTAACCCTTGGAGATGGGGTGGGGGGTGGCTCAGTTTAGTTACATCCTCAAGGCAAACTCTTAGTGGAAAATAAATGTTCTTTAGTTATATTTTTCTCTGAGTGATGGTGTTTGTTTGGTCTCTGAACATTTAATTTGCTTGCAAAGTGTCAGTTTCAAAACCAATAGGCTACTACACAGAGAATTTGAAGAAAATTTGTATATGTGCTGGATATGCTTTGCGGTGGTTTATATAAAGCTAATAAACTTCTACTTCATTTTTCCAGAGTCATTAAATGAATCTCAATGGTAGCTCCAAGGTTTGTGCCCACCATTGATGCCTGCATTATACAGATGCTCCTGGATTTACCATGGGGTACCATCCCAGTGAACTCACCATACATTGAACACATCCTAAGTCAGAAACACATTTGATACGGGTCACTCAATGAGCATCCTCACTCAACAGCACTGTATACTGCAGAGTCTGGGTTGTTGGCTCTCCTAGTGGGGAATTGTCCCTGCTGTGTCCAGCTTCGGAAAGAATATCAAACCACGTGTTGCTGGCTCAGGAAAATATGTAAAATGAAAGTGTGGTTTCTCCTGTGCCACTCAGCCCCAGCGTGCGTCCGTGGCCGGCTCTGGAGGCTCTCTAGGGACAGGGCCTGTCTGCAGCAGCAGCCGGCTGAGCCCCTCAGCTTTGACAAAGGGCCCGTTGGGGAAGTCCTTGGACCATTTGGGAGATGACTCTGTCCTGGATGGAAGCTATACGGGAAGGCGAAGAAGTACAGGATAATCTTGCTTTTAATGTACACATGGGCTTGTGACCTGAAGGCACACAAAATAGGGGGTTGAAGAATGCTTTCATACATGAATTTCAAAAAAATTTAGCACCAAAATGAACCTGGCTTTTTAGTATTGTCTTTCCACGACTATTTTGAAGTACCTGTGTGTTATACTTTGAGTCATCAAGTATGTGGACACTCCTGATTTTGCTATTGTCGCTTTACCAATAACCGGTAATGTCTATGCATTATAAGATTGGCAGTTTTTTGGAGAGACTCATGGCTGAGCTAGTATTCCCCCTGCTGATCCCCAGTTACTCATTCTGGCCTTAACCATATTTCTTTCTTTTCATGCAGAGCCAAATTCTGGGTTAATATTTAAATATGCCAAATTTTTCTGTAAAATAATTTCATTAATGAAATGCCATCACTGTACCAGTTAATAAAATTAGGTACTTGACAAAAATGAATATAGCTATAGTTAATGTTCCACTTGTGAATCAACCAAATTTTTTTTTTTTTTTTTTTAAGATTTATTTTATTTATTTGAAAGAATTACAGAGAGAGGTCTTCCATTTGCTGGTTCACTCCCCAAGTGGCCGCAATGGCCAGAGCTGTGCCAATCCGAAGCCAGGAGCCAGGAGCTGCTTCTGGGCCTCCCACGTGGGTACAGGAGTCTAAGGACCTTAAGGACCTGGGCCATCTTCTGCTTTCCCAGGCCAGAGCAAAGAGCTGGATTGGAAAAGGTACAGCCGGGACTAAAACCAACGCCCACATGGGATGCAGGCGCTTCAGGCCAGGGCTTTAACCCACTGCGCCACAGTGCCTGCCACCAAATTTTATTTTTAAAAGATGTTTTGAAACAAGTAGTGTGGCACAGTGAGCTAAGCTGCTATATGTGATGTGGCATCCCGTATGAGCACTGGTTCCAGTCCTGGCTGCTCAGTTTCTGATTTGGCTCCTTGCTGATGCACCTGGGAAAGCAACAGAAAATGGCCCAAGTGCTTGGGCCCTGCCACCCATGTGGGAGATCTGTGTGGAACTGTGGGCTTTTGGCTTTCGCTTGGCCAAGCTCTGGCCATTGTTGCCATTTTGGGAGTGAACCAGTGGATGGAAGATTTCCTTCCTTCTCTTTCTTTAACTGCCTTTCAAATATATAAGTCTTAAAAAACAAACAAACAAAAACGGCACTGTGAAGTAGAGGGCCACGCCACCTCCTGCATCTGGCACACACTCTGGCATCCCACACGGGTGCCATCCAGGCTGCTCTGCTTCTGCTCCAGCTCCCAGTTCCCTGCAGGTGTGCCTGGGCCCCTGCACCCATATGGGGCATGTGGATGAAGCTCCTGGCTTCAGTCTGACCCAGCCCAGGCCATTGCAGTCATCTGAGGAGTGAACCAGCGGTTAGAAGATCTTTCCCTCTCTCTAATTCTGCCTTTCAAATAAAATCTTTAAAAAAAATTGTTGTTGTTTATTTAAAAGATCTTCCATCTGCTAGTTCACTTTCCAAATGGCTACAGCAGCCAAGATTAGGCCAAACTGAATTCAGGAGCCAGGAACTTCACCCAGGTCTCCCTTACGTGTGGCAGGAATTCGAGTACTTGAGCTATCTACTGCTTCCCAGGTGTATGGGCATGGAGCTACATCAGAAGCACAGCAACCAGAACTCAAATCAATACTCCAATAGGGGTTGCGTGTGTCCCAGGCAGGGCTTAACTCACTGTGCCACGACAGTGTCTGCTACCCTTTAGCCAAATTTTAAAACTAAAATATCCTCACAGATAAATAGATGCAAAAATCAGATTGTCCTGTTTTTCATTTGGCCTGGCTTGCTAATACAGTTCAATCTTGTCTTCATTTTTTGGAAAAACATTCAAGAGCAGATCTGTTGGGAATGGGATCCATTGGCTCTGGGGCCCAGTAGTTTCTGGTGCTGGGCTTGCAGGGGAAGATAGGACTCCCTGTAGGGTTAATGTGAGAAGACATCTGGGTCCTAGATGCTGGCTGGCCAGAGCAGAAAGGAGGAGGGCAGTATTCTGAATCCTACCAGCAACCTGAGGAGGAGCAGGACTGGAGTAGCCACGGAGGAGCCATTCCATCTACGTGCAGAATTCTACAGGAGAGGGACCCAGATAGTCATGTGGCAGTGGAGTCTGTGATGAGTGGTTTGGCCCAGATAGAACCTCTGTCCCCATGATAGAGCTGGCTTCTGCTAATTAAGTGATACTCTACTGCTACCTAAAAGTGAAACCTATCAGGCAAATTGCTAAATTGCCAGTTCTCTAATCCACCTTCTCTTATAAACCTGGGGATTGATTGATAATGGCTGCTTCTGCCCTTCTGTGCTTGACCTAAGAGGTCCCAGGAGTATAATGGAGATTTTGACTGACTCCCAGTTTTCTGGCTTAAAACACAAGTGATGTATCTTCTTCTCCTTGTTTGGCAGGTGGTAAGCTGTTGGATTGCGTTCAGTGAGGGGTGATTTAAGGTATGAACAGACAATGTTCTGTCCTAAAAGCAGATCAGACTTTGGGGCTGGAGGAAAGAGTTGAAGGCAGTTCTTAAGCTTGACATCAGTTTTACATCAGGATGACCCTCCTTTATCAAGTCATTTTTATTATCTGAAGATTGAAATGAAACCCAGGATTACTATATGAACTACTTGAATAGATATTTATTTGTAAGGGCACTTCTGGAAGGGAAGTACGGATGGTACTAGTGTTAGCACTCAGGCCTAGCATTTTACCTCTTAGGAAATATTTTCTCATCCTCATTACAGCAACCTTTGGAGGCAGGAAGTAGTTAATATCTCCACTAATGGGGGAAAAAGGAGATTCAGATTTTCCAAGTGATTCACCAGATGGCATAACAGATTCTGCCAGATGAAAAAGATCTAAGGTTTTAGCCTCGGATCTTGAGGGAGGGAGGTGGAAGAACCCCTCAAAGTGAACTGCGCCAAGATAAACAGTGGGTCTCTGATGCCTTTCAAAGGAGTCATTTTAGACCGAGTGTGTGAAGTTAGGGACCTGAAGAGGTCACACACCGGTTTACTCAGTGTACAAGACACAGAACAGCTTGTCCATGGGGTCATCAAATGTGTCTCTTGTGGGTGGAGTTCTGCGGCAGTGACAGCCATCCAAGAATTAGCGCCTGAACACACAGGTGCGAGAACCATCCTGGCGCAGGAGCCTCGCACACGAGAGCCACCTTCTCTGGTCTACAGATGCAGTTTCTGGGGCCCCGCAGGAGACATGCCCAATTCCGAGAGTTACTCCATCCAGAGAAGCACAAGGCCACGTCTTCCCAGTCTAGGTATAATTTACCAATTAGCATCATTTTTGCTGTAAGCAGCCTTGCCTAGTAATAAGTTACCCCATTACGTTTCCTCGGGGCAGAGCTAGACAGTTCACCCAGGCTTCTCCATGCACAGGAAGTTCTGTTAACCCTTTACAGATAACAAGTAAGATGACTTGGCACACTTAGCAGCCTTCCTGAGGGAGGACTTTGAAGGCAGGAAAATAGGGCAGAGGTAATAAGATTGGGGAGGGCAGTTGGTGGAATAATTAAGATATCACTTGGGATGCCCACATCCCATATCGAAGCGACTTGTTCAAATCCAGGCTCCTGTGCTTGCAATCCAGCTTCATACTAATGTTATCTTTCAATAGCTCAAGTACTCGGATCCCTGCCACCCACCTGGGAGACCTGGATTGAGTTCTAGAGTCCTGGCTTCAGCCTAGCCCAGCCCTGGCTGTTGCAGGCATCTGGAGAGTGAACCACTGGACAGCAGATCAGCCTGCTTCTGTGTGTTGGCTTTCTGCCTATGAAATAAAGTGAAAATGAGGATTTTTTTTAATAGATATAGTGAAACTTTGGTAGTATTTGAAGACCAGCAAGTAAACTCATGGTTGGCATAAGGGAGTATTTAGGAGAGATGGGGGAAAGTCAGGAAAGCTTTGATCGGAGTGCCTGGAGCATCAAGCTGAGGGTTTAAATTTGATTCTGCAGGCTGCAGGTAGCCTTAAAGATGTTTGAGCCCTCACCTGTTAAATCTGTGCATTAGGAGAATTAAAGACTGCTCTTTGTAGACTGGGTTGGAAAGCCAGAGAATATAATACCCCAGAAGCCAAGCCCAGGAAGTGTTTCTGTGAGAAAAGTAGGGTAAGAAATTTTAAAGAGCTTGCGATTTGGATTCTCGGAGGTCTCTTCAGTAGTGCATTAGGAGACAAATAGCAGGTTGCAGGAAAGAGTAAGGGAAATGGTGGCGCAAAAGAGAAAGTAAAGTTCTTTTGGAAACTTGAAAGAAAAGATGGTGGGAGGGGCAGGCGTTGTGGTGCAGGAGGTTAAGCCACTGCTTGGGACACCCACTTCCCATAGAGTGCCTGGGATCCAGTCCTGCTGCTGCTTCCCATCCAGCTTCCTGCCAGTGCCTCTGGGAGGCAGCAGCTGATGGCCCAAGTACGTGGGCTCCCACCACCCAAGTGGGACACCAGTTGGAGCTCCTGGCTTCAGCCTGGCTGAGCCCTGGCTGTTAAGGGCATTTGGGGAGAGAACCAGGGTATGAAAATTTCTCTCCCCTCTCTGCATCATTCTGCCTTTGAAATAGATACAAAAGAAAAGGTTGTGGTAACACGGAATGATAAGGTGAGGAGAATGGATTCTCTAAATAGAGACAATTTATGCATATATTTGTAAGTAGAGGAAGGGTCCATGCTCTTTAAAAGTAATTAGAATTGATTGAAAGATTGCATTATGTCACTTGAAAAGGATATATGTCCAGTTGTACGTGGAAAGCTGAGAGTGTGTGTGTTAGATGATCCTGACCCATTTAAATAGGTAAAATAGGTTACTGGGAGAAAAGGAGGAATAGGTGTATCCAAGGCCTTGGGGGTAGAGGGAAAAGTTTGCAACAGAGGTGGGGAGATGCACACGTTTTTAGTAGAACGAGTGTGCCCACCATGGCTTTCAACCAATGAGCAGAAGGAGGACATTAGGTGTTGAATGCTTTTTATTCAGTGTACCTAAGATTAATCATTGACAGCCTACACTGTATCACATATGGATACTTTACCTGAATACCTTCCTCATTCCTGCACGGCTTTTCTCATTTTACAACTGAAGAAAAACAAAAATTTTTGTTCGTCGTTTGTTTTTTTGAAGAAACAGATTTAAGAGCGGTTATCCAAGGTCATGAAGGAAAACGCAACCTAAATCTTTCTGGCTCCAAAGATCACTTTTTTTTTTTTTTTTTTTTTTTTTTTTTTTTAGATTCATTTACTTACTTGAGAGAGTTACAGAGAAGGGCAGGCAGAGGCAGAGAGAGAGAGGTCTTCCATCTGCTGGTTCACTCCCCAGTTGGCTGCAACGGCCAGGACTGGGCCAAGCTGAAGCCAGAGCTTCTTCTGGGCCTCCCACATGGATGCAGGGGCTCAAGCACTTGGGCCATCTTCTCCTGCTTTCCCAGGTGCATTAGCAGGGAGTTGGATTGGAAGTGGAGCAGCCAAGACTTGAACTTGTACCATATGGGGTGCCGGCTCTGCCTAGGGCAGATTAACCTGCTGTACCACACCACCAGCACCTAAAGATTGCATTCTTTCTACCATGCTAATGGATCCCAGATACTGGTACACCAACTGGCACTGAGATGTCTGCAATGCAGAATCACTGGACCCTTTTTAAAAACCAGGTTCTTGGGGCCAGCATTGTGATGCAGCAGGTTAAACCACTGACCGCATCCCTAGCATCCTATATCAGAGCACTGCGGTTTAAGTCCTGGCTGCTCCACTTCCGATCCAGCTCCCTGCCAGTGCACCTGGAAAGCAGCAGGAGGTGGCAAGTACTTGGGTCCCTGCACCCACTTGGGAAACCCGGTTGGAGTTCCTGGTTCCTGTCTTTGGCCTGGCCCAGAAGGAGAGGAAGGAAGGAAGAAAATGGCCCTTTAAATTAGGAGTCGGCCACCATTTTCTTTAAAGGACCAATAGTAAATGTCTTGGTCTCTCGCACGTATTCATCTTTGCAAATTTTTTACTATCTTTTAAAAATACAAAAGCTATTCTTAGCCTGCCAGCCATACCAAAACAAACTTGGATGTGGCTTGTGCGCTAGAGTTGACCGACCTCTGCTCTAGGAAATTTGATCCGGTCACTGTGGGTCGGGCTCTGGGAAAAGAAGGATTTTTAAACGGCTCCCCGACAGACTTCTACTCCTCATTATAGGGTAACAAGGACCAGACTTCACAGCCAGACAGCTGGGCTAAGTAAGTGAACAGACTGCCTTCCAGACACCAGCCAGCAGCCCGCACAGGGCCGTGAGCCTGAGTGAAGGGAAACAAGTGGAAGGCCCTACGCTTGGGCCCGGGGCAGGCACAGACACAAGGCCTTGTGGAATGGAGGAGACAGACTAGGGTCTGAGGGAGGCAGAGGCAGCTGGGAATTGTAGGGCCAAGTTCTGGAAAGGAAGGAGCTCCACAGAAAAAGAGCTGACTGTGTGCGGGTCCCCTGACATCTTGAGTACCAGGCTGGGCAAAGAATGGCAGAAAAGAAAACACTTCTCAGAGCTCATTTAGGACACACAAGTTCTGACCCAGCCAGAAGGGAATCCTGAATGAGTAACCGGCCGTGCTTGATGTCAGGGATGTTACACTTTCACGATACTGATCTGTCGGGGTCAGTGATGTGCAGCAGGTTAACCTGCCGCCTGTGATGCCCACATCCCATATGAGCGCCTGCTGGAGTCCTGGCTGCTCCATTTCCAATCCAGCGGGCCCCTGCCACCCACATGGGAGACCCAAATGGAGTTCCAGGCTTCTGGCTTCGGCCTGGACCAGCTCAAGCCATTGCAGTCATTTGGGGAGTAAATCAGTGGATGGAAAATTTCTGTCTCTCCCTCTCTCTCTCTAACTCTGCCTTTTGAATAAAATAAGTCTTAAAGGGGGGATGGGGGGAGGGCAGTGCTGTGGTGTAGTGGGTAAAGCTGCCGCCTGCAGTACCGGCGTCCCATATGGGCACCAGTTCAAGTCCCTGCTGCTCCACTTCCAATCCAGCTCTCTGCTATGGCCTGGGAAAGCAGTGCACCCACGTGGAAGACCCAGAGGAAGCTCCTGGCTGCTGGCTTCAAGCCGGCCCAGCTCTGGCCGTTGGAACCATTTGGGGAGTGAGCCAGCAGATCGAGGACTTTCTCTGTCTTTTCTCTCTCTGCCTCTGTCTCTCTGTAACTCTGCCTTTCAAATAAATAAATCTTTAAAAAAAAAAAAAAGACTGAAGTATCCCTCGAGCATGGCCACTATAGATATTCCCTAGCAAAGTTCAAAACTAGATCTCACTGCTCTGCAGGTAACTTAATTGCATGCTGAAATAAAGTCCAGCACTCATTAATGGGCAATAGCAGTAGCCAAACGCAGAATGAAGTGACATTCACAATTGTCCAGCTTTCACTTACTGGACCTGGAAAGAAGCAGAGAAATCTGACTCATAGCCGGAGACTCGACTCCATCAATAGAAGCCAACCCAGAAATGGCAGGAGGTGACGGAACTGTCAGACACAGGCCTTAAAACAGATACCTTAAATATGTAGGAATATTTAAAGGAACACGTGAATATATTGAAGAAAAATAGAAGATACTTTAAGGAAAAATGTTTTGTTTTTTGATTTTTTAAAGGTTTGTATTTATTTGAGAGGTAGAGTTACACACAGTGAGAGGCAGAGAAATAAAGGTCTTCCATCTGCTGGTTCACTCCGCAATTGGCCACAATAGCCGGAGCTGCGCCGATCCGAAGCCAGGAGCCAGGTGCTTCTTCCTAGTCTCCCATGCGGGTTCAGGGGCCTGAGGACCTGGGCCATCCTCCACTGCTTTCCCAGGCCACAGCAGAGAGCTGGATTGGAAGAGGAGCAGCCAGAAATAGAACCAGCGCCCACGTGGGATGCCGGCGCCGCCGGCGGAGGAGTAACCTAGTGCGCCACGGCGCCGGCAAGGAAGAGTATTTTTGAGGAACTGCCACACTGTTCTTCACAGCAGCTGCAGCATTTTACGTTCCCACCCACAGTGCATGGTGGTTCCAGGTTTTCCACGTCCTCACCAACACTTGTTTTTCAGAATTAATTAATTAATTTGAAAGGCAGAGTTGGAGTTGGCCAGTCTGAAGCCAGGAGCCAGGAAATCCATCTGGGTCTCCTATGTGGATGGTAGGGGCCCAAGTACATGGGCCATCTTTTTTTTTTTTTTTTAAGATTTGTTTTTATTTATTTGAAAGAGTTACAGAGAGAGAGAGAGCGAGGTCTTCCATTCCGCTGGTTCACTCCCCAGACGACTACAACGGCCAGAGCTGAGCTAGTTCGAAGCCACCTGTATCGCCGGCATCCTATATATGGGCTCTGGTTCAAGTCCCAGCTGCTCCACTTCCAATTCAACTCCCTTTCATGGCAGCAGAAGATGTCTCAAGTGCTTGGGCCCCTGCCACCCACTTAGGAGACGCAGAAGTTTCAGCGGGCCCAGCCTTGGCCATTATGGTTATCTGGGGGGTGAACAAGTGAATGGAAGACCTCTCTCTGTGTCTTTCTGTAGCTGACTTTCAAATAAATAAATAAATCTGTTTTAAAAAGTTTAAGACGTATCAGAGGAAGGGAGAGCATGCAGACGCTTCCCCCTCCCGATTCACTCCCCAGTGCCCACAACAGGCAAGGCAGAGAAGGGTCAAAGCCAAGAGCTGGGAACTCTGTGCAGGTTGCCCATGTGGAGGCAGGGATGGAGCCATCACTGCTGCCTCCCTGGGTCTGTGTTAGCAGGAAGCTGGAGTCAGGAGCTGGAGCCAGGAGTTGAACCAGATAATGGAGTATGGGACATGAGTGTCCTAAGCAGCATCTTAGCTGCTAAGCCAAACATACTAGGCCCGCCCACCCAGCAGTCAGCTTTCTCAGATTTTGTTTAGCTGAGGAATCTTTTAAAAGTGTATTATTTTAAAAATATTGACAAAAAAATATATATGTTTATGGCATTAAACAAGATTTTTTAAACTTTTTTTCCTCATTTTATTTGGAAGACAAATAGAGATCTTCCATCTACTGGGCCAGGCCAAAGTCAAGAGCCTGGATCTCCATCTGGGGCTCCTGTGTGGGTTTCAGGGACCCAAGAACTTGGGCCGTCACTGCTGCCTCCCAGGTGCACAGCAGCAGGAAGCTGGAATTGGAAGTGGAGCCAGGATTCAGACCTAGGGCACTCTGATATGGAAGGCAGGCTTGTGCTACAAGAGAAATTCCTCAGGCAAAGGCAGATTGAACTCTGAATCTACACAAATACATGAAAAACACCGGAAATGGTAAATATGTCTGCAAATATAAAAGACTTCTCCCATTTTTAAATTTCTTCAGTAAATAATTTGCTGTTTAAAGTAAAAGTGCCCTGTGCCATTTATAACAGAATTTAAATGTACGACAGTAGTGCAGAGGACGGTTGGGACAAATGGAAATAAAGTGCTGAAATGGCTCTTGATATTAACACGAAGTGGTGTCATATCATTTAAGGTAGACTGCAAAGTTAAAGCTGCTCATTTGTAAACTCCAGAGCAATCACAGGAGAAACTACTCAGTACAAGAGTGTAAGACACCAGAATAATGTGGAAATCTGGAGTAGAAAGAGTTGCCATGGGAATGCTAACTCCCACCTTTGACTACAGGCATTTGTTCATGAGCACTTGCTCTGTTCCAGGACCCCAGGACAGAGAACAGGTGGGAAAGCAGATAATAAGTAGCGGGCTGGTGGATTTAGGCGCAGTCATGGTGATAGTCGCATTCTGTGTAACTGATGCAAACGCTGCAATTAAGGCTGGATTCTCAGACTGTATCAACCAATCCAGATGCAACTATACACAGTCTGCAGGTGTCGCTCCCCCTCTTCGTGGAGGAACGACACAGGACCCTGCGCTGTTCTTTTGTCTGCTCAGCCCTCCCCGGGTTTGCTGCTGGTTCTTCCCGGGTTGGCTACCGACCCTTCCACCTCCGTGGAAGGGCGGTTCCCCCTGCCACTTTCCCCACTTCCGTGGGGGAGCGGCACACCGCCGGCCGGCTCTCTCGGGGGCTGCACAGGTGTTCCTTCAGATAGATGTTCCCCTTAAATGTTCCTGGTGCATGTTGTCTCTCTCCTCCTTTATAGTCCTTCCACCAATCCCAACTCTGCTACCCACACGCCGAGTACCCGAGTACGCTGCTCTCCTCCAATCAGGAGCAGGTCCTACAGTTTATTGGTTGAACTGGAGGCAGCTGTGTAGAAGCTGTTTCTCCCTTCTCAGTGCCATATTGTGGGAGAGCAGATGCATAGAATAAGTCTTAATTCCAGTAACTTAGTCTAGTCCGAGTTGCTCCCAGTTGCTCCCCACAGCAGGGAACCCACTATAAATATAAAGACATGGATAAGTTAAAAGCAAAAGATCAGGGGAAAAACATGCCATGCAGATGCTAAGGGGAAGGCGCTGGAGTGGCTGTACTTAGTATCAGACAAGCAGACTTCATAACAAGACTGTTGCCAGGGATAAAGACCGCCTTCCTGTGATTGATAAAGGGTAAGTTGATCAAAAGATAAAACAGAAGCAGGCGTTGTGGTACCGCAGGTCTAAGCCACCACTTGGGACACTTGGATCCCATGTTTGAGATCCAGTCCCACCTCCACTTCTTCTTTGTTTTTTTGTTTTTTAAAGATTTATTTATTTATTAAAAGAGCTACAGAGAGAGAGAGGAGAGAGGGAAGACAGAGAGATCTGTCTGCTGGTTTACTCCCCAGGTGACTGCAATGGCTGGAGCTCAATCAGAAGTGGAGCAGCCGGGACAAGAACTGGCACCGATATGGGATGCCAGCATTATAGGCGGCGACTTTACCCATTATGCCACAAGGCTGGCCCCCCAGCTCCATATCTGATCCAGTTTCCTGCCAACACACTTGGGAGGCAACAGATAATGGCACAATTACTTGGGTTCCAGCCACCCATATTGGGAGACCTGGATGGAATTCCTGGCTCCTGGCTTTGGCTTGGCCCAGCCCTGGCTGTTATGGGCATTTGAGGAGTGAACCAGTAGATAGAAATGCGCTCTCTCTCTCTCTCTCTCTCTCTTTCTCTCATCATGCTGCCTTTCAAATAAATAATTTAAAAATAAAAGACAAAACAATCCTGTGTAAACATATTTAATAACAGAACTTCAAAATACATGAAATAAAAGGCTTCTCAGGAGATTGTGATATGCATTATACAAGTACTTTTCTTAAAAAAAAAAAAAAACTATTTATTTGAAAGAGTTAGAGAAGAAGAGACAGAGAGAAAGATCTTCCATCCACTGGTTCACTCCCCAGATGGCCACAACAGCCAGAGCTGGACCAGGCCAAATCCAAGGTCCTGGAGCCTGGAACTCCATCCGGGTCTCCCACATGGGTGCAGGGGCCCAAGCACTTGAGCCATCTGCTGCTTTCTAGGCACAGTAGCAGGGAGCTGGATTGGAAGTAGAGCAGCCTGGACTCGAATCGATGCTCACATGGGGCATCGGCATTGCTGGTGGCGGCTTAACCCGCTGCACTACGATGCTGGCCTCTTACCAGTATTTCTTATTCTGAATGTCACTTAACTGAGGGTCTTATTTTCTTTAGTTGGTCTGAAGTTGGCTAAGATATGATGTATTCTTAACAAATGACCACACTCTGAATATAAGTGATTTTTTTAAAGATATATTTTATTTATTTGAAAGAGTTACAGAGAGAGGTAGAGACAAAGAGAAAGAGGTCTTCCATCTGCTGGGTCACTCCCTAAATGGCCTCATGGCCAGAGCTGAGCCAATCTGAAGCCAGGAGCCAGGTGCTTCTGGGTCTCCCACATGGGTGGAAGGGCCCAAGCACTTGGGCCATCTTCTACTGCTTTCCCAGGTGCATTAGCAGGGAGCTGGATCAGAAGTGGAGCATCCGGGACACAAACCAGCATGTATATAGGATACTGGCGCTGCAGGCTGGTGCTTACCCCACTGTGCCACACTGCTGGCCCCCGTAAGTAATTCTATACCACACTGCTTTCCATGAGACAACACCTAGGAAGGAGCTGGTTTATATGAAGTGCACAGTAAGCAGCGATTGAATCTAAGCATGACAAGACACATAGTTGGCTACAAAAGTGAACAAAGAATGACTGGGGGGATATGGGCAGGGAAGAGCCTACACTTCAGTACAAGGAGCGAGATCCCGTTGTTATAGGAGAGGATGCTGGGGCCGGAGGTAGGCCCAGGGGACTAGGGATCATGGGTAGCAAGCATAACATCGAAAGGCTAACGCAGCTCTAACCTGGGGATCAAGACAAGAGAGCAGGAGACGAAAGCCGGAGATCATGAGGCCCCGTGGGCAGTGGAGTCGTCGCAGGAAGCTGTGCAGTAGCTGCAGACCAGCCCAGGCAGCCCCTCTTGGGGGCGGTTTCTTCCCTTTCCCCTTCCTGCCTGCTCCACTCCACAGCCTGACGCGGGCAGCTGCCCTAAGAAAGACTTCTGCCTTTGAAGGCAGCAGTCACCCCTCGGCTACATCTACAGAGCCTGTGTCAACTTATCTGGCGCACTCCTTTCTTTTTGTAATTATATGCTCCAACTCAGTGTTCACTCGGAGACATATTGTGAAAAGGTTGGTTTAAAAGCCTTTTCCGTGCCAAAAGTAATTTTCTTTATGCTTTTCAAGAGAGCAGGGAGAAGGCTAATGAGAACTGATTGCATCACTTAGCTGAGACAGGCTCTGCGTCCTTGTCAGGAGATGTTTGAATTTAAGGTCTCTGGACTGTAATTTAAGGTAAATGGAATAGATCATGAGTTCTTCCCTGGAAACCTGGCATTGAAAGGGTTGCCATGGTAATAGCCAGCTGCTACCTTTGCCCGCAAGCATTTGTTGTGGGACTCTGCACTGTTGCAGGAACCCGGAGCCTGACCAGCTAGATGGCAGGAAAAGAGTGACGGAGTCAGGTGAAGAGTTTGAAGAGCTCCCAGCATGCTGGTCATTTCCTCCCAAGGGCCCTGGCCGTTCCCAACAGTGCTTCGCCTCGATGCTGTCTGGGAGCCCCGGTGCCTGTCGGAAGCGCAGTCACTGCCTAGCACCCACGATGCAGTTCCAGGAAGGCCGACCGTAGCACGACCGTAGCACGCACTCCGGTTGCCCAGTCGCAGTGGGGGGTTGCCATTGGAGGGGCGGGGGGAGGCAGCGTCTTGCTTCCTTGAGGAGCAGCAGGGAAGGATTTGAAGGCACCGGCACTGCCAGGCTGCTGAGCACAAACGCTCCTCATGGTTTTGTAGAGTGAACAAGAGGTCTTCACAAAGTTCGTGGAAATGTCTGTTATGAAAAAGTTATGCATGAATTCCAAATGTTTTTGCACCACAGTCAGTTTTTATTTTTTTAATCCCATTTTCCACAAACTTTTTGAAGTTCCTTATATACTGAAATATTTACAGGCAAATTGGCATCATACCTGGGGTTTGCTTCAAATGATCCCGTGACAGGGTGTAGATGAAATAATATTGGCCACAAAGTGATCACAGTTGAAACTAAGTGATGAGTATTAACCTCTGCTTTTTTATATGCTTGAAATTTTCCATTAGTGGAAAGATTGCAAAAACAAAAGGGGCACCTGCGCTGTGGTGTAGTGGGTAAGGCAGCTGCCTGCAGTGTCCACATCCCATATGGGCACCAGTTTGAGTCCTGGCTGCTCCACTTCTGATCCAGCTCTCTGCTATGGCCTGAGAAAGCAGGAGAAGATGGCCCAGGTCCTTGGGCTCCTGCACCCACGTGGGAGACCCGGAAGAAGCTCCTGGCTTCCACCTGACCCAGCCCTGGCTGTTGCAGCCATTTAGGGCGTGAACCGGCAGATGGAAGATATTTCTCTCTCTCTCTCTAATTCTTCCTTTCAAATAAATAAAATATTTTTTTAAAAAAAGAAGCCTTTGCTCTGGTCTATTTGGATGCTTGGCAGGAGGCATCTGCGGGGGTCGGGGGAGGTGCTGGGCTGTGACAGGCTGGCCTTCCCAAGCGTGGGAGCCGGGCAAGATGTCTGGAGCCATGGAAGCTGCATTTCTGACACATGCTAATGAGCCTGGCCCAGGGCTGTAGACAGAGACAGCTTCAGACTGCACTGGGGAAGGATAGCCACCCTGGCCCAGCCCCCTCCTCGACTGCTTCTGACTGGACACGGTGCCAGGGCAGAAGGGGCACTTCCCACCTCTTGACAGCGCTACAAAGCCACTTTGGAAAAGCTGCCAACTCTGCCCAGCCTTGGCGCAGGCACCCCCGAGGAGCAAAGCAAATGTGTTTGCTGAATGCCCGATTTCAAGTCTCTCGGCTCGTCCCCATGATCTTCCCCAGCCTGGTGGGGGGACGGAGCTGTCGCGCTGGGGACCCCAGAGGGCGCCTGCCCCGGGAGTCAGAAGGCTTCATTAAGCCGACACTTGGCAGCTGATTTTGTCATGCTAACTTTAGACCATTCCTAATCAAGGATCACCAGTCCCTGAGGTGGTTGGATCACTGCCCATTTGCAAAAGTAGGTCTTCCTCTAGCAAGCAAATAGGCTCTGAGTTGCGTTACTCGGTTGGTGATGTGGACAGGGCCGAGGAGACCAGGGACACGGATATTCCTCCTGTGGCGACGTTAACTGCTCTGTGTCACCTTGAAAGCAGGTGCCAGGAGCTTAGAACGGAACTCCTCACTCCACCCGCCCCGCTGCCCCACCTGCAGCAGCTCTTCCATTCGGGCCTGAGACCTGGGCATGAGATTAGATTTCTCTTGCGCATCTTCCATATCCAGCTGGTACCCAAGTCTTGTTTTCACCTTTGCCTCCCCGCCTGCATTCATTCATTCCCACAGATGCTTGCTGGGCACTCTCCAGGGGCCAGACACGGTGCTCAGCCCCGGGAACGCAGTGCTGCGCCAGACAGTTCAGCGCCACGTGATCCCTGCCTTTGCTTCCTAAATCCTCTCCTGTCTGGGGCCCCATTGGTCCATTTGCTGCTGCACTAACGAAATACCTGATGCCGGGGGCTGTATAAAGAAAAGAGGCTGATTTAGCTCGCAGTTTTGGAGACCAAAAGTCCCATCTGTTCAGCTCCTGGTAAGGGCCGCCCTGGCTGAGTCACACCTGGCAGAGTTGGGAAGGGAAAAGGCTGCTTTGTAACAGCCCAGTCTTAGAACTACTTTAATCCCTTCCAACGGCAGGGTCCTAATGACGTAATGACCTGCCACAAGGTGCCACCACCTTTCCACCTTGCCAAGCTTCTAGCACAGAAACCCTTGGGACTCACACTCAGACCGTATCAAAACCGTAGCAGGGAGGCCAGCGCTGTGGCGAAGCGGGTAAAGCTGCCGCCTGCAGTGCCGGCATCCCATATGGGTGCCGGTTCGAGTCCCGGCTGCTCTACTTCTGATCCAGCTCTCTGCTATGGCCTGGGAAAGCAGTAGAAGATGGCCCAAGGCCTTGGGTCCCTGCAGCCACTTGGGAGACCTGGAAGAAGCTCCTGGCTCCTGGCTTTCCGGCCGTTGCAGCCATCTGGGGAGTGAACCATCAGATGGAAGACCTCTCTCTCTCCCTCTCTGCCTCTGCCTTTCTGTAACTCTGACTTTCAAATAAATAAATAAATCTTAAAAAAAAAAAAAAAAAAAAAAAGCATAGCAGGCCCGAATCGCCCTCCCCACTGCCTTAGTCAGGCCCCTGCCTTCCCACCTGCTGTTATTTCCTAACCCATCTTCTCAGTGTGACCCCAGGTCTGTTACTCAGTCACTCATCATTGTCTTGTCACCAGTGTCAAAATCCCGCCCTGATGTAGCTTGGACAACAAGAAATAAGGTGTCCTTTATTGACTTCCATAGCAAAACCCCAGGAAGAGCCAGATGCTGATGGGCCTACCATCTCTAGTCTCTGCATTTCTTGCATTCTCTCCTGGACCAGCATCTTTCACTGGGCTGTCCACAGTCTTCAAACTGTACCACTTTAGAAAGACTCCTTCTTTCCAACTGAGTTTAAAAATCCCAAGGAAACGTTCTGATTGGCTGAATTTGGATCACCTGACCCAGGAGCTGGGCTATGGGTGGTGAGCAGCCTCCAAGGTGACCCCCAGGCCATGCCCACATGCTGGTGCCCTCTCCTAAGTGGAACACAGCAAAAGTCTTGGGGTCTTACTTCCGGCACAGAGTCATAGGCGGACGGTGTCTACCGTCTCAGGTGCACCCTGTGACTCTCGCGGGTTGTTTACCGTGGGGGCAGCCTGCTGCTGCGGACAGCCCTATGCAGAGGGCCCCCAGGAGCCAGCTTGGGGCAGATCCTCAGAGCCTGCCAAAGAGCGGATCTGGACACAGATTCTCTAGCTCTGGCTTGACTTACAAACTGCAACCGCATGAGAGGCCCTGAGCCAGAGCCGTGCATTAGCCGCCCCTGGACTCCTGACCCGCAGGAGCTGAGATGATAAATGTCCGCTGATCCCAACCACTAATTGTGGGGTGTTTGCTACACGACAATGCATCACTATTAGTCTATAATAAAATGGGAGCTGCTATTCCAACCACAAGAGAAAGCGCGTTTCCCATAGAGGGAGGGGGCTGGGCTGGCGATGGAAGAGAACAAGTCCACTCCTACTCCCTAGCGCTTTAGCCTCTTCCTGGCTGTGCAAGAGATTTTCCTATAGTGAAAATCTGATAATGTCGCTTTCCTGCTTAAGTCTTGAAGCTCTCTGTCACGCTGTCTTGGTCATTTCAGGCTGTGTAACAAAGTGTCTTAGACTGGATGGCTTATAAACAATACGAATTCCTCTCGCAAATCTGGAGGCTGCAAGCCCACGATCAGGGCTCCCGTGTGGCCAGGTTTGGGTAAGGGCCCTCTTCCAGGCTGCAGGTGTCTCACGGCGAGCAGAAAGCAAGACAGCTCCCTGGAGTCACATAAAGGCACCAATTCCATTCACAAGGGCGCCACCCTCCTGACCCAAGCACCCTCCAAAGGCAGCACCTCCTAACACCAACACCTTAGGGGTTACATTTTCAACATACGCATTTGTGGGGAGACACAAACATTTTAGTTCATACTGAAAATAAAATCCAGATTTTTTTTGAAGATTTATTTATTTATTTGAAAGTCAGAGTTACACAGAGAGAGGAGAGGCAGAGAGAGAGAAAGGTCTTCCATCTGCTGGTTCATTCCCAATTGGCCACAATGGCCAGAGCTGGGCTGATCCAAAGCCTGGAGTCAGGAGTTTCTTCTGGGTCTCCCACATGGGTGCAGGCACCCAAGCACCTGGGCCATCCTCCACTGCTTTTCCAGGCCACAGCAGAGAGCTGGATTGGAAGTAGAACAGCCAGGACTTGAACCGGCGCCCATATGGGGTGCCAGCACTGCAGGCGTCAGCTTTACCTGCTACACCACAGCACCGGCCCCAAACTCCAGATTTCTTAGCATGACATCTAAGCCCTTCATGATTAGCACCTGCCTGTCTGTCAAAATTTAGCTCCTAATCCTGCTTCATGCCCCAAGCACACCCCTGCCGTTCCACAAGGACACCCCACAGTCTCCCCATGACTTGTGGTGTTTTT
The DNA here is from genome assembly GCF_964237555.1 of Oryctolagus cuniculus. Taxonomy (NCBI): domain Eukaryota; kingdom Metazoa; phylum Chordata; class Mammalia; order Lagomorpha; family Leporidae; genus Oryctolagus; species Oryctolagus cuniculus. The sequence goes on along the minus strand of NC_091451.1, from coordinate 15,249,770 downwards.
CCTTTTAGGGGCCCACACATGTCTAGTTCTTCAAGGCCCACACACTAACCGTTAATCATAGGTTAAGGCTCAACTCTGGTGTCACCACCTCCAGGAAGTCTTCCTTGATCATCTAGTCCCTCCACCCCTCTATCTTCCGAGCTCTAACTGCCTCCTTTCCCGTGGCTGTTATCCCACCATAGGGAATTGTTGGAGTGATTACCCACCTCCCTCAATAATCTCTGCTTTTTGAAGGAGGAACCAAATCCTTCACATTCGAATCCCTAGTGTCTTCTTGCTATATGTTTGCAATTAATTAGCCAGTTAGCTAATTAATTGATATATTGTATCAAGAAATTACTCTCACCTCCACCTACCTATTAATACTAGTTTCATTATCAAGGAGTGTGAGAGGGGGTGGAAGATAAAATTTCATCTTTTTAAAAAGATAAAACCTGATTATGATCAAACATATCTTTTTAAAAAAGTTTATTTCATTATTTTTAATCTATTTGAAAGGCAGAGTGACAGAGGCAGAGAGACAGAGAGAGGTCGTCCATCAGCTGGTTCACTCCCCAAATGGCCGCAACAGCCAGAGCTGGGCCATCTGGAGCCAGGAGCCAGGAGCCTCATCCAGGTCTCCCATGCAGGCCCAGGGGCCCAAGGACTTGGGCCATTTTCCACTGCTTTCCCAGGCCATAGCAGAGAGCTGGATCGGAAGTGGAGCAACCGGGACCTGAACTGGCGCCCATATGGGATGCCGGTGCTGCAGGTGGTTGCTTTACCTGCTACACCATGGTGCCAGCCCTTGTTGTTAATAATTGTAATAGAATCGCCTAACAGATTCCAAAGAGAAATGAAGATTAAGTGGGTTACAGAAATAGCATAATCTGAGAATAAATTCTGCGAGTCAGACATCCTTGGGTTCCAGGCCCTGCCATTTCCTAGCTCTGTCACGGTAAGGGGATCACGAAACATCTCTGAACCTCGACCTCCTTGACATGAGTGGAGATGACAATGATTTCTAGGTCACAGTGTTGGCTTGAGACAGAAATGACACCGTCGATACGTAAACACTTGGGTTCTGGGTGTCTGATCAGCCAGCCACCCGCTCCCCCTTCCCTAGGCCCCCTCCCCTCTCCTGTATACTCCTGGGGTGAAAAATCTGGGTCAGCATGAGTGGCTGCTAAGTGAGAAGAATATTGAAGAGAAAAACCAAGGAATTATAGCCTTCAGGGAAGCTAGAGCATTTTACTTAAAAATTGCTTGAGCGATGTCTTTGTAGAGGTTTGCAATTTGTATGCAAATAAACTGGTCTCCCCTTATCCCGAGCTGAGACCTCGCCCTGGGCAAAAGCTTGAAGAAGACTGACTGTGTGGCCCGCAGAGGAGCCTCCAGCAGCTTCCCCTTGCTGCCAGGTTAAAGGGAAACCTCTGATAATTCCCACCGCCGTAGCCTTTAACGAATGCATCAGTATGGAAGGCTATTAAAGCCAGGTCATCCCCGTCTGTATTTGCCGCATCATCTCTGCTGTACCCACTGCATCCTTGTTCTCACAGTCATTGTCTGGGCTGGGTCTCCACTGGGGAAAACCGCACCCGACTTCCTGAAAACCCAAGTCAACAGCCGCAGGAGAGAAAGCTGAGAACAAACTGACAGGCATCCCAATTCCCAGAGACTCTCGGAACTGAAGGAGAGCAGAGGTTTTGTTGTATTCGTCTTCATTCGTTCATTCATTCATTCAACAAACACAGCCTGCCGCAAGCTAAGTAGGCACTATTATTAGGTCTTCTGCCCTCATACAGTTTTCAGTCCAATGGGAGTACAGAAGGATACAGGAAATTTTTTTTAAGGATTTATTTTATTTATTTGAAACGTAGATGGATGTCCCCCTCCATGCTGCTCTGGCTGGAGGTCCTGGATTCTAATAAATACTTTTAAATCTAAAAAAAAAAAAAAAAAAAAAAGAAAGAAAGAAAGAAAGAAAGAAAGAAAGAAAGAAAGAAAGAAAGAAAGAAAAAAGAAACAGTAATAGAGAGAGACAGGGGAAAAGAGAAACTTCTTCCATCTGCTGGTTCACTCCCCAGATGGCCACAACAGCCAGGGCTGGGCCAGACTGAAGCCAGGAGTCTACAACTCCTTCCAGGATTCCCACATGGATGGCAGGGTCCAAGGAGGTGGGCCATCCTCTGCTGCTTTCCCAGGTGCATTAGCAGGGAGCTGGATGGGAAACAGAGCAGCCAAGACCTTTGTGGCCTTTTGGGTAGTGAACTAGTTGATGGAAGACTCTCTGCCTTTCAAATAAGTAAATAAATCTTTAACAAATTAAAACAAAAAGCTCATGGAAAATGTGTGTCCTTAAAAAGTTATGCATATGGCCGGCGCCGTGGCTCGCTAGGCTAATCCTCCGCCTAGCGGCGCCAGCACACCGGGTTCTAGTCCCGGTCGGGGCGCCGGATTCTGTCCCGGTTGCCCCTCTTCCAGGCCAGCTCTCTGCTGTGGCCCCGGAGTGCAGTGGAGGATGGCCCAGGTGCTTGGGCCCTGCACCCACATGGGAGACCAGGAGAAGCACCTGGCTCCTGGCTTCGGATCAGTGCGGCCACTGGGGAGTGAACCAACGGCAAAGGAAGACCTTTCTCTCTGTCTCTCTCTCTCACTGTCCACTCTGCCTGTCAAAAAATTAATTAATTAATTTAAAAAAAGTTATGCATAGATTTCAGATTTTTTGGCACCAAAATAAACTTACTTTTTAAATTCTATTTTTCTTCTATTTTTTTTTTTAAAGTACCCTCCCTTGGGATTCCATCCCTCTCCCCATCCACCCCCACAAAGAGCCTGGCATTTTTTTTTTAGAATTATTTTTATTTATTTGAAAGAGTTACAGAGAGAGGTTCAGAGAGAGAGAGATATCTTCCATTCCGTTGGTTCACTCTCCAAATGACCACAATGGCCAGAGCTGAGTTGAGCCAAAGCCAGGAGCTTCTTCTGAGTCTCCCGTGCGGGTGCAGGGGCCCAGGGACTTGGGCCATCTTCCACTGCTTTCCCAGGCCATTGCAGAGAGCTGGATCGGAAGAGGTGCACCTGAGACTCAAACTGGCGCCCATATAGGATGCTAGCGCTGTAGGTGGGGGCTTTAACCTGGTAGGCTGTAGTGCCGGCTCCTAGCCTGGCATTTTCTTTACCTCTGCTCGTGACCAGTACTACCCTATGTAACTTGCACAACACCCCGAAAAGTAGGGGTCGTTCTCCCTCTCTTAGCAGTGAGACTGCGGGCTGGGTTTCGAGATAGTAACTCGCCACAGGGTGTCCAGTTAGCAAGAGACCACCAGACGTCACCCCTTCTCCTGCCACCTTGCCATCTGGGGCGCTGTCCGTGCTGTTGTAAAGCTGAGTGCTTCCTGACCACGCAGCATGGCCGTCCTCCCTCAGGCCTGTGAGAGGGTCAAGGCCAGGCCCTGGGCAGCCTCTGCAGACCGAGGCCACTGGCCTGCGCCGGGGCCGCAGCCTCCCTCTCCTCTGCTCCAGGTCCTGGGAGCCCTAGATTCTGTGAGGCAGATGAGAGAGGGGCTGCTCTGCCCTGAGGTCCCCAGACAGCCATGCCCCCTGCTGCTCCTTCAGAATGTCTGCCACCATCGGGGGAAAGGCCCTGAGGCTGAGACAGCGAACCTGCACAGGGCTAGAAGGCGGTGCCCGCTTTGTTGGGGACCCAGCCTCCCGAGTTCCGCTTCCTGTGGAAAGCCCCCGTGTCCCGCGACGTGAGGAGTTCCAAACCCGGTCGGAGTCTCAAGTGGCTGCTGAACTGGCTTTCCTGTGTCCCCGGGCCAGCGAGCTCCAGCTCAGGAGTGAAGTGGGCGCCTCCTCTTGTCCGGGTCGGCGTCCCAGCCCCTGGGGCCACCCAGTGTGGCTGCAAGGCTGTGCCCAGGGCTGGAGCATGCTCTGCTCAGCGGGAGAATCCACAGCTCCAGGACGAACCAGCACTAGCCCGCCCCACTGTCAGGCCAATCTGAAGCAGCTGTGCCCAGCCTGCTGCACCAGCCCTCCAGGGTAGGAGGCCTGGCCACAGGCATTGTCTCATTTGACACCATTTTTTCTCCCTCCCTCCCTCCCTCCCTCCCTCCCTCCCTCCCTCCTTCCTTCCTTCCTTCCTTCCTTCCTTCCTTCCTTCCTTCCTTCCTTCCTTCTTTCCCTCTCCCCTCCGCTCCCCTCCCCTCCCCTCCCCTCCCCTCTCCTCTCCTCTCCTCTCCTCTCCTCTCCTCTCCTCTCCTCTCCTCTCCTCTCCTCTCCTCTCCTCTCCTCTCTCCTCTCCTCTCCTCTCCTCCCCTCTCCTCCCCTCTCCTCCCCTCTCCTTTTCTGCAGTTGAGAACACTGGACTCAGGAGGCCCAGTGACTTGCTGAAGGTCTCCAGACTCATGAGTGCCTGGGCCCGAGCCGGAGCCCTCTCCTCTCCACTCCTGCGTGAGCCTGGCTGCTGCGTGAGCGTGCAGAGCCTCGGGTGAGCTCACCGCTCTTCCACAAGGCAGCCCAAGTCCCCACCTTGGGCGGATAAGGCCATAGGGCAAGCTACCTATACTGAGGACCCACAAGCACAAAGCTAATTTACCAGGAGAAATAGCGCAAAACAGAGAGCCTCAAGGCTAGAAAGACATTTGGGGAAAAAAACCAACCAAACAAACAAACAAAAACAACAACAACAACAACAACAACAAAATACAACAAACCTTGGCCAGAAGGCAGAGAGAAAGCAGCCCATGCAACCAAGGAGCCCTGGGCAAAAACATTCCAGACTGTCACCCTTCTGGGCTCAGAGAAAATGCCTGACACCGGGCAGAGCAACAATGGCCTGCGGCGCTGTGCCACGGACACCATGTGGCCGGGTCCGCTGAGTGCCATGCCTCTCGTCCCCTGCCCTTTGTCTCGAGAGGATTCAGCCCCTTCGCCTGTTTCTACACCTGCAAAGCGAGGAGAGCAGGACCAACCGGGTCCCCCTCGCGGTGCAAACATGTGGGGTGGCAAGCTTTTGTCTAGCAGGATAGACAAGACCAAGCCTGTCTGGACTCTGCAGTGAGGCTGGGAGAGCTATCTAGAGCCCCAGTGTCCACGAGCGGGACAGCCACACACAGCTGGGATCCCAGGACACAGGGGTCAGCGTCGGTGTGAACCAGAAGGCCATGAAGGTCAGGAAACAGACCCTGGATCTGACTTCATGACTTCGAATCTCGCCTCTACCTCCCAGTGGCTGGGTAACCATGAGCAAATGCGAAGACTTCCATGGGCTTCCATTTCCTAGCTTGTGAATGAGATGATACCACAAACACCTAGGGGGCCGGCGCTGTGGTGTAGTAGGTTAAACCTCTGCCTGCAGTGCCACCATCCCATATGGGCACTGGTTTGAGTCCCAGCTGCTCGACTTCCAATCTAGCTCCCCGCTAATGGCCTGGGAAAGCAGTAGAAGACGGCCCAAGTCCTTGGGCCCCTGCACCTATATGAGAGACTTGGAAGAAGCTCCTGGCTCCTGGCTTTGGATTGGTTCAGCTCCAGCCATTATAGCCATTTAGGGAGCAGATGGAAGACCTTTCTCTCTCTCTTCCTCTCTCTGTAACTCTGCCTCTCGAATAAATAAATCTTTAAAAACAAAACAAAAAGTAGCCGGGGCAGTGTTTAGCCTAGTGATCCGCACATCCGTGTCTCATGCTGGAATACGTGAGTCCAGTTCCTGACTCCAGCTTCCCTCCAGTGCAGCCTCTGGGAGGCAGTGAGGATGGCTCAGGTGACTGGAAGCCTGCCACCGACGTCAGAGAGCTGGACCATGTTCCTGGCTTCCGACTTCTGCCCCTGACGTTTTCCTGGCCATTGCAGGCGTTTGAGGAGTAAACCAGCGGATGGGGGCTCTGTCTGTCTGCATCTCCAGTGAATGACAGAATTGTTGTAAGGACAGGAGAAGTGTAAGCGTGAGAGTCCCAGCATCTGGTCACTGGGTGACAGGCGTGGCGGTGAGCATCAGTGGACCAGCTTCCCCTGACTCCAGGGAGACGCACGTCTGCCTGCAGGCTGGCCGGTGCAGCCCTGAGTCATTGATTAATGGCTCCTTCGGAGCGGAAGCTTCCAAAACGAAGTCGGCCATCTGTGGCTGGTGTTGGGGAAGAAACTCATAAATCAAAAAAAGCAAGATCGGCACGTGGCAGCTGGCTCTGTGGCAACCCTGGACCCCGCCTCCCAGCCTCGCTCTCCCTATATATAAAATGCTTTGTGGATGCGAAGTCCCTGTTCCTAAATGTAAGAATCCTCTGTCTTCAGAACAAAACAGGGGTGGATGTCCTGCCTAGTGGTTGGGGCCTTGGTTGGGACACCCACGTCCCATCTCAGAGCACCTGGGTCAGGTCCTGCCTCCACTTCTGAGTCCAGTTTGTTGCAGTGCGCACCCTGGGAGGTGGCAGCTGACGACTCCAGTGGGTGAGTCCCTGCCACCAAGGGGGGACACCTGGGTTGAGTTCGGCCTGGCCCAGCCTTAGCTGTAGCAGGCATTTAGGGAGTGAACCAGAGGACAGAAGAGTTCTGTCCATCTACAAATAAACACACACACACAGCTAGCGTGCCTTATCTTTTCAATCATTCATTCGACAAGCAAACATCCACCTTGAGCCTCTGAGAGCCAGGCTCTGGGCGGTGGCTGTGGGTGGCATAAAGATGGAGCAGACGCATCCCACAGACAGGTGCCCGTCCCGGGATCAGGAGCACAGTGAGGATGAATGCGGGAGGCGAGCGACTGAAACTGGAACAAGGCTGCAGTCTTTCAGTCGGGAGGGCTGCTTTACGGGAGCAGCGCCACCTGGGGGGATAACGAGGAACAGCGAGAACGCAGGGAGCAGCTTCAGCAACAGGGTGCAGCAGGACGCTTCGGCGGGATCGTAGGGCGAGCAGGAGAGCGTGGGCGCTGAGGCTGGCCTGGCCGGCCGGTGACCGTCGCGATCCTCTAAGCCTTTGTGGGATCGGGGCTCAGCACTGTACTGTGGGCTCCATGGTGTCCGTGATGGTGAAGCCACAGGTGTGGGTCCATGTGCCCCGCCTAGGGCATCCCCCGGGAGCTCACGCCACGGCTCAGAGCCTGCTGCTCCTCACAGCGCCCATCCGAATGGAGGAGCCCATCCCATGCCCACCACCTGACAGCTGCAGGTCCAAGGCCACACAGCACACCCAGAAGAAAGCCCCAGTGCCACCCTGCTGCTCCACCTGCTGTCCCACGCGGCTGACTGTGACCTGACAGAACCTTCACAACTCCCCTCTGTGCTTCCGCCCACGCAGAGACCAAGGCTCCAGAAAGTGGCTTCATTCTGGGGCCAGGGAACCGGAGCCCTGCAGCTGCCAGAGAGCTCTCGGTCCTGCGGTCCCCCTTGTGCAGAGAGCAGTGGGACCCCACTGTGCAAGGAGCTGCCCCTAACCAGACTCGGGGAGAAGCCTGTGGAGGTGGCCACAGAGCAGCCACCTCCAGAGACTCCTACTCCCTGGTTGTGGGTCCGGAACCTCCCACTATCCTGCCAGCCCTAGGGTCCTGTCCTACCAATGGCCTCTCAGGTGGAAGATTTCCGTGCCAGTGCTTTGCTCAGGCCTCTGGCTCCTGAATCTAATCCAGATTCGATGCAGTAAGGAGTACGTGGTGGCCTCCCTCCACCCCCACACTTCTTCTTGCACCAGCCTGGGCTCCATGTGGAGGCAGGGTTGGCCCAGCACTCCCTGGCATGGCCTCCCCTCTGCGAGCCGCCAGCCTTCCCTCTGGGTGCAGATGGGTCACCAGGGCCACTTGTCGACATAGGAGTTCTGAGCCCATGACTCAGCCACAGCCCAGGATCCTACAAGCACCACAAGGGACTCTGAGCAGACTATTGGACTCACACAATGAGGGACACTTATTTGAAAGATAAATTGTTGGCCAGCGCCGAGGCTCAATAGGCTAATCCTCCACCTGTGGTGCCGGCACACCGGGTTCTAGTCCCAGTTGGGGTGCCGGATTCTGTCCCGGTTGCTCCTCTTCCAGTCCAGCTCTCTGCTGTGGCCCGGGAAGGCAGTGGAGGATGGCCCAAGTGCTTGGGCCTTGCACCCACATGGAAGACCAGGAGGAAGCACCTGGCTCCTGGCTTCAGATCGGTGCAGCGCGCCAGCCATAGCGGCCATTTGGGGGGTGAACCAATGGAAAAGGAAGACCTTTCTCTCTGTCTCTCTCTCTCTCTCACTGTCCACTCTGCCTGTCAAAAAATAAAAAATAAATTGTTGAAGGACAGGGGTCAGCATTGTGGCATAGCAGGTTAAGGTAAGCCATGAGCTCTGGTTTGAGACCTGGCTGCTCCGCTCTGCTCCAGCTCCCTGCTAACGGCCTGGGAAAGCAGTAGAAGACGGTCCAAGTGCTTGGGCCCCTGCACCTACATGGGAGACCCGGAAGAAGCTCCTTGCTCCTGGCTTCAGATTGACCCAGCCCCTGTCATTGTGGCCATTTGGGGAGTGAACCAGTGGATGGAAGACCTCTCTGTCCCCCCCCCCCCCCGTAACTCTGCCTTTCAAATAAGTAAAAAGTAAACTGTTTAAAGAAATAGTTGAAGGACAGGCTTGATTTTCGATGGCTTGAGTGGATGAGAGAGCGCTGGGGGGAACCGGTCTCCCTGCTCATCACTTGAGCTCATTTTCCCCAGACAGGGATCACAGAAGGGTCCCACCCCGCCCAAGGGAAGCAAACCGCGCCCTGGGAAACGACCTGCAGCTCCAGGAGCGGAGGACATGCCTGTGGGTTTGTGTGGGGGTCTAGCATTTCCTTCTAGAATGCTCCTGTGGTTATGTTACGGGGGGGATCCCTTGCTTGGGGTTGGGTGGGGGTGTTGTCTTCACACAAGAAAGCCAGAGTCGTCGTAAGCCAGTTGGCAAAGTCGAGTGAAGAGGGTGCAGCCGACAGAGCAGGCGGGCAGCTCAGCAAGAAAGGAGCTGCAATCAGACACAAGTTTTCTGGATGTTGGGTGGGGTCCTCCTTCTCCCCCTACACCCTTTCTGGGATCTTGCTGGGTGGAGGGCTTTCTGAGTGTGGAATCCCTCCCAGAACTTAACAGCCCCTTCGGTAGAGGGCAGACAAGATTCCCTTAAGCTGCCCCCAGGGAGAAGGCACCACCCAACCAGGTTACTGAAGACTTTAGATCTGGAAACGCTGGTTTCCTTCCCCTCTGCTTCTGCCCCTCGCACAAACATAGGCTCAGGTCTACCCAGCTACCTTAACCGTTACAGCCTGGCCTGTGGCATCACGATGCTGTGTTCACCAGGACGTACGCCCAGGCCACCCCGCAAGGCGCCCGCTGAACTGGGATGTCATTTTAATCACCTGAGGACGAGAGCCCCAGCTCACCGATGCCCGAGGGCCACACAGAAAGACCCCTCTTGCTCCCATAGTTCCTGCCTTCTGCTGTAGTTATTTAATGTTTATTTATTTTCATCTACTTGAAAGGCAGAGCAATGGGTGGGTGGGGGGAGCAGATTCCAGCTGCTGGTTCATCTTCCAGATGCCTGCAACAGCCAGGGCTGGGCCAGGCTGAAGTCAGGAGCCTGGAGCTCCATCCAGGTCTCCCACATGGGTGGCAGGGGCCCAAGCACTTGAGCCATCCTCTGCTGCTTTCCCAGGATGCATTAGCGGGAAGCGGGATTGGACGCAGAGCATCAGCACTCCGATTGGCACTTCCATAGAGGATGCAGGTGATCCAAGCGGGGGCTTAACCTGCTACACCGTGACACCTGTGTCACCCCTATAGTTTTTTGTCATGTAATATTACAATTGCCTCTTTGTTTGTCCATCTTCCCTGCTGGCATTTTAATTAATTTTTAAAATTTATTTATTTTATCTTATTTATTTGATGGGGAGAGAGAGAGAGAGAGAGAGAGATCTTCCAATTGCTAGTTCACTCCCAAAATGCCCACAATAGCTGGGCCTTAGGTCAAGCCAAAGCCAGGAGTCAGGAACTCTATCTGGGTCTCCATGTGAGTGGCAGGGACCCACATACTTGAGCCATCATCCACTGCCTCCCAGGGCACACATCAGCAGGAAGCTGGAATTGGGAGCAAAGCTGAGACTCGAACCCAGGTACTCTTGTATGGGATGCGGGCATTCAGTGGTGTCTTAACCCCTGTACCCAATGCCCACCCCATAGCACGTGAAGTCTTGCGAGCAGGACCCATTTCTGTCTTGTCCACATTTGGTCATCACCCCTAGCAAAGGGCCTGGTGTGTCACATGCTCTCAGAAAACAGTTCTTAATAACAATAGCAACACAGAGCCGGCACTAGGCACTGGTTCAATTCCCAGCCGTTCCACTTCCAATCCAGCTCCCTGCTAATAGCCTGGGAAAACCGTGGAAGACGGGCCAAGTGCTTGGGCCCTGCATCCACATGGGAGACCTGGAAGAGGCTCTGGCGCCTGGCTTCGGATCGTCCCAGCTCAGGCCATTTGTGGCCATATGGGGAGTGAACCAGCGGATGGAAGATCTCTCTTCCTCTTCTCTCTCTAACTCTGCCCTTCAAGTAAATAAATAAATCTTTCAAAAAATAAAAATTTAAAAATAACGGTAGGAAAACAAACTTACTAAGCATTTAGAAAGGACCAGATGCTTAGCAATCATTAAATAAATCAGTCTTCAAAAAATCCCTCAGGGCTTAAAGTAGTTGCATTTTACAGGTCAGGAAGCCAGGCCTGAGAGATGATTCCACAGCACACAGCTAGTGAGTGGCAGGGTGGGGGATGGGTCCAGCTGATGCAGCCGCGATGGTCCATGCACCTAGAACACTCTTCCTTGTACTTCCTGGGGTTGAACTGAACAGGAGATGGCTGTCCTCAGCTGGTCCTGGAGCCACAAGCCCCACAGGGCCACCAGACAGCCCGGCTGCCAGACCAGGGGAGAGTGGAGCCTCCCAGCTCCAAGTCCTGGCCTTTGCTACATGCCTGTCGGCGAAGGCCTGCTACGAGAGGGAAGCCATGGGCCTCCTCCCTCCTGGAAGCACACTGACTCAGACCGCAGGGGACACTGGGAACATTGCTGGGACTGCAAGTGAGGACATCACCAACCCTGGCTTTTCTTGCCAGGTTTCCTTTCCTGTTCCCTGATGGGAGAGGACCACACCCGCTCCAGCGGGTGGACACCCCTAGCAGGCCTGGGCTGCCCTTGGAGAACGTCTGGGTTACTTCTGTCTGCAAGTGGGCAGAGCCCTCCATTTCCCTCCAGTCCCAAGAGCCTGGGATTCAGAAATTGCTCTAAGCTGGATAAATGGCAGATGTGCTTCCTGCCGCCCCAGCCTGGGCCCTGGGGACAGCTTCTGCCGGTTATGCAAGGCCTGAGGTCGTTAGTGACCAGCCCCAGGGCTTTGCCGAGTCCTCCAGGGGCTGGAGGAGAGCCCAGAGCCTCAGTTCCCAGGGGAAAAGAGAAAGAAAGAGAGAGAGAGAGAGAGAGAGAGAGAGAGAGAGAGAGAGAGAGAGAGAGACGGGCCTGGGGAAGGCTGCACTCAGAGGAGAGCCAGAGAGAAAGCCTGACCCTGGAGAAGCCCTTCCTGCTGAGACGGGGTGGGCCGTGCTCCTGGGAGGACGGATGGACAGATGGACGGAGACTGCCGCCAGGTCGTGGTCTGGAGTGACCTGCATCCTGAGCCCAGGCCCCGCTGGATGCTGCAGCCAACTTGTGAACTCCGCAGCTGGCCAGGGTTTTGCTCCAAGACCCTCAGGCCCAGGGGTCAGCGGCCCTGGGACAAAATGGAGGCAAGTGCAAAGACTGTGTCCCGGAGAGGGCACTGGCACCCTGGCCTGCGGGCGGTGGCTGTCTAGGGGCGCTGCGACCGCATTTATTTCTACCTGGTAGGTTCTGCTTCTGATCACAGAGCTCCTAGGGGTTGTCCTCTGGTTCCCATGGAAACATCAGGCAGAGCACCTGCTCCCTGATCAAGCCAGGCTCGGGGGATAGGATCTTTCCAGAACGATGTTGCTGGTTTTACCCAGGAAGGGTGTCCCCCTCTGAGTTTTCACCGCTACCTTTATTTATTTATTTATTTATTTGAGTGGTGGAGTTACAGACAGTGAGAGAGAGAGAGAGAGAGAGAGAGAGAGAGAGAGAAAGGTCTTCCTTCCATTGGTTCACCCCCCAAATAGCCGCTACAGCTGGAACTACGCGGATCCGAAGCCGGGAGCCAGGAGCTTCTTCCGGGTCTCCCACACAGGTGCAGGGGCCCAAGGACTTGGACCATCTTCTACTGCTTTCCCAGGCCATAGCAGGGAGCTGGATCGGAAGTGGAGCAGCCGGGACTCGAACCGGCGCCCATGTGGCATTAACCTAGTGCGCCACGGCGCCGGCCCCACCCCCGCTGCCTTCTTGTGTGGGAGAGGAGCAGAAGAAAAGCTCAGCGGGCCAGGGCCAGCCCCTGGGGAAGGAGCGGGTGGCAAGGCTAAAGGCAAGCGAGGTTGTAGGGCCGGATCCATTCAGAGAGCACTTGGGTTTCCATTTCCAGATCCCAGCAGTCCCTGCCGATGCCACAGACACCTGCTTCAGCCTGACCTGAGCTGGTTCCTGGGTTCTTGGCCCTGGTCCACGGCAGCAGGACCACCTGCCGGCTCCACCTAGAACTGCCAGCTCCCAGAGCAGTTCTAGAGCCTTGGGCACCCCAGAGTGCTCAGGTGAAGAAGTTAACCAGGGGCAGGTGTGAGCACGTCCTGCCGCGCTTGGAGGTCTTGACTTCCGCTGAGGCATGGGGAGGTGCGGGCAGGGGGACGGCGCCAAAGGCCACGGCTCTGGACGCGGAAAGGAAGGGGCAGGTGCACGTGAACCTGTAAGAAGTGGTTTTATTCCAGGTGTGTTTCATAAAGATGAGGTCCTCAAGGACAGCTAGTGGCACATGCTTTGGTCAAGAGGAAAAGCAAAACAGATCGGGGCCGGGTCCCCACAAAGGACGGCGGGTGGAGGCAGAGCCTGGCTGGACCACAGAAGGTGACGGGAGACCCCTGAGCGGCAGTCCTCTTACATTCAACCAGAGAAGCTCCTGCTCCCCAGCCCCAGCCTGGCCCAGCTTCCAGGGAGAGGCCTCCCAGGCCCCGGCTCCGTCCTAGGCCGCAGCAAGAGGCTTCCCAGAGGAACAGGGGATCCGAGGCGCCCCCCGATGGCGGCAGTTGAAACATCGGGAGAGGGGATGGAGAAGTGTGGCCATGGGGACAAAGGGCCTTGGGCCTGAGTCCAGGGTTCCTGCGCAAGGGAGCACAGGAGTGCGGCAGAGAGGGTGCGGGCGGGAGACAGGAGGCGGGAGGAAACCGCCAGAGAACCGTCCAGAGCGGGCGCTGCAGACCACGGCTCCAGACCCCAAGGGCTGCGTGGAGTGTGCAGGGCGATGGCAGCTGGGGTGCACCAGGGAGGGAGGCCGGGGGGCGGCGGCTCCAATCCAGAGCAGAGGTTCAGACCCGCTGGGGAAACCCACAGACCCTCTCCCCAGGAAAATGCATATGTGCGCACACATACAATAAACAGGAGATCATTTCTGGAAGATTCCTGCACCTTCTGGACTCCATGAGCTTCCGCTGAGTGTGTGGCTCCCTGAAAGATCAGGGGCTCCTGGGATGCCTGTGTCTCCCCCAGGCTGGTTTGCCTTGGGAGGGAGACCCCCCAGGGGTCCTGATACCAACAGTCTCTTACCCAAAATCCCACTGCTTGAGCCAGTGGGTGGGGGCGAGGGGCATGGCAGAAGGGGTTCCATATAAGGCTGTGGGGCAGATGGGGTAGATGTGTTCTCAGTGGCTGGCACAAGGAACTGGGAGTTTGCTACCCAACCAGGAGCCCCCAGCTGGCCTCCCAGCCCGCTGCAGTGGCTCACCCCTTGTCAGAATCCTTCCTGTAGTGGGGAAGGGAAGGAGAAGGAGGTTTAGCCTAGGTGACGTAGCCCCCAGCAACACACGGATTGTCCACGGTCCAGAAAGGAAGCCCCCTCCTCACCGGCCACCCTGACCCATGGTGCTGGATTACAGAGGCAAAGTCCTTTGAGAAAGTGGGGGTCTGACGGGGCTATGATGAGGATGGGGCCGCTCTGGGGTGCATGGTGGCTGTCCATCTACCCAGGGGAACAGGGGCACAGGGCACCAGCTGCTCAGCCAGGTCCAAGAGAGCGAGGTCTCAGCCTGACACAGGGCCAAGCAGAAGTGGAGTCCGTTTCATAAGCGACAACTCAAGTCCGTCCCTAAAGATCCCTCGGCGGTTTCTGGCTAAGCACGTGGGCACCCCCAGGATCAGGACGGGAGGCCCCGTGTTGGGCTCCGGCCCCAAGCCTGCGAGTGTGTCCCGGAGAAGACACCATGTTCTCTTGGTGCTTGGCTATTCCTCCGTCCATGTCCTTTAGCAAATTGCCCATCCCTTGTCCCAGGACCCCTTCCCTCCCATGTCCAGTCCAGCAAGCACAGCGTTGGACTTGGTCTGACGGTCTCACCTCCTCCCTGTTCTTGGCCAGCCCGCAGGCAGCCCCTCCCCCTCCCCCACTCCTCCCAGCCTCCAGCCTGCCCACCGATGCCCGACTTCTCCTACCACATCTGTCCCCACAGGCAGGCTCCAAGACCCTCCTGGGCCCCTGTGTGAGCTTCTGTCCTTGCGCTCCCCAGGCAGCGAGGAGGGGGCCCACCCACACACCACTGCCCAGGCTTCCAGAAGGCTCAAAGGAGAGGATAAAGGGCCAGGCACCTGCCCAGCCACAGTCCAGCACCCCGACCATCTCCTGTCCTGGGGCGAGGGCGGGACAGCACAGGGGGCTTGGGGTGCGCCCCCTGCAGCCACCCCGGATCAAGTTTTGGAGAAACGTGTGTCGTGGCAGGGATGGTTGCTGATGGCTCCTGCAGAGATGTGAGGAGATGGAAACGGCCCCTGGACACTCCCCCACCCTAACCCCCGTCCAGTCCCAGAGTCTCATGCACAAGGTCACAAGAGGCCCCGGGGCTACCGTCAGGTGTGCGGCAGCAGCTGCCACTGCTGGGCCTGGGCGTCGGCCTGACACTTGCTGGTTGCCAGCTGGCCGGGCTTGTTCTCCAGGCAGAGGCCGCTGACCGAGTGCTGGATAGAAGTGCCTTTTCGCCTCCATTTCTGCGAGGAGGGGAGGAGGGAGAGCAATCGTTAAACGAGATGCGCCTGCTGCTGCCTGCGTTTCCCAGGGGTGTGCACAATCTCACGGACAGGGGGACTTGGCGAAGCTTGTGGAAAACGTGGAATTCAAACTTAAGCTTATTTTAGTGCAAAAGAAAAAAGTGAAATCTGTGCCCTTTGTTCATAATAGCATTTCCTCCGGAACTTTGTGAAGAGGCCTTGTATGCATGGAAGTGCCGCATGTACCTAGGACATTCCTCCTCATTTAAAACAGACAGCACGACCCCCAAAACAAAAGGCTGCCCTGCTCCCAGGCTGTAAGCCAGGCCCTTCCCCCTGGGGCTCTTGCTTGTGCAGATTGGCAGGAAGTTACGGTCCAGCCCTTAGACGGCCACGCAGAGGCCCGGGGCTGGAGCCAACCCAGAAAAGAATTTTCTTTGGCCTGCACAATGTTGATCTAAAATTTGGCTTAGTTGGCTCATAAAAATCTGCATTTCTAGCTTTTATGTAGACATTAGGTGCCATGTTTTTTTCTTTTTACATTTTTATTTATTTGAGACAGGGGGAGGGAGGGAGGGAGAGGGAGGGAAAGAGAGGGAGAGAGGGAGAGAGAACACCCATCATTCATTCACTGGTACATTGCCCAAATGCCTCCAATGGCTAGGGCTGGGCCAGGCAGAAGTCAGGAGCCAGGAACTCCATCTGGGTCTCCCATGTGGGTGGCAGGGACCCAAGCACTTGAGCCACCCCCTGCTGCCTCCTAGGTGCTCACCAGCAGGAAGCTGGAGTCAGGAGCTGGAGCTGGGATTCACACCTGCAGCTCTGATGGGAGTGGGCGTTGCAAGCAGCAGTTTAACCGCTCTGCCAGATGCCCACCGCTGGGCCCCACTTCCCACGGGACCTCAGCTGACAGTGGCTGAGGACTCCATCTCTGCTTTGGGGGAGGGGGGGCACTCATTCTCCAGTTTGCCATTGCCCCTGCCTGCTCCTCACTTCCCCCTTGGAGGGCTCCTCACCAGCTCCCTGCGAGTCCTGGTCTGCGTGAATCTCCTACTCCCACAGATGAGAACTCCCTGTGGAGCTCTAAGCCTCTGCCCTGGCCTGTAGCTGTGAGGCGGGTGCCTGCACCCTGCAGAGGGGACTGGTCACCCTCTCTGTAGAGACGACGCGTCTGGCAGGGTGGCGGGGAGGCTGGCGTTCCCTGACCACAGGCAGAGTCACAGAGGGGCTGCCAGGTCAGTTCCTGCACCTGCTGCTGCCTGCCGTCCCCCAGGTCTGACAAGGGGGAGAACAGCTGTTCTTGGAGAACATTCTGGAAGTGCCTGAATGGAGAGTGACGAGTTTGGAACACTGAGGAGACCCAGGTTTCAAGCCTCGGCAAGACAGGTCTATTTTTAGTTCCTTTCTGCTTTCCCTCCTACGCAACCATCTCTCCCCTTCTTCTGTCCACCTCATCCACCATAGCAGGTGGGAGTGCTCGTGACCGTGTGGGTGGAGCCCAGAGGGCCCTGGGAGGTGGGGGTCCACGTGCTCATTTGGAGTCACTGTGGAGGTGGGATGAGCCACCCGGCTCCTGCCCAGGGCCAGGGCTCCCCTTGGGAAAGCAGGGCTGAGAAGCAGCGCCTCTGGGCCTGTGTGGTCCCAGCAGAGAACGTTAAGTCAGGGGTAGTAGGTGGGACAGGGCTTGTGCTGTTGCTTTGTGCCCTTCTAGGTCCTGACATTTTCCTGGCCAAACCTCCAGCAATGCCCAGCAGGGGAGGTGAGACCACCCCCTGGCTGGGACAGCGGTGTCACAGGGTGCGTCCGCTCTGGGCTGCACAGCCCGGGCCGTGCTACCTCTGCACCCAGCCCCCAGCAGAGTGGTGGCTGCCTCCTTTCCCTTTCTCCCCAACCAGACTTAAGTTCCCTAGGGGTCAAGTCCACGCCTTTCTTTCATCCTTGTGGTCAACATGATCTGCACATGCCCTAGCACAAGGTAGTCACCTAATGCGGCTTTGTTTTATGATAAATAAATAAATGGGGTGGGCGGGGAGTGGTGCTGTGGTGCAGCGGGTTAAAGCCCTGGCCTGAAGAGCTGGCATCCCATATGGGCGCCGGTTCGAGTCCCGGCTGCTCCTCTTCTGATCCAGCTCTCTGCGATAGCCTGGGAAAGCAGTGGAAGATGGCCCAAGTCCTTGGGTCCCTGCACCTGCGTAGGAGACCCAGAGGGAGCTCCTGGCTCCAGATCAGCTCAGCTCCGGCCATTGCAGTCATCTGGAGAGTGTACCGGCAGATGGAAGACCTCTCTCTCTGTCTCTACCTCTCTCTGTAACTCTTTCAAATAAATAAATAAATCTTTAAAAAAAAATGAATGAATGAATGGCCCAACCACTGGGATGGGTTCCCCGGGTTGCAGGGTTCTCACTTGCTACCAGCACCATCAGGGCCTCTCTGGTTCTCCTGTGCACAGTTCTGGGCCTGGCCAGAGACACAGTATCAGGTCCCAGCACTCCCCTACCCCCACAGCCACGGCCCTTGCAGATTCCCTTCAGGGCAGGCAGGGAGGGAGCCTCTTGGTTTAGCAGTGGGGAGCCTGGGGCTCAGACAGGTGCAGGGAACGCCTGGGCTGGGAGCTGGCCTAACACACAGGAGCCTCTCAGAACTGCCTCTGAAGCAGGGATGACTGGGGACCCAGACGGCAGGTGCATATTCCAGAGGCCTGCTGCTGTGGAGGCTGTTCGTCCTGACCCCTGGGCATGGAGGGGCACCAGTACTGGAGCTCCCTGCTGGGGGCCAGGCAAGGTTTGCAGGAACAGAGGGAATGGCTCCAGGGAGATTCCCAGGAGCCCCACGAGCGGGGGCAGCACACAGGGGCAAACGGATGCATCAGCCCCAGAGAAGCATCTGAGCAGAGGCTGCCCTGGGCGACGCTTCCTGCTCTGGCCTCCTCAATGAGTGGGCGGGGTTCGAGCTGAAGGGAAGACCCGGGCACAGCCCCACTGCAGGGCAGAGGACAGGCAGCTTCGGGGTGGGAGGGCAGGCTGCACCCCCACAATCAGAAAGTGTTCCAGAAGCCCCAGGAATGCCCAGCAAACAGGCCACAGCACACAGAGTGCTCTCTCTCTCTCTCTCTCTCTCTCTCTCTCTCTCTCTCTCACACACACACACACACATACACACACACACAGGGTGGAGGGAGGGGAGCTGGTTGCTTTCCAGAATGGAATAGCAAACTGCCAGTCAACCCTAAAGAGACAGCGGGTCCAGGCACACAGAGAAGGGGCAGGAGGCAAACCCTGCAGGCTGATCAGAGAACCAGGCGGCCACCCGACCCCTGCACTGACCTCCTGCTGGCCAGCGCGGGCACAGGGAGGACCACCGAGAGCAGTGGGCAGCCTCTGGCCGTGGGCTCCTGCTCCCTCCCAGGCAGAAAGGGAGCAGCACAGGAGCCAGCCCACGGAAGCGGGAAATCCAGCTTCCAGTTCTGCTCTGTCACCGGCCGCTGTGTGCCCAGAGCAAGTGACTGTGTCTCTCGGGGCGGGGTTTCTCCCTTGACGGCTGGCCTGACGCGTCTCCCAGGATTAACAGGGGTAGCATGAGTGACGGTGCTGGACAAATGGAAAAGGCAGTGCCCACGTGATGCTGGTCGTGCCAGCTTGGAAATGAATGTGTCTGGGGCTCAGGAATTAAAAGGTAAGTTTATTTTGGAGCAAAAGTTTCTGAAATCCATGCTTATGAGTGATCTTCAAAAAGTTCATGTAAATTACATATTATGTACGGATTTCAAAAATTTTTGGCTGTAAAATAAACTTACCCTTTTTTTAAAAAAAGATTTATTTTATTTATTTGAAAGGCAGAGTTACAGAGGGGCAGAGGCTGAGGTAGAGGCAGAGAGAGAGAGAGAATCTTTCATCAGTTGGTCCACTCCCCAAATGGCCACGGCTGGAGGACCTGGGCTGATCTGAAGCCAGAAGTCAGGAGCTTCCTCTGGGTCTCCCACGTGGGTGCAGGCACCCAAGGACTTAGACTATCTTCCACTGCTTTCCCAGGCACATTAGCAGGTAAAAATTTACCTTCTAAAAAAGCAATTATTTGGAGCCGGTGCTGTGGTGTAGCAGGTAAAGCCACAACCTGCGGAGCTGGCATTCCATATGGGTGCCAGTTCAGGTCCCAGCTGCTCCACTTCTGATTCAGCTCCCTGCTAATGTGCCTGGGAAAGCCGCAGATGATGACCCAAGTCCTTGGGCCCCTGAACCCATGTGTGTGAACTGGAAGAAGCTCCTGGCTCCTGGTTTGATTGGCCCAGCTCTAGCCATTGTGGCCATTTGGGCAGTATACCAACAGATGGAAGATTCTCTCTCTCTCTCTCTTTCTCTGTAACTCTGTCTTTCAAACAAATAAATACATCTTTAGAAAAACAATTATTTTATTATAGTTCAAAGGCTGAGTGACAGAGAGAGAAAAGGGGAAAC
This sequence comes from Oryctolagus cuniculus, assembly GCF_964237555.1. Taxonomy (NCBI): domain Eukaryota; kingdom Metazoa; phylum Chordata; class Mammalia; order Lagomorpha; family Leporidae; genus Oryctolagus; species Oryctolagus cuniculus. Next base: position 15,230,231 of record NC_091451.1, on the reverse strand, counting down.
CGGGAGATTTTCTATCTGCTGGTTCACTCCCCAAATGACCACAACGGCCAGGATTGAGCCAGGCTGAAGCCAGGAGTCGGGAACTCCATCTGGGTCTCCGATGTGGATGGCAGGGGCCCAAGCACTTGGGCCGTATTTTTGCTGCCTTCCCAGGTGTTTGGGATGCAAATCAGGACTGCAACATGGGATGCCAAGGTTTTTTGCAAGAAGTGACTCAACCTGCTTCGCCACAGTGGTGGCCCCTACAATAAGCTCATCTTTTAATTCCACTTCCCCAGAACTTTCTGAAGTCCCCTTGTAGTCCCTGCCTTCACAGAGCTCACAGACAGGCAGGACAGACATCAAATACGTCTCCTTGTGAGTAACACAAGGGCGGGGCCTGATGCTGACTCGGGCCCCAGGAGCCTCTCTTTAGAAGGTTTATTTATTTGAGCCTACAGGTCTCCAGCCGCCCGTGCCCGCGCACGACCCTGGCGCGGGGCCACTTACCTGCTTGCCTTCTCTGGGGTTGCACACCTGCAGTGTGACTGGGGATCCAGGCGAGGACATTAAGGTGGAGGTGGCAGCCAGGCACTTCCCCTGCTGCTGGATGAGGTGGTCAGTGAACAGCCAGGCCTGCAGACAGGGGGAGGAGAGAGCAAGTGAAAACACAAAGCCCCAGGCTAGTACTCCGCTCCATGGTGAAGGGGCTCCTCTGTAGGTCCGCATCCCATACTGGGGTCCTTGAGCCCTGGAGCCACTCCCGATTCCAGCTTGCTGTCAGCGCTCACCCTGGGAAGGAGCAGGTAACGGCCCAAGTGGGTGGACCCCTTTGGGATCCATGTAGGAAACTCTAGTGGAGGTCTGGGCTCCGGGTTTCATCCTGGGTTGCTCCTGACTATCACCAGTATTTGAGACGTGAACCAGCAGGAGGCAGATCTCTCCTTGTCTCTCTCACTCTCTGTCTTTTAGATAAATAAAATACAGTAAATATTCTAGGTCATAAAAAGTACAGTACTAAGTGGATACAGGCATAGAAAAGTGAAAAAAGCAAATACAAGGATACTCCAAAAGTCTGTGACAATGGCATTAAAAAGTAGGTCTGTTTCAGTACAAAAAATTTTGAAATCCATGCATAGGAGATCTTCAACAGGTACATAAGAAATGTGTGTGGTGCAAACACTATGCAGAGGTTTCAAAACCTGTTGGCACCAAAATAAATCTTGTCATTCCATTTTTTTTGGTGAGCTTTTTGAAGTACCTTGGTACACTGTACATTTTTTTGTAGAATTTTCCACCAATAATCGTAGATGCTAGGGGTGAGTGTATGGATATTCAATGTATAATTCTTTCCATTTTTCTGTATGTTTGAAACTTTTCATGAGAAATATTAGGGTGGGGTGGCTTAGCTACAGCCAGCCAGCCAGAGGGCATTCAAGGATGTACCAAGGGATGCTAGGGGGTGAGGGAGGCTGACAAGACACGGCACCAGGGCAGCCAGGGAGCTGGGAGCTCTGAGCCTTCATCGTCTCCTCTAGGTCGTGTGGATTTCTTCCTTCCTCCCTCCCTTCCTCCCTTCCTCTCTTCCTTCCTTCCTTCCTTCCTTCCTTCCTTCCTTCCTTCCTTCCTTCCTTCCTCCCTCCCTCCCTCCCTTCCTCCCTTCCTTCCTTCCTTCCTTCCTTCCTTCAAGAGACAGATAGATGGGTAGAGAGGAAACACTCCCTCACCTGTTGGTTCACAACCCAAATAGGGGCCACCAAAGTGGTGAGCTGAGAATGCAAGCCAGGTCTCCCACATAGCAGGCAGGAACCCCAATACTCAAGCCGTCACTGCTCCCTTCCAGGGTTTGCATTAGCAGGAAGCTGGAGTCAGGCACTCCAGTGTGGGACATGGGAGTCCTAATTGGTGGCTCAAGTGCCAGGCCGAGCGCCTGGCCCCTGCTGTAGTTCTGCTGTGGGGCCCTTAACACGCCTATGTAGCACCAAGGAGTCCAGGACGTCTGCTGCCCCCAGCTGTGTCCTAGAAGAGACCGGGACACCGTTGGGTTCGATGTCTTCCTCTGCAAGAAGACGGCAAGGGGAGGTGGGTGCACCGAGGGCTGGAAAGGCGGCACTCCCGTGGCAGGAGCAGAGTGTGGGGCCCTTGAGCAAGGCACAAGGTACAGGCTGAGGACAGGGTGTGCAGAGGGAAGCCCTTCACCCCACTCCCGCCCGGTGCCCCCCGGCTCCTCTGCCACTCCCAGGTCTGACCCCAAGCCCTAAGCTGCTTACCTGGGCTGGAGGGGGGCTCTTGGCAGACCCCCTGCAGATCCCCATTCCGAGCAGGAAGTCACCGGCTGTGTTCTGGCCCTGGGATTCTAAGCAATTGACCCCTTGTTTAATGATGCCTGGGAGCACCTCCTTCACGGGGACACTGAGAGGAGAGACGGTGGTCAGGCTGGACTCTGCCCCCACCCCCGCTTAGCCACCAAGGTCTCTGCAGGAGGGGGCGGGCCTGGCAGCAAGGGAGGGGAGTCGGAGATGGGCAGGGGATGGGAGCAGCCCCCGGGGGAGACTGGGCCTTGGTCCCCCATGGGTTCTTCTGGAAGCTCCAGGGCTGGCCCTGGAGGTGAGGCCTGACATAGACCCTGGGGACAGAGAGGGCCTCTCCACGCAGAAAGGGGAAGCTTGAGCCGGGGCCTAAATACAGCCTGAAAGTCATTTTCAAAATGACAAGAAGGCGGATATTTTAAAGAGGCAACTTTAAAAGACACAAATGAAAATGTGTTCAGCTTCACTAGTGACTAAACAGGGGGACACTGGGGGGAGGCGCCACTGTGTGCCATGTGCATGGGTCCTTCAAAAAGTTCGTGCAGAAGAGTTAGAAGGTGAGTTTATTTTGGTGCAAAAAGTTCAAATCCATGCACATGCACGTTTATGAAAAATGCATCTCAGGAAAAAACTATGCAAGAATTTCCCAAGTTGTTGCACCAAATACATTTATCTTTTAACTCCATTTCCCACAAACATTTGAAGGCTCCCGGTGTATACACACGCACATATTTTTTAATACAATGCCTGGTGTTGGTAGTAGCTGTGGGATTGGATCTTTTCACGGCCTGTCGGCAAGAACAGAAGTTAGCCCAAAACTTTATGGGGGCAGGGTGGCTTTATGTATCATAGCCCTTAAAAATGCGCACACTTTTGACCTAACAACGCCACCTCTAGGAGTTCATCCTATGGAAATAATTATAAATGTGTTAAAAGAGACCCATCTCAGAGTGGTTGGTTTTAACGAAAACATTGGAAATTCCTACACCTGCAACACCAGGGGCGCAGCTAAATAAATTCTCATTCTTCCCTGAGATGGAAAACCCTGCAGTCATCGAAAGTGACTAAGGAAGAGGCCCCGTGCTGCGGTGCAGTGGGTTACGCTGCCGCCCTGCAATGCCAGCATTCCCTCTGGGCACCGGGTCCAGCCCTGGCTGCTCCACTTCCTACCCTGGTGCCTGCTCATGGGCACCCGGGGAAGCAGTGGGTGATGACTCAAGTACTTGGATCCCTGCCACCCACGTGGGAGACCCAGATGGAGTTCCTGCTTCCTGGCTTCGGTCTGGCCCAGCCCTGCCTCTTGTGGGCATCTGGGGAGTAACCAGCAAATGGAAGAGCTCTCCCTCTCTCTCTCTCACCCTTGCTCTGTCACTCTGCCTTTCAAATAAATAAATAACTTAAAGGAAAAAAAAATCCAAGCCGGTGGCTGAGTTCATGCAGGCTTGTGCTCCTACAGACGGTTATCTATGTTCTTGAATTATGGAGCCACGGGTGGGGTGGGAGGGACAGGCAGCCAGCAGGGGCTAGTCTGACCCTGTGCCTAATCGCTGCCCCCCGGGACCCTGTTCTGTCTGGTGGCAGGGGCACGGTGCGCTGTAACATTTCTGGGCCGGTGCCGTGGCTCACTAGGCTAATCCTCCGCCTAGCGGCGCCGGCACACCGGGTTCTAGTCCCGGTCGGGGCGCCGGATTCTGTCCCGGTTGCCCCTCTTCCAGGCCAGCCCTCTGCTGTGGCCAGGGAGTGCAGTGGAGGATGGCCCAGGTGCTTGGGCCCTGCACCCCATGGGAGACCAGGAAAAGCACCTGGCTCCTGGCTCCTGCCATCGGATCAGCGCGGTGCGCCGGCCGCAGCGCGCCGGCCGCGGCGGCCATTGGAGGGTGAACCAACGGCAAAAGGAAGACCTTTCTCTCTGTCTCTCTCTCTCACTGTCCACTCTGCCTGTCAAAAAATAAAAAAAATAAAAAAATAAAATAAAAAAAATAAAATAAAAAAAAGTAACATTTCTGGCATTCCTTGATGTGGGGGCCCTGCAGCCTCCCTCTGCACCGAGCTGGGCCTTCCTTCCTCAGGCTGCCTGGAAGCCCACAGAGGCCGGGAGCTGACTCACTCACAGAGCCCTGGTGGGGTGCACCACTCTCTCGCCACCCACCGGCAGCAGGTGTGCCTCCTCTGGACCCCTGTGTGGGTGCACAGCTCCCTGGGGTGTGGTGCACAGCCCCCTGGGGTGCAGGTGCACAGGCCCCTGGGGTGTGGGTACACAGCCCCCTGGGGTGCAGGTGCACAGGCCCCTAGGGTGCAGGTGCACAGGCCCCTGGGGTGTGGGTACACAGCCCCCTGGGGTGCAGGTGCACAGGCCCCTGGGGTGCAGGTGCACAGCTCCATGGGGTGTGGGTGCACAGCCCCCTGGGGTACAGGTACACAGCTCCCTGGGGTGCGGGTGCATGGCTCACTGGGATACAGGTGCACAGCTCCCTGGGGTGCGGGTGCACAGCTCACTGGGATACAGGTGCACGGCTCCAGAGTGGAGGTCTGACTCTGGCCCAACCAAGGTCCCAGACACCTTTGGTGCCAACTGGCACGGTGGGGTCACTGCTGCTTTGTATCAGTTGGCAGAATCACGAAATGTGAAGAAAAATGTTAATCTGACTTCTCTTGAAAAAAGATCAGACCACCCAGAACTTGCACCCCAGCATGGCACCCATCCGCTGTCCTGATGGCTGCTGCCCCCTGTGGATGGGCTTCTGTGTTCCAGTTTCCCACAGTCCCCACGACTTCGTAATGCCTGCTCCCACCTCACATCACTCAAAGAACTGGAGTTTGTGAGGTGCAGGGGTGCCAGGGACGGGGTGCAGGGGTGCCGGGGACGGGGTGCGGGGTGCCGGGGACGATAGCCACACCCTGGGTGCCTCACACAGCAGCAACAGGTCACATTCTCGCTCTCTAAGGAGGACGCGACGCCTGCTGAGGCTTCCGTGAGACCTGTGTCCAGAGGAACGCAGCCAGGGGGCCCTCGGCCTTAGGGAGCTGTGCAAGCAGAAGCGAGGCGATGGCCACGGGCACTGAAGGCCTGCCCAGCGATGTTCATGGGGTGACCTTGGGAAGGGCAGCAAGGACAAGGCCAGGTGCTGCTCCTGAGGTGTCTCTGCGGCAGCCGCCCTGGGGCAGCTGGGTGGCCGTCACTGTCACTTTCTCCAGCTCCTACCCCCCCCCCCCGCCTGTTTGTTGGATTCCCCCAGTCTGCACCTGCTTCCCTTTCTAGGGGGCCCCTCGAAGTGGGGCTGCCCGTGGACTTTCAGATGCCTTTGTAGAAATAGTAATAGGCAACATTTCTCAAGACACTCCACTTCCATTTGTTAGAAAATTGTCCTTGGGGCCGGCACTGTGGTGCAGTGGGTTGGGCCCCTGCCTGCCACACTGGCATCCCACATGGGCGCTGGTTCAAGTCCTGGCTGCTCCACTTCTGATCCAGCTCTCTACTAATGCACCTGGGAAAGCAGCAGAAGATGGCCTGAGTTCTTGGTCCCCTGCCATCCGTGTGGGGAGACCAAATAGAGGTCTAGGCTTCTGGCTTTGGCCTGGCCCAGCCCAGGCCATTGTGGCCAATTTGGGGAGTGAACCAGCAGATGGAAGATCTCTCTCTGTTTCACTCCCTTCTCAGAAATTCTGCCTTTCAAATAAAGAAGCTTTTAAATAAAAAATAAAATTGTCCTAATACACTGATTTGTTAGAAGACTTTCCTGCCATCTGTTTGGAAATATTATCATAAATGTACCATGTCCTCTTATGATTAGCATCTTCACAAACGGGCTGGGTTTGTGCAGTGCACAGCCTGCACAGTTGTTCTTGCTGGTCCTCCTAACAACCGAAGTGAATTAGCAGTTGCTTGGGCCTGCTGCAGAGCTGAGTCCTGGATAAGAGGGTAGGGCTGCAGGCCCGCCTCCCACTGCACCTCTGTAAGTGTACACAACTCTCAGGACCCCCTCTGGAGGGAAGCTGGTACCACCTGGCCCTTGGATCTTCTCTCCAACCCACATCTCGATCCACTCCTGGTCCCTAAGCTCGGGACTGGGGCTGAGTAACCGGGGAGGAATGAGGTCTGGAGTTCCCAGCGTACGCAAAGCGACAGAACAAACAGAAGATGACTCAAATGCTCCTCATTTAACGTAACTGGTTCCCTCCACTCCTCTATCTTGTGATCCATCCAGGTTTCTTTCCTCGCCTTTTCAAAACTGTTATGTATTTGAAGAAGAGAGAGAGAGAGGGAGAGAAAGAGGAAGAAGGAGAGGGGGAGAGAGGGAGAGAGAATCTTCCAACTGCTGGTTTATCCCCCACATGCTCACAATAGCCAGGACTGAGCCAGGCCAAAGCCGAGAGCCCAGATCCCCAGCCAGGTCTCTCCGATGGGAGCACGCGGCGGCAGGGACCCAGTGACTTGAGCCATCACCTGCTGCCACCCAGGATGCACGTAAGCAGGGAGCCAGGACTCCAATCCAGCGCTCGGATCCGGGATGCGGGTGTCCCAAGTGGGGTCTTAACTGCTGTGCCCAACACCTGCCCTGGTCCAGGTTTCTGATACAACCCTTCTTCCTCTTGGTTCCCAGGGGGTGCTACCTTGGGGCACGTTTCAGAGAACAAGGCGTGGAGAGGAAGGACACGTTCCCAGCCCTGCCTCCACAGGCTTCTGGGCTCCTGCTCCTGGGGTCACCGCGCTCCACACGAACGCTCTAAGAACTCTGACGGGAAGCAGAGACGTGACCGCTCTTCTTCCCTCAGCATCTCCGAGATGACACTGGTGAGCGAGCACTGTCCCCTGCAAAGCGGTCCCTTCAGGAAGTTGTCCATTTAGCACCGTCTTCTACATTAATGTTCCTCCTTTCACAGCTCTTTTCCGGGGAGCCATGGCCAGCCAGGCTGTCAACTTTCTTCCAAGGATGCTGCTGTTCTCAGATTGTTCTGGAATTTCTTGGCAATGTCTCCTGGAGTCAGTTTGGACTTGTTACCTTAGAGTCAGCCTGCCTTCAGGACTGGGGATTATATTATCTGGGTTAATCATCTGCTTATTCACTGGACTTGGCTACAACTTACATGGGCTGCTTACCAAAAATTAAGCCTGCTCTCAAAAGACAAAGATTTGCTTTCTTCAAGGATTTGAGGGGTGGAACATTCCAGAAAGCCACGGCAGGGCCCTTGGGGGAAAGCTGGCAGCAGTGGGCTAGTCCTGCCCCCCAAGGTGAGGGCTATCGAGGGACAATGCTCACTTCAGACATCACTGAGCCATCCTGCGCACGCCACTCACAGTGTTTACCCAGTGCCTGTTCTGTGCTGGGCACTGTTCCACCTGCTGCAGATAAAGCAGCGAACAAAACAGAGAAAAGCCTCTGTCCCCACGCCACTCATGGGCGCGTGTGGGGAGATGACACCAAAATTAATTGGCCAGATATGAGGCAGGCAGGTCCAAAAAGTTCACGGAAAATGGAATTACAAGATCACGTTGGGGTGGGCATGTAGCCTAGAAGTTATGGCATCTGCATCCCACATCTGGGCTCAACTCTCGGCTCTGGCTGGTGACTCCAATGCGCTGCCAATGCAGACCCTGGAGGGCAGCAGTGATGGCTCAAGCGGTTGGGTCCCTGCCACCCACGTGGGAGACCTGGACGGAGTTCCTGGTTGCCAGCTTTGGCCCCAACCAAAGGCCACTGGGTGCATTTGAGGAATGAGCCAGGGGCAAGGGGCTCTAATTCTCTGTCTCTCAAATAAGTGAATAAGTAGTTTATTAGAAGAAAACATAAGTTTATTCTGGTGCAAAAATATGTTTAAATTCATGGATGGTTTTTCCTTACTGCATATTTTCTGTGACTTTTTTGAAGACCCCTCGTATGCATGGATTTCAACATTTTTTGCACCAAAAAAACTTAGACCTTGTCATTACACGTTTCTACTGCCTTTCTCCCATGCCGGTCGGGGACTGGAGCTACAGAGCAAAGCAAGCCGGGAAGGCAGGGGAGGAAGGCACTGCTGCTGATGCCCCGTGTTCCAGGCCAGCGTCCCTGAGAAGGGCACACCTGAGATACGACTGGAGGTTAGCGAGGAAACAAACCACAGGGATGTACCCAGGACAAAGAGCAGGGCTTAGAAAAGGAGACAGGGACAGGGGCACCACCGTGGGCTCACCCCAGCCACCCAGCTGACTCCCTACAGTCCTCTCTGGAACCCAAGAATGTTCACACGGAGCTGCAACTGGAAGCCAGCATTGCGGCATAGTAGCTTCAGCCTGCGACACTTGTATCCCATATGTCTGCCCACTGAGTCCCGGCTGCTCCACTTCCAATCCAGCTCCCTGCTAATGTGCCTGGGAAAGCCGCGGATGATGACCCAAGTGCGTGGGCCCCTGCACCTACGTGTGAGACCTGGAGGAAGCTCGTGGCTCCTGGCTTCGGCCTGGCCCAGCTCCAGCACTTATAGCTATTTGGGGAGTGGACCAGCAGATGCAAGATCTCACTCTGTCTCTTTCCCTCTCTCCCTGCCACTCTGCCTATCAAATAAAGAAGCAGTGGCGGGCCGGCGCCGCGGCTCACTAGGCTAATCCTCCGCCTAGCGGCGCCGGCACACCGGGTTCTAGTCCCGGTCGGGGCGCCGGATTCTGTCCCGGTTGCCCCTCTTCCAGGCCAGCCCTCTGCTGTGGCCAGGGAGTGCAGTGGAGGATGGCCCAGGTGCTTGGGCCCTGCACCCCATGGGAGACCAGGAAAAGCACCTGGCTCCTGGCTCCTGCCATCGGATGGGTGCGGTGCGCCGGCCGCAGCGCGCCGGCTGCGGCGGCCATTGGAGGGTGAACCAACGGCAAAGGAAGACCTTTCTCTCTGTCTCTCTCTCTCACTGTCCACTCTGCCTGTCAAAAAAAAAAAAAAAAAAAAAAAAAAAAAAGAAGCAGTGGCAGCAGTGTGCATGTGCCACCGGCCCTCTCTTTGTCCTCATTCGCTTGTGTGCTCTCACAGTCCTCAGGGCTATGATACGGACAAAGCACAACCTGCTTAAGTCGATGGATGGGGAGTCCCTGAACCCAGGCCCTGCTTGTTAGCTGTTTCTCATTTTCCCACAGCAGCAGACAAGGCTGTGGGCCCTGGTCAGCCACGCATGTTTTGCTCTGGCCACTTTATTCCCTTAGGATGAACTCCCAGAAGCGAGGGGCGGGCTCAAGGAGCACGGACGTCTCTGTGGTCTGTGCTACCCAGGAAGCATGCACCACGCACCATGGAAGGCCGTGATGTCCCTTTCTGGGTCTAAATCTGGTCCATAACAATGTTGGTTCCCAACGCACCTGATAGCTCCTGGAAACAGCCATTCGGGCCTCCCAGCACCTTCCCATGAAGATAAACACCAGGGGCTAGAGAGAGCCTGTTACTGGGGCGGGGGTCCTCAAGCCGCCAGCCCCTCCCCACCCCTCCCCAGGCACTCACGTGAGCTCGGGGTAGACGTTCTCCAAGTACCAGCGGAAGGACTTGCAGTTCATCTTTTTCCTCTGCTCGATCCGTGTGGCCACACTGAAGGAGACAGGCTTGGTGGCCGGCGGTGTGGGTGGAAGCCCCCGGGATGGGCAGAGCCACCCCCACCCCCACAGGGCCCGTAGTCTCAGTCCCTCTTCCCATTTTCCTCTGGGGAACAAAGGCCAGGAGCCACCGCAGCCTCCGCCGTCCTGCCCTGGCCTCCTGCCCGAGTCATCCTCTGGGCTCTTGCCCCAAGCCCACCTTTCAGGACAAGCCCAGCTCTCGGGGGACCAGGCTTTAGCCGGCTTCCTGCCCCCTCCTCCCCCGAGACCTCGGCGCACCCTAAGCTGGTGCTGAGCTTTGCAGAGAGCAGAGCCGATTCCAACAGGTGTTTCCCTCTCCTGAACTCCACACTCCGAGCGAGGCCGGAGCAAGAAGAGCCACATTTACATCTCCTCTGGGAGCGTGGCCACGACCGTGCCAGCTGATGTGTCCGTGGGACACCAGCCCCGCGCTCACCTTCCATGCCTACACCTGCCACAGCAGCCCCTGGCCGATGCCCCTGTGGCCACCCAGCCCAGCCTCCGTGTCTTCCATAGCAGTCCACCCACCCCAGAAGACTTCTAAGAATCGGACGAATCTAAGAGGACGTGAAGGACTGAGCACATGTTAGCTCCCAGTGAACTGTTTCGTGGCATATTTTCTTATAGAGACGGTGACAAATCTGCATGAGGGAAACCAGAATTTAAGTAGGAGATGAAAGTGAGGGGGCTTCAAAAAGTGCATGGAAAAAAACGGAATTAAAAGATAAGCTTCCAGAACCAGCGCTGTGGTGTAGCAGGTAAAGCTGCTGCCTGCGATGCCAGCATCCCATATGGGTGCTGGTACAAGTCCTGGCTGCTCCACTTCCAATCCAGCTCTCTGCTATGGCCTGGGAAAGCAGTAGAAGATGACCCAAGTGCTTGGGCCCCTGTACCCATGTAGGAGACCTGGAAGAAGCTCCTGGCTCCTGGCTTAGGATCAGCACAGCTCCAGCCATTGCAGCCATTTAGGGAGTGAACCAGTGGATGTAAGACCTCTCTCTCTTTCTCTCTGCCTCTGCCTCTCTGTAACTCTGCCTTTTAGATACAGAAAGAAATCTTTTTGTTAAAAAAAAAAAAAGGTAAGCTTATTTGGGTACAAAGCAAATTTCAAAACCCACACATGGCTTTTCCATAACGCACATTTTCCATGAACTTTTTGAAGACTGTTCCTATATCCTCCACTGTGATCCGGTATGCACCATGTAGGTAGGACACACACACACACACACAACTGAAATCACAGTTTCATCATACAATGTTTACCTCTCACTGCAATCAACGCTAATTTTCCATTCTGTTCAGTGCTAATCTAACCCATAGTGTTCTCTCTCTCTCTCAATGCTGGTCACGACCCACACTAAATGGATTTCACAACCCATCTGCCTCTGAAAAATGCTTAGCGAGACTGTAGTCGTCACAGCCGGCAGGAAAATAGGCAAGCAGATCACAGCAGTGAACAGGAGTAGAGAGAAAAGCCCAGACTTCTTCTACAGACAGCCCCTCCCAAGGTCCTGCTACAGATGTCCCTGTGCTGCCGGCAGCTGTGCAGGGCAGCTCAGTCACAATCGACCCTCCCCCCGGGAGGCTGCGGGCACCTCTGGACAGGGCCTTGTCTCTGCGTGGCCTCCCAGCCCAGGGAGAGCTCTCTCCCTAGGGAAACTGTGAAGGTAGTTTGCTATGGCTGTGCCAACGTGGACGGAGGGAAACTGAGGGCGTGGGGTGGGGTCCCACCTGCCGAAGGCCTTCCCGATGGCGGAGGGCCGGGCCTCGTAGTAATACTGCTTGTACTCGTCCATCCACACCTCTGCGGTGCGCTTGGTGTTCCTAGAAGAACAGAAGAGCAAAACAAGGTCGCCAGAGAGACAGCAGGGTGGGGTCAGGGTCAAGATGAACGCTGCCATCCTTTTGGTCAGTTAAAAGTTTGCAGTTTGTGGGGCTGGTGCTGTGGCATAGGGGGTAAGGCTGCCACCTGCAGTGCCGGCACCCCATATGGGCACCAATTCGAGTTCCAGCTGCTCCACTTCCGATCCAGCTCTCTGCTCTGGCCTGGGAAAGCAGTAGAAGATGGTCCAAGCGCTTGGGCCCCTGCACCCGCGTGGGAGACCAGGAAAAAGCTCCTGGCTCCTGGCTTCGGATCGCTGCAACTCCAGCCATTGCGGCCAACTGGGGAGCGAACCAGCGGATGGAAGACCTCTTTATCTCTCTGCCTCTCCTTATCTCTCTGTGTAACTCTGACTTTCAAGTAAATAAATAAATCTTAAAAAAAATAAGTATGCAGTTGCAGTTTGTGAAAAAATGAGGCCATGTAGCCAAGGGCAAGAAGGCTCTCAGGAGCGTGTGCAAACGCATGCCGATTGGGGTGATATAAATTAGCGTAGTCTCCAGGGAGCGAGGAACATCTGTCAGTGTCCACCACAGACTCGGACACTCTCTAAGGAATCCATTCTACAGACGCGCAAAACCTCCCCGGCATAGCAAGGCCACGCACACGAACATGGAGAACAAAGCACCTCCATGTGATGGAGTGTGAGGCCGCTTTGGGAAAGGGTGCAAGCTTGCAAGCTCAGCCTGGGTGCGTCACATGGACAGACGCCTCTGCTCCACTCCGTGCAGCGTGGCCAAAACACAGGCGTCAGGAACAACCACAGCATGGCCCCCTTTCCATAAACACCAGCATGGACCGGTGGCTGTGTGTGTCTGTCTCTGTGCATGGAAGCCACAGTTATGGACGTGCAGAGCGGCTACCTTTCAACAGTAGCCACTCCTGTAGAGCCAAGAGGGCTGCGCAGGAGGAAGACGGGTCATGAGTGGCTTTCCAGGCCAACAGCAGGTGCACCCTGTGGCTGGGGACTTGGCTGCAGAGACAATGGATCGAGTCAGGCATCCGTGACCAGCAAGCGGGCCTCAGTGAGTGGCGAGCAGCACAAGTCAGTGAGTGAAAAGTGCAGCAGACAGAAAGTAAGCAGGGTAGGGGCCAGAAGAGAGGCGGATTGTAATGCGGCAGATGGACGAAGTTTTCATAGAGAAGAGCATATCGGAGCTGAGACCTGGACCAGCCAGGGAGGGAGTCGCTTGGTTATCAGGATCTTGGTCCAAGGGAGCCAAGGCAAGGGATACCTGGTGGAAACTTCCTGGAGGTCCTGCAATCCCAGAATGTCAGATCTGGGAGGGGGGGACTGGGGAAACCGAGGCCCGATACACGAGATGGGTGTGCATGTGTGTGACTGCCCAAAGTCACGGCTGAGCAACTGGGAGGGCCAGCGTCCAGGGCCAAGGCGTCCCAATCCGAGCCCAGGGCACGTCCGCTGCGACTCACCTGATGTAGGTCAGGGCGTTGCCCTCGGGGAAGTTGTAGGGGTGCCGCTTCCTGAAGACGTGGCCCACGCGGCTGCACGGGACGATCTCCAAGCTCCCGCCGCACATCCACACCCTGAAGGAGAGCTCTGCGGGAGACGGCAGGGGTCAGCGGGCGAGGGGCTGCAGGCCGAGGTCCGCTGAGTGACGGTGGGGAGGGGCTGGGCCTCCTCTCCGTGGTGTCTCGTGGCGGGGAAGGCTGGGGTGTCAGTTCCCGGGCCCGATGAAGCTTGGTGCCCGTGTTGCGGACAGTTCACGCCCCCCTGGCCTGGCGCATGCGCGCACGTGCCTGCACGCCACGGAGACACGCGCACTCCATGTTGCAGTTTGCATAAGATTTGGCCCTAGGAAGTCATGCAGGAATGTAGTTCCCCAAGTCTGTGTTAACGGTGCTAAGAGGGCAGAAACTGGCGGGGCCCCCGATGAAGACGGGTTTAGGTTGTTACGTGGCTGCCCCGTGCCTGGATGCTGCTCGCTTTCTAAGTAAGGAGAGACCACAGAGAGGTGGACACACCGCTCCCTGTCTCCTGCCCCAGGAGGCTCTGTGCTGCCTCGGACTTCGCCAGGAGGAAGACCTTGTACCTCCAGAACTGTGAGCCCCAACAAACCTCTTTTTCTTTGCAAAGTAACCCACTTCCGGTATTTTTTAAAAATATTTTACTTATTTGAAAGGCAGAGCGACAGAGAGAGGGAGGGAGAGACAGAGAGTGGGATCTTCCATCCGCTGGGTCACTTCCCCAGTGGCAGCAACAGCAGGGGCTGGCCTCTCCCAGTTGTGGAATTACAAAACAAAGCTCCCAGTTGGTCCTGTGCTGTTCTAATCAGATCCTCTAGCTCATGCCACAAACTTTCATTGAGCATCTATTATATGGTCAGAAGCTGTCTTGGACTCCCTTATACTGTAGTGGCAGGGGGGAGGGGGCAGGAACTCAGTAAAATAAGAAAAAAAAATAGAAGTCACAAGCAAATGAGTGAGCTATGCTCATTAATTAAGCAGGGCAGGGGGCTGTGCGTGTGTGTGTGTGTGTGTCCCATTTTTAATTAATTAGGCTGATTAGGGAGGTTCTCACTGAGCTAGGCCCTGAAGCAGAGGAGGGAGTGAGACACCTGGCTCACAGGGGACGCGCACCCCAGGCAGAGGGGCAGGGAGGGCAGTGGATTCCTACTGAGTAATGGCGGCCAGTTCCAGGGCAAAGAGGAAGCCGGGCCACGGGAGCGCAGTGAGGCAGGAGGAGAGGAGCGGGAGATGAGGGCGGGGCTCGCAGGCTGCGGTCTTGGAGGGCAGGGCTGATAACAGGTTTGGTAGTGGCAGAAAGGACTTGGGGTTTGCTCTGAGTGACAAGGGAGCAGGCTTTGAGCAGAGGAGGAATGTGATCCAGCTATGGGTTTTGTTTTGAACTTTTATGATTTATTTGAGAGGCAGAGATCAGATAGGGTGGTTGGTAGGAAGAGAGTAAGTGGGGCGGGGAGAGAGCTGCCACCTGCTAGTTCACTCCCCCAGATGCCCACAGTGGCTGTGGCCCACATTGGGTTGGGTTGAAGCTGGGAGCTCAGTGCAGGTCTCCCACGTCGGGCGGCAGGAACCCAGTTACTGGAGCCATCACCAGGTCTGCATTAGCAGGAAGCTGCAATAAGGGGCCGGAGCTGGGGTTCAAACCCAGGCACCCCGACGTGTCCTAACCTACCAGGCTACACGCCTGTGCCCCGCTGTGTTTAAAAAGGATCCCTCGCTTGAATCCACTTAGGGCGGCCTCTGGGCTGCTGAGTCTGGTGTCCCTGGGGACACAGAACACATCTCGACTCGGTGTGGGCGTCTGCCTTCCTTCAACCAAGGAAGGAAAGAAAGGCCCGCACCCTCCAGAGACAGGCGTCCCGCGGCTCCCTTGGTGGAACAGCGCCCCAGCCAGCGTGGACCTTTCTTTGAATTTTTTCTAAGAAACAAAACCCCGGCCAGAACCACTCCACTGGTCCCCTTTCAAGTTCCCGCAGGTGGAGCCCTGGCCTCGGGCGCAGTTTGAAGTGAGCTATTTGATCATTCACTTGTTTCTCCATCGGTCCCCAGCCAGAGGAAGAAAGAAAGGAAAAAGCAAAACCTTGGGGAGCCGGGAGACAGCTGCTTCCCAGCTTCCCAAGGCTTTCCCGGAGCCGGGGCTGCCGAAGCTCGCTCAGGCCCAGGACACAAAGGAGGTCACCAGGGCCCCAGACCCATGGGAGGGGGTCAGGACAGAAGGGTCGCTGCCCCAGGACGTTTGGCATTTGCTTGTCCAAATGCCTGCCTGCGATGGATTCCAGGAGTGAGTTAGGAAGGGAGGGCCCCCGCACCCTCCCACAACCCCACCCGTCGCCACTCGGATTGGTTTGGAGTTGGGGTCAGGGCTGTCCCGAGCCCCACTGTTGTTTTCTGGCTCCTGTAATGCTGCTGCCTGCAGCCGGGAGAGATGGCGAATTTCCCGACTGAGATGTGGAAGGCAGCACCCACCTCGGTTTTCCTGCCTGTCCAATGGGTGATGGTCTGAGAAATCTGGCCCAGCTAGAAAGGAGGCAGTGGGGAAAGGCTGGGTCTGGTGCAAGGGCAGAGCTGGGCCCCCGTCCTGCTCAGGCACACATGCACCTGCAAGTTCCTGCAGACCCCTGGGTGGCTCCGCACCCTGCTCTGTGTCGGCAGCTGCCAGCCGGAGAGAGGCGCGAGGGTGAGGGCAGCTGTTTCCCCCGACTCCCTCCTCCTGGAGCCTGGCTGGCAGCCCGGGCCCCAAGACCACAGCCAGAGGTGCTCCCTCCATGTCTTTCAGATCTGGGGTGGGCACAACCCCCCCCCCCCCCAGTAGCACACTGTCCCCAGTAGCTCTCCATATCTTGCTCACTCTGGGTAAATGCATCCTTAAAAAAAAAAAAACAACAACACAACCCACATCGGAGGCACCATCTGTGTCCTACCAGGCCCTTGTCCGAGAGAACTCAGTCTCACCAGCAACCCTGGGAAAGAAGGGCCTTCACTTCCTGTTTTGCAAATGAGGACCTCAGATCCCAAAAGCTGTCTCCGGGGTGGGCATTTGGAACAGTGGTTAAGATACCACTTGGGATGCCCGCATCCTGAATCTGGGTTGCCTGGGTTTGAGTCCAGGCTCCACCTCCAGTTGCAGCTTCCTGCTAATGTGCGCTGTGGGAGGCCGCAGATGACGGCTCAAGTCCTTGGGTCCCTGATACCGATGTGGGAGACCTCTATGGAATTCCTGGATTCTGGGTTCAGTCTGGCCTAGCCCTGCTATTGCAGGCACTTGGGGAGTGAACCAGTAGATGGAAGATTAATGTCTTCTTTAAAAAAAGAAAAATCTCTTTACCCAAGGACTCCCAGCCCACACATACTACAGCCTGCAGCCTGGGCTTGGATCCACTGTGACCACTGCACGGTGCTCCGTGGCCCTCACTGAGAAGCAAGAGTGTGGGGCAGCAAGTCCAGCCCCTACTGAGCGTCGCTCGCTCGCCCGCATCTGTCTCCTCCACTGCTGCTCCAGGAAGTGGCGGCAGCAGCCCCCTGCTCATGGGCCTGGAGCGCTCCGACGGCCTCACGCTGCAGGACAGTGGCCGCCAGCTCGGTGCTGTGCATCCTCACGCATCACGTCCCCGCCCTCAGCGACCTCCTGCAGAGACTCGGCCTCCGAGAAGCTTCACGCGTGCAGGGCTTGCACTCTGGCCGTCTGGCTCATCGTCACCCTCCACTGCCAGCCGTCTGGCCCATCGTCACCCTCCACTGCCCACCTCCCGGCCTCTCTGGTAGGAGGGCTGCCCTCTGGTTAAGCTGTGACCTGTGTGTTACACCCCAGGCAACTAGCCATGTGGCCCCCTGCTCTTCCAAACCCCCAAACCTCTCTGTTAGCTGACTGTGCGGCTCTGGACAAAGGGCTTATCCTCTCTGTGTCTCCGAGTTTTGTTTTGTTTTAATCATAAGGTAGAGATTATAGTATGTATCTCAGAGGGCCTGAGGATTAAATGACTTCATTATGTGTAGACCCCTTAGGCCAGGGCCACAGGCACAGGAGGCACCTAGGGGTGACTTTGATTATAGTCCCTGTGTGGCTCCTGCTGCTATTCCCCAACTCACCAAAATTCTCTCCGCCCCAGATGTCCATCTGGGCATCATACTTTCCCAGGTGGTTAAACCAGGCCTTGTCAATGACAAAGATTCCTCCAGCTATGACCGGCGTCCTGGGAGCAAGGAGAAGAGGTGACACGTGAGCCGCGGGAGCTGGGAGCCGAGGCCCTTGGTCCTCACACACCTGCTTGCAGGGTCACTGAGGCACAACCGTCCCAAGGCCTCTGTCCTCTCTGTCCCTGCGGGCAGGGCTCCAAGGGCCCCCAAACCACGAGCACTGCAACCGTGCACTGACCTGGCCTCCCAGGCCCCTGCCCCGGGCAGGAGGGGTCTCCCCAGGGCCCGCAGCAGCCTGACCTGATGGGCCTGGTCGGGTCTGTGCGGGTTATCTTCTGCTCCAGGGGGATCTGCTCCCATTTGAAGTGCAGGCTCCAGTCAAATCCTAGGGCCAGAGCAAGGCGAGGGTGGGGCTCAGGGCAGAGCCCCCCGGAGGCTGTGGACCTCCCTCGGGGCCTTCCTCGGGCAGAATCCAGCTCACAGAGGGCCCTGGGCTCTGCATGTGGCCGGTCCCCTTGTTCAGAATAAGGCCAGGGCCACAGGCTGGAGCCAGCCGGGTGGCTCAGGGGACTAAGCTGCTGTCTGCAGAATAAGGCCAGGCCCTGCCCTCAGGGAGTCTACAACCCACTGGGTGAGACTGAGCCAACAGACAGGGGAGTGGACACTATGTCTTTCCAGGGTTAAAAGCGCTAGAGAAGAACACAAAGGCGGGAGCCCACCCTCCTGTAGCAAGAGGGCATGGAGTGGGCACCTGCCCGGCAGGAAGGTCCCGCGCACGTATCTGGGGCAAGAGAATTCCAGGCAGAGACAGCAGCAAGCACACAGGCCAGAGGTGCTTGTCCAAAGGGGAAGTGCCTGGCTCCCACCCGACCCCAGGAGGGAACTGAGGGCTGGGTCCATTTCCTGGGAGTCCCAGCCCCAGACAGGGAATGCTACAGCCAGCTGGCTCCCAGCCAGAGTTCCCGGGCCGGGAGCAGTCCTGTATCAGGAGCAGTCCTCTATCGGGAGAATATTCTATCTGCACGATCCAGAATGGCAGCCTCTGACCGCATGAAGCTCTTGAAATGCAGCTGGTACAACAAAAGAATTGAATTTCCAATTCTGTTTCATTTTAATTAATTTAAGCAGTCAAATGTGGCTATTGTCCACTGTGGTAAAGAGCACAGCTTCAGCATCTCGAGCCTTCGGTCCAAGGGAGACACAATACAGGCCACAAATGTGAGTCACAATGTAATTTAAAATGATCTCGTAGTCATAGCCAAAAAATAAGAACATATGAGACTAATTTGAATAAAGTATTTTAATGGAATACGAGGGTACTTCAAGATGTTCATGAAAAATGGAATTCAAAGATAAGTTTATTTTGGTGCCAAAAAAATTGAAATCTTCACAGATGAGAGGTCTTTAAAGCATTCATGAAAAATGTGAATTATGAAAAATGAGGCATGGGTTTTGATTTTTTTATCAAACTAAACTTATCTTTTAATTCTAATTTTCCACAAACTTTTTGAAACACCCTCATATATTCAAAATATTGTCATTTCCGCACGTAGTCAACATAAACAGTTACTAATGAGATAGTTTCTATTCTTTCACCCTAAGGCTTGGAAACCTAACGTGTGTTCTTATCTTTACAGCCAATCTCATCTCCAGCTGGTCGCTCTTTAAGACGAGCCACATATCCGGAGCCCAAGAGCCAAACTGGCCAAGAGCCACTTTTGCCCTCCTCTGGGGTGTGGCTGTTCGGAGCTCATGCAAAGCCACACGCCCAAGACAGCTGTCACCTTATGGCCTGCACCCAGGATCGCCTTGGGAAGCCAACATTTTGGGGGCAGGAGAGATGAGACACTAGTTTGACTCTTGCAGCTGCCAGCTCTGGGCCCTTTGTCCTTAACCCTAGGGCTCCAAATGACCCCTCCTCATTTTTTCTTTGGGAATAAGGATGGGGGTGGGGGTGGTGGAATGAGCCTCTCTGACACCATGGGGAAGGGCACCGCTATGGGAGCAGGACCCACCTCCACGAAGGTCAGCAGATGCCGCGAGGTAGGCGAAATTGTCCAGGCTGATGACGTCGATGATGGGGCTCACCACACGGGTGTGGTCCTAGGAGAGATGTGAGATGCGGTGAGACCAGGCCCAGCTGCTGCTCTGGGGAGAAGATCTGGCTGAGATGGGAGCCCCAGCACAAACCTCCCTGCAGCATGTGCTCAGGACCACCCAGAGCCCTGGCGGGCCCTGGGTGCTGGGCTGCATCACCACACCCACACGTCCCGTGGGCATAGTCCTCTCCTGGCCTCATCATTTTGAGCCCTGCTGGGATTCTGCCTCCTCGGACAAAGCCTTCCCTGAACGAGCGGGCTGAAGGGTTTCTTCCTCTTTTAAGCTGTTCTCACACCACAGTCTAGACAGTTCCTGGGATGCTGACTCATTGCTGCCCGAGGTGGCCCTTCCGTGGCTGGTGGGAGTCGCTGATTTGCTCACTGCCATTTACCTCTGTACATGTTGGGGTTGAGTCTTTCTTTTCTTTCTTTCTTTTAAAATTTATTTATTTGAGAGGCAGAGTTACAGAGAGAGGGGGGAGAGACAGAGAGAAAGGTTCACTCCCCAAATGGCTGCAATGGCCAGAGCTAGGCCAATCTGAAGCCAGGAGCCAGGAGGTTCCTCCGGGTCTCCCACGTGCAGGGACCCAAGGCCTTGGACCATCTTCCACTGCTTTCCCCAGGCCATAAGCAGAGAGCTGGATCAGAAGAGGAGCAGCCAGGATTTGAACCGGTGCCCTTATGGGATGCCGGTGCTGCAGGTGAAGGCTCAGCCTACTACGCCACAGTGCTGGCCCAGGATTGAGTCTTTCCAATGGGACTGCTAGCAGTTCAAAGACAGGGACTCTGGGGGCCGGCGCCGTGGCTCACTTGGTTAGTCCTCTGCCTGCAGCGCCGGCATCCCATATGGGCACCGGGTTTTGGTCCTGGTTGCTCCTGTTCCACTCCAGCTCTCTGCTGTGACCCAGGAGGGTGGTGGAGGATGGCCCAAGTGCTTGGGTGCCTGCACCCGCATGGGAGACCAGGGGGAGGCACCTGGCTCCTGGCTTCGGATTGGCATAGTTCAGCCGTGGTGGTCATTTGGGGAGTGAACCAGTGGAGGGGGGATCTTTCTATCTCTCTCTCTCTGTCTGACTCTATCTGTCGAATTAAAAAAAAAAAAAAAAAAAGACAGGGACCCTGAGGACCCCACAACGCTGGATGTTTCTTTCCCAGGCCACACTCACTTCAAGGTCAGACTTGCCATTGCTTCCAGCACCTCCCACAACACAAATCCAACCCAAAACGTGGGTGAGTCAGGTGGATTTCACTGAGGGCTCTTGGGGTGGTGACGGTGGTGGTGGATGATGTCATACTTCAAGTGCAAACATTAATCACCTTCATCAGCCCTGTCTGCTTGCTCCCTCTGTGGGAGGACACAGACCCGAGCCTCATCTGTCTTCTTCTCTGTTTTGCTGTCACCTCCAGATCCTCTTGTCTGTACCTGCACCCACGTCTACCCCTCCGTTCAGTGTCCCAGGGTAACAGCAGTTCCGGGGTGGGGGGTGGCTGACGAGGGAGATCACAGGGAGAGGAGTGCAGGGCTCCGTGGACGGGGTAGGGGCTCATCTTCTTCATAGTTTTTTTTTTTTTTTTGACAGGCAGAGTGGACAGTGAGAGAGAGAGAGAGACAGAGAGAAAGGTCTTCCTTTGCCGTTGGTTCACCCTCCAATGGCCGCCGCGGCCGGCGCACCGCGCTGATCCGATGGCAGGAGCCGGGTACTTCTGGTCTCCCATGGGGTGCAGGGCCCAAGCACTTGGGCCATCCTCCCCTGCACTCCCTGGCCACAGCAGAGAGCTGGCCTGGAAGAGGGGCAACCGGGACAGAACCCGGCGCCCCGACCGGGACTAGAACCCGGTGTGCCGGCGCCGCAAGGCGGAGGATTAGCCTAGTGAGCCGCGGCGCCGGCCCTTCATAGGTTTTTTTGAGCTAAGATCCCATATACATGCCACTCGGCTCACCCTGTTGCAAGAGAGCAGTCGGGTAGACTTCAGCATGTTCGCAAGGCTGTGACACCCTCACACCATCAGGTGGGGAACACTTTCACCTCTCCATTAAGAAACCGAAGGACTTCTGACTCCCACAGACTTGCGTACTCGGAGCATCTCATGTAATACGTGGCCTTCTGTGACTGGCTTGCATTTTGCACAGGGCCTTCAAGGTTCAGTCACACTGCCACACAGGGCCACGGATGGATACGCCACATTTCGGTTATCTGTCCGTCAGCTGATAAGCAGCTGGGTGGTTCCACCTTTTGGTTTTTTGGAACAGTGTTGCTCTGAATGTGGGTGGACAAGTTTTCATGCAGACACAGTTTTTATTTTTCTCAATTATACGAGGACGCTTCAAGTGTTCGTGGAATGGAATTAAAAGAATCATTTATTTTGGTGCAAAAAGATTTGAAATTCATGCATATGAGGAGTCTTGATGAAGTTCACAGTAAAATGTGTATTAGGAGAAAACCATGCATGGATTTCAAAATGTTTGCGTCAAAGTAAGTTTCTCCTTTTTTTAAAAAAAATTATTTTGAGAAGCAGAGAGACACAGACAGAGCGAGCGAGCTCCCATCTGCTAGTTCACTCCACACATACCCAGAACAGCCAGAGGACTAAAGCCAGGAGCCAGAAACGGCTGGCAGAGGCCCAGCTACTTGAGCCATCACCACTCCCTCTCGGAGTTTGCATTAGCAGGAAGCTGGGCTCAGGAGCCAGAGCCAGGAACTGAACCCAGGTATTTTAATGTGGGAGGCAGGCATCCTAACTAACATCTTAATCGCTTGTCTAAAAGCCGGTCCCAATTTATCTTTTTTATTTAAAAAAATATTTATTTGATAGGCAGAGTTACAGAGAGAGTGGGAGAGACAGAGAAAGTCTCCATCTGCTGGTTCACTCCCTAAATAGCCTCAGCAACCAAGGATGGACCAGGCCAAAGCCAGGACTAAGGAGCTTCTTCCAGGTCTCCCACATGGGTCCAGGGCCCCAAGCACTTGGGCCATCTGTTGCTGCTTTTCCAGGCACGTTAGCAGGGAGCTGGATGGGAAGTAGAGCAGCCGGGACTCGAACTGGCACCCATATGGGATGCTGTATTGCAGGCGCCAGCCTAACCCACTACGCCACAATGCTGCCCTCTCCCCCACCCCCCATTTATCTTTTAATTCATTTTCCACAAACCTTCTGAAGTTCCCCATTACAACTGGCCATGGAACTGCAGGCAAGTCTATGTTTAAACTTCTGAAGAACTGTCCAGTTGTTTTCCGAAGTGGCTGCACTGCTTAGCGTGCCGCCCGGCCCCACGGGAGCTCTCCTGTCATTCCACATCATTGCCAGCACGTGTTGCTATGCATCCTTTCGATAGCAGGCATCCATTCAGTAGGTATGAAGTGGCATCTCATTAGGGTTGTGAGTTGCATTTCTCTAGTGGCACGGAGCATCCTTTCATGGATTCGTTGGTCATTTGTATACCTTCCTTGGAGAAACGTCTTTGCAAATCCTTTGCCCATGTTTTAAGTCCTGTCATTCTTTTCTCTCTTTTTTTTCTTTTCTTTCTTTTTTTTTTTTTTGACAGGCAGAGTGGACAGTGAGAGAGAGAGAGACAGAGAGAAAGGTCTTCCTTTCCTGTTGGTTCACCCTCCAATGGCCACTCTGGTGGCACGCTGCGGCCAGCGTACCATGCCGATCTGAAGCCAGGAGCCAGGTGCTTTTCCTGGTCTCCCATGTGGGTGCAGGGCCCAAAGACTTGGGTCATCCTCCACTGCACTCCTGGGCCATAGCAGAGAGCTGAACTGGAAGAGGAGCGACTGGGCAGAATCTGGCGCCCCAACCAGGACTAGAACCTGGGGTGCTGGCACCACAGGCAGAGGATTAGCCTATTGAGCCGAGGCACCGGCCTGTCATTCTTTTCATCACATCCTTCTTGCCATCTGTCCAAAGCCTCCCCCTCCTCCCCACTGTCTTGGAGAGCACCTGGTTCTGCTCCCTCTCTCTAGGGCCTCCCAGCCAGACCAAAATCTCCCCCAGCAGAGAAACAGCACCTGTGCATGGGAGGAGCCTTCCAGTGTGTCCAGGCTTCCGTCCAATTTAATTGTCCCAACCCCCCAGTGGACCAACTATTGCACGTATCCCCGTGTTCAGAAAAGAAAGGACCACGAGCTGACGTCACCCAGGAGGAAGCAGAGCAGGCAGGCACCCCAGGACGGCAGCCCAGCTCAGAGACTGCTCCACAAGCCCTCGAGGCACAACCGTGGTGGGCGAGTCCCCGGGGCGGACGGCTCACCTCCTTCACCCGCTGCAGCATGGGCTGCAGCCACTCGGTGTTCACTTCGCAGTGGCTGTCCAGAAAGGTGAGGATGGCAGCTGCCGCCACATCTGCCCCGCGAACTCGGGACCGGATCAGCCCTGCAATGCAGTGGGCGGGCGTTGGTGCTGGGACTGAATCAATTTGTTTCTCAGCCGTTCCCCCCAAGGTCCTGGGGTTCCCGTCCCTTCAGGCGCTGGGGACTCCTCCGATTATGGTGACTGGACTTTCCTTTTTACTCCTGTGTGCTTCCTTCCTCCCCAACTGCACCCCTCTCTTGTTCTCAACCATCCATCTATCCATCCATCCACCATTACTCCAGGGTCACGGCCTGAGTGACACCCCAAGGAACAGTCCAAGTTCAGGGCGTGGAGACTGCATTGGTTGGGGACTGAAGGAGGACCAGAAAGCAAAGCTTCTCCCCTGGGAACCTGTGGGGGGTCCCCTCCAGCCACATCACCATGGTGACATGGACAAAGCCTCCCAGACTAACCTCAGGCTTCTTGTCTGTAAGATTTGGAGAGAAAACAGTCCCTGTCTGCCAGAACTGAACAAGACAACAAGGAGGCAGCCTGTCCCTGGGACCCCTTGCATGTGTTCGGATCGGCTCTTTTTTTTTTTTTTTTTTTGACAGGCAGAGTGGACAGAGAGAAAGGTCTTCCTTTGCCGTTGGTTCACCCTCCAATGGCCACCGCGGCCGGCGCGCTGCGGCCGGCACACGGCGCTGATCCGATGGCAGGAGCCAGGAGCCAGGTGCTTTTCCTGGTCTCCCATGGGGTGCAGGGCCCAAGCACTTGGGCCATCCTCCACCGCACTCCCTAGCCACAGCAGAGAGCTGGCCTGGAAGAGGGGCAACCGGGACAGAATCCGGAGCCCCGACCGGGACTAGAACCCGGTGTGCCGGCGCCGCAAGGCGGAGGATTAGCCTAGTGAGCCGCGGCGCTGGCCTGGATCGGCTCTTCTACTAGCCAGGTTTCCCGACGGTCTCACCAACTGCTCACTGATTTGGGCAGCCCAGCTGGTCCTGCCCCTGCCCAAGCAGCCATCCGTGCCCTATGAGCTGTGGGGAGGGACGGGTCTCACTTTGAGAGCGTGGAACGGAAGTGACTTCTTGCAGGGATGTTCCTGGCCACATCTCTGCCTGGCACTCTGCCTCTGTCCATCTGTCTAGCCTCCCATCTGTCCGAAAGCCCAACCCAGGTATCTGTACTGCATTCTGATCATACCTGTCTGTCCACGGTTGGCAAAACTCCAGGGACAGCATATCCGCAGCCCGGATGGCGCCCACAAGCCCCTGTCTTGGGAGACAGCTCTCTCTGGCCTCTTCCACTGTCTCCCTCACCAACATCCTTGAGGCCCCTCGGCATGACTGGTCTCCCCTCAGCATCGCTATCCCACCTC
This sequence comes from Oryctolagus cuniculus, assembly GCF_964237555.1. Lineage (NCBI taxonomy): Eukaryota > Metazoa > Chordata > Mammalia > Lagomorpha > Leporidae > Oryctolagus > Oryctolagus cuniculus. The sequence continues at coordinate 15,205,105 of NC_091451.1, read as the reverse complement.
TCTCTACCTCTAGAACCTGGGTACTTTCCAGAAGCAGAGGGAGGCTAAGGGAGAGGCTGGCTTTGGGTTGGGAAGCGGGTTCAAATCCTGGCTCCTCTGTTCACCATCCCATGTGAATTACTGAATCTCTTTAAGCCTCAGTTTCCCTATCTGCAAGTGGGGACCATGGGCTGCGCTGAGGACTGAATGGGAGAATGCGAGTGCTATGGTTTGGATTTTGCTTGTACCCACAAGGGTTCATGGGTTGGGAGCTTGGTCCCCAGGGTGGTGATCTGGGAACTGACGGAGCCTTTGTGGGTGGGGTGGGCGGGGGGTTAGGTCGTTGAGGGTGCTGCCCTCGGGAGGGATTAAGGTAGTTCCCTTGGACGCCCTGGTAGTTCTCTCAAGAGAGCTGTTAGACAAGGCATGAGCCTGGCCCCACCGCTCTCCAGCTTCCTGTTTGGAGATGTGAACCTTCCCCTACAGGAGCTCTGACAGGGCACGAGGCCCTCACCAGAGGCTGCACAGCGCTCTTTGTCTTCCTGCTTCCAAAACTGTGAGCTAAATAAACCTCTCCTCTTTGTAAAGCTAGATCGCCGCGGGTGCTGCTTTAGTGACAGACCCGTCCAGCAGGCGCAGGGGCTGCCGGGCAGGGCCCCTGAGCACCTGACCTGTACTCACCCCTGACTGAGGCCTTTGCCTGCAGAGCTCCCAGCTGGCCGGCCCTCCCCTGCTGCCCTCTCTTGTCCCCTCGAGCCCCCTCCTCCTGAAAGCCCTCCCACCTCACTCCCGCTGCCTATCAGCTCCCTCTCTTCCGATCTTCATGCTATTTCCAGGGAACTATGTCCAGCCTGTTGCTGCGATGGGTTTTGATCCCCCACAGCCCCCAGGGCGAGGACCGTGTTTTGCATTTCTCTGCTGTCCCCTGGAGTGCTGTGCACGGTGCCATGCCACGCTGGTGCTGCAAACCCAGCCTTTCCGCGTGGCCTATCTCATTTAACGCTTCTGATAACCTGGCCAGGCAGAAAAGGCTGCTCCGAGGTGACAGCGACGGCAGCCAGACGTGCAGCCGCTAGCCCACAGTTGTGGGGGGCTAGGGGCTGGCCTGGGGAGAAGGAACGCCTCCTGCACACCCTGGTCCGAGCCATCCGGGACGCAGCAGGCCTCGCTGGCTCGCTGTGATAACAGTTCCCAAGGGGATGGGCAGGACCTCCCACCCCACCCTCCACCGTGGAAGCCGGGCTCCGAGCACCCACCTTCCCGCCGGTCGTTGCGCAGGCACTTGACTTTGGGGATCCTGGTCAGGAGCAGGCAGTCTTCAGCTGCGGGTGGAGAAAAGGAAGGCAAGCTCATTCAGGCCAGGGCGCCGGGCCACCACCAGGAGCTGCCCCTGACCAGGCCTTGGAAAGGGCTGGGGGTGGGGGAGGGTGAAGGGCCTGGTCATCACTACTGCCCAAAGGGTTGCCCCGCCCCCGCCTCCAGGCCTGTCCCCACCCTCCCCCACAGTGCACCAAGGGCGCAGCAATGGTTCCCAGCCCAGCTCTCCACACTCTGCTGAACAAACACTGGCCTGCATTCGGCAGTTGTAATAATGAAGGATGTTGTTGATGTTTCTATTTTTTCTTTTTTTTTTTGACAGACAGAGTGGACAATGAGAGAGAGAAACAGAGAGAAAGGTCTTCCTTTGCCATTGGTTCACCCTCCAATGGCCGCCACAGCTGGTGCGCTGAGGCCGGCGCACCGCGCTGATGTGAAGGCAGGAGCCAGGTGCTTATCCTGGTCTCCCATGGGATGCAGGGCCCAAGCACTTGGGCCATCCTCCACTGCACTCCCTGGCCACAGCAGAGGGCTGGCCTGGAAGAGGGGCAACCGGGACAGAATCCGGCGCCCCGACCGGGACTAGAACCCGGTGTGCCGGCGCCGCAAGGCGGAGGATTACCTATTGAGCCGCGGCGCCGGCCTCTATTTTTTTTTTAAAGATTTATTTATTTATTTGAAAGGCAGGGTTATAGAGAGGTAGAGGCAGACAGAGAGAGAGAGAGATGAGAGAGGTCTTCCATCTGCTGGCTCACTCCCCAGATAGCTGCAATGGCCGGAGCTATGCTGATCGGAAGCCAGGAGCCAGGAGCTTCTTCTGGGTATCCCATGCAGGTGCAGGGGCCCAAGGACTTGGGCCATCTTCTGCTGCTTTCCCAGGCCATAACAGAGAGCTGGATCAGAAGTGGAGCAGCCAGGTCTCAAAGCAGCACCCACATGGGATGCTGGCACTGCAGGCGGTGGCTTTACCCGCTACACCACAGCTCTGGCCCCATATGTTTCAATTTTTATGGGCCCAGTTTTGTGGTGTGGCAGGTAAAGCTGCCCTCTGAGTTGCTGGCATCCCATATGGGCCCCAGTTCAAGTCCAAGCTGCTCCACTTCCAATCCAGCTCTCTGCAGATGTGCCTGGGAAAGCAGCGGAGGTTGGCCCAAGTCCTTGGGCCCCTGCATCCAAATGGGAGACCCAGAAGAAGCTCCTGGCTCCTGACTTAGCCTGCTGCAGGCCCAGCCATTTCAGCCATTTGAGGAGTGAAGCAGCATAGGGCAGATTGCTGTCTTTCTCTGTCTCTTCCTCTCTGTGTAACTCTTTCAAATAAATAAATAAATCTAAAAATAAAATAAAAATGTATTTATTTAAAGGGGTCAGAGGGAGGGAAGGAGAGAGAGTGTTCCCATCTGATGACTGGTAATCCAAATATCCACAAAGGCTGGGCTGGGCCAGGGCCAAAGTGAGCTGCAAACTCAATCCAGATCTCCCTTAGGCGTGGCAGGAACCCACGTGCTAGAGCAACCGTGGCTGCCTCCCAGGCCTGCACTGGCAGGAAGCTGGAGTCAGGGGCTGCAGGCAGACTTTGCACACGGACACTCGGATACGGTACACAGGTGTCTAAACTGCCAAGCCAAATGCCCACCCCTCCCCTTTTGAGGTCATCTCTTTGGTGCCCGCTCCAAAGCCATTCCACTCTTTCCTCTCCTCTGGCACCAAAGAGTAGGACCAGGGAGGGGCCTAGGAAAGCCCGAGGGTCCCCACTGAGGGAGGAGGCAGAGAGATCAGGCTGTGACACCAGGAGTCGCGCATTCTGGGGAAGCAGGGGCAGGGCGGAGGAGGCGACGTGCAGTGGGGAAGGAGGACACTCACGATCTGAACTGAAGTCATCCACTAGAATGATCTCCTGGATCAAGCTGGCAGGAGTTCGGTTCAGGACACTGGAACAGCAGTGGGGACAGAGAAAGAGCTGGGATTGAGAGGCCACTTTTCTGCGCCACGAGGCTGACCCAGTGCTCAGCTCCAGGGCCAGTGCGTGGGCACCTGCTGGCAGACTTCCTGGGCCCTCACCAGTTCTGGGAAGCAGTGTGTTCCTTGGCTAGACCAAGGCTCATCCAAGGACATGGTTTGCCCTGTTGCCTGGACCCTCAGACGCTTGGGACCACTTGCAGACAGTAGTGCGAGAGGGTGGGGGATGCCCTGGCTGAATTATCAAGGCAGGAGCTGGGGCTGCTCTATTGCCCAAGGCTTAACAAGCCCGCCCAGGGACAGGAGCGGCTGGACAGGGCTGGGGAGGCTCTGTCCAGCCAGGAAGGCTGTTCTCAAGGAGCCCTCCTCCCCCCTGCCTGGAATGCCACTGGGCGCTCCTTCCCATTCTTGTCTCAGTTCACTGAGGAAATGAGGTGAACGGGGTTCTACTGGATCACAAGATCAAGCTGGGGGGCGGGGCAGAAGGCGCCTCTTGTTCTCTGATTCACCAACAGGCCCCTACTGGGCTGATCTCTGTTCTCCTGAGGTTTCTCCATTCCTGCCCCATCCCCCATGCCCTTGACCCCTGTGTTTCTATCCTTATGCTCAACCCATGACCTTGTGTTGGACGGCTCTGAGCTCTGGGGATCCCCTCGACTCTGGCTCACTAGTCCCAGCTTCTCAAGACAGGTCTGCCCTCCAGGGCCACTGGGTGACAACACCTCATCTGTGACCTCCCCTTGCCAGAGACAGGCTGCGCAGGTTCCGTGAGGCCCTGGTCCCGCTGGGGGTGCGCTCACCTCTTCACCGTGCGCAGGAGGGTGGAGCGCGCCTCATTGTGGAAGGTGATGATGACGCTGGTGGCCGGCAGGTCCAAGGAGTAGGACATAGACGGGCAGCTGAGGAGGGAGCAGGGAGGTGAGTGGCATCCCCAGGGCCAGCGTGAGGCTTTTCTCTGACTGCCACCCCCCTGGGATACTTCTGCGAGATGGAGAGGGCCAGGCAGAAGCCAGGACACAGGCCTTGCCTCCTCCACACCACTCCAGCCCACACTGGCCAGTAGGGGTCAAGGAGAGAGAAGCGGCAGGTGCCATAGGAGGTGAGGGCTCTTTTTTTTTTTAAGATTTTATTTTAAGGGTAGAGTGACAGAAAGAGAGGGAGAGAGAGAGAGAGAGAGAGAGAGAGAGAGAGAGAGGAAGAAATCTTCCATCTGCTGGTTCACTTCCTAAATGGCCACAGTGGCAGGGCTGGGCCAGGCACTTGGCCATCTTCCACTGCCTCTCCGGGGGCATTAGTGAGGAGCTGACTCAGAAGCAGAGCAGCCAGTCCTGGAACCGGAGCTCATAAGGGATGCTGACGCCACACGCAGTGGCTTGACCTCTCAGGTCACAACACCGGCCCCTGCCCCTCCCCAGCAGCTCAGGGCTCCGTCAGCTCCCGACACCACGTGTGGGTCTGCTGGTGCCACCTTCTCCACAGAGGTAATGAGACCATCAGCACCACTGGGCCTCAGCCGGGCCTTAGCCCAGCCTCCACCGGGCCTGGCGGGCGGCCGCACTATGCTGGACCGGCCGCGCTCTTCATGATCACGCCTGCTTTCCAGCCATCCCAGCAGTGACGATCTTCCCCCTGGTGTTTATCCCACGGCCACAGTGCACAGCCCGAATTCCCAGGCCCCTTCCTGCCCGCAAAGCAGACCGGATCAGACAGGCAGGAACCCCACGGGCCTGGCACCCTCATGGGAGAAATCCTAAGGCTTTAAAATCATTGTCCTCTGTGAGACGGATGTGGAGTGGCCATGGCAGGGGCAGGAGTGGACCTGGCTGGCTGGGGAGGAGCTTCAGGGAGAGGCCCTGTCACCTGTACCATCTCCCTAGTTCTCTGTCCCTGTCTCTGTCCCCATCAATCTGCTGCCCAAGAATGAGGGACTCTGGATAAGGGTGCCTGTTCTCTTCCTGCAGGGGGCAAACTACCCCCACCCTGTCTGGAGGGCGTACTGGAACTCCACCTACCCCTCCCACCTCCTCTGCCAGGTGGCCCTGCGGGACTCCGATCTGTAAAGATGGCTGAGGAATTCTAGAAGGGTCTGTTTGCTTCAGGCCCATCTTGTGGGTTTGGGCTGCTCAGGTTTTCTCTGTGACCCTAGCAGGTCTGTCTGCAGAGCTCTGCTGCCCACAATGGGCTCCCTGGGCTGTACCAGGAACTCGGCCCATAGTCTGGCATCCAGCCATTCCATGGCTCACACTAGCTCCACCAGAGGATGCCCTGCTTGTCAAGGTCAGCACGTCCTTTGCACCCTCTACACACACACACACACGTGTGCACATGCATGCACACATGCATACAGTCACACCCTTCCCCCACACTCCGGATCTATCTCCAGCCCAGAGAGTGCCCGGCAGCAACACAGGGCACCTCCCCCCCTGCCATGGCCTTGAATTTGGGATCTCATTTAAGAAGCTGTACACAGCTGTACACCCTCTTTAAGTTTCTCAGTGAGCACCTGGGAAGGTTCCCAGAGAGATGGACTGGGAGGATGGGAGGAGCCTCCAGGCCAAGCCCTTGATTCACAGACTTGAATGGGCAGATCCTCAGGCCATGGGTTCGAGGCTGGCCATGGCTGGGGCTGCCATGCAGGCAGAACCTGAGGGGAGGCTGCCCTGGGACTGACTGGGACAGGACTTCCGATGTCTGGAAGTGGCCATGAGGTCCTGGGGGGGAGGCTGCCCAGCCACAGGGTCACTGGGATGTTTGGGGCATGAGAAGTTCCTGGAAGCTGACAGTGGTGACAGGACTTCCCCAGTCCTAGGTCCATCCTATCCCACCCAAGCTGCCCCTTATCATTCTGTGAGTGATAAGGAAGGTGCTAGAACCACCCTCCATCTACACTGTCCTTCCATCTACCCTGGAGCCAGGACTAGACGAAGGCCCTGCCTCGCTTTGAGTCGAGCTCCTGTGGGTCACCTGAACTGAAGCTGGACGGTGGTGGACTCTGGCAGCACCCTCTAGTGGCTGGACCTCGGCACAGGGCACAGAGGAGGTGCCAAGGCCCTGGGGCCAGCTTCCCAGGAGGAAAGGGTGCTGCGGGGGGTGGAGCAGGGTGGGTAGCATGCTCAGGCAAAGGAAAGAATTTGAGGGAGGGGGTGGGGGACAGGGGAGGGTGGGACTACAGGGGCACAAAGGGCCATGGTGGAGGGAGGCTGGTGGGTGAGGCCAGTCACAGGAGAGGCATGTGCTCCAAAATCCGGAGCTTAGAAAGAAGAAAGACCATGGGCTGTGGCTCTCACACTCTGGACAAGAGCAAGGAGGTGGTGAGGGACTTGCCCTTGGCCCCCGAGCTGAGTCGGAGCTGGGATTGGATGCAGGTGTCCTTGGTCCTGGGCCAGGAGCTCTCCTGCCTCACCGCACTGCCCAGGAGAATGAAGGGCAGGGCTGGGGTGCACTGCTGGGAGTGGCTGAGGGCTGGGGTGCAGGGCAGGAGGAAGGATGTCAATTGGGGGGGGTCGCCCAGGGCAGGGCTGATGGCTCCTCTTCAACCCAGGCACCGCCAGTAGGGCGCCAAGAGCACCTGGCCCGCCCACACGCCCAGCTCCCCCCTGTCCCGTGGTTCCGGAAGGTCACTCTTCCTGGAGTGCCAGACTGAGGCAGGTCCTCAGAGCGCTGAGGAAATAAAAAGGGGACAGGCAGGCTCTGAAGGAGGAGCCCGCCGGTGTCACCGCCCCCGCATGGGACACAGCAGGCTCGGCAGTGCCTTCGTGCCAGCACCAGACGCCATACCTGTAATGGCGGGTGTCGCGGATGGGCCGGTCCGGGCTCAGCTTGTCGCTCTCCAGCTGGTTGAAGGCGTGCTGCCTGTAGGGGTCCTCTCCCGGCTTCAGCTGCTTGGCTGATAGGTAGGCCTTCTCATCGAAGCCCTTGGAGGGCGTCCCTGTCACCTGAGACAGAGGTTAGCGTCAGAGGGAGCCCCAGGCGTGAGCATCCCACCGTGTGCAAGGGGCGCAGGACACACAGGCGGCAGCTCACTGCTCCCTGCCACTGGCACCTCACCCCAACTCTGTGTGGGGAGCATGAGCTACCCCCACTGTACACAGCAGGCAACTGAGGCATGAAAGGCTTTTTTTTAAGGTTTATTTATTTGAAAGGCAGAGTTACAGAGAGAGTTTTCATCCACTGGTTCACTCCCCAAATGGCCGCAATGGCAGGAGCTGAGCAGGTCCAAGCCAGGAGCCAGGAGCTTCTTCCAGGTCTCTCATGTGGGTGCAGGGGCCCAAGCACTTGCGTCATCCCCTGCTGGTTTCCCAGGCCATCAGTAGGGAACTGGATCAGAAGTGAGCAGCCGGGACTTGAACCTTTGCCCATATGGGATGCCGGCTTTGCAGGCACCTGCCCCTGTTGCTATTATTATTAAGTATTATTTTCTGAGAGTATATGACACACCAGGCCCTTTGCTCAGGGTGATGACACAAATACAGGCAAGTCAGAAATGGACCCCACTCTCAAGAATTCACATACTATAGGGTGGGTTTTTGGTGCTATAATTAAGACACCACTGAGATGCCGGATCCCATATCACAGTGCCTGGGTTCAAGTCTCGGCTTTGCTCCCAATTCCAGTTCCTGTTAATGTGTGCCCTGGGAGGCAGTGGATGATGGCTCAAGTATTTGGGCCCCTGCCACTCACATGGGCTCGGTACACAGGAGGTTCCTCACCAGGGCTTGGCCAAGCTGCTGCAGAGAAAAGCAGGCCCCACAGAGCCAAGGCAGAGACTGCAGAACTCAAATGCACAGACATTGATGCGTCCTCTTGGGGACTTCCCTTGCTGCTGAAATGGCCCCGGGCGTGTGCACTGAGCCCACGGCGCTAAGTGCTGGGGAGTGATGGATGGCAGCTATCGCGGCCCAGCCCCCCTGCTCCTGGGCCACACCCTCCCCCGCACTCCCAGAGTCTCCAGTGAGTCACACCGGGGAGGAAAGCATCTGAGATGCATGCATGGAGAGAGGCATCCTGACATCTCACTCCTGGAACCGACACTGGCGCATGTTCCCCAGAGTGCCACCGCGAAACAGCATCTATCCTGGGGCCTCCCAGCTGCAACGACTCCTCCCAACCAGAGGCCCCAGGCTGGAACTCTGGGCCTCCGCAGGCATCAGGAAAGTGGGTGAGAATGGCCCACCCCCCGAACCCTTGCATGAGCACCCCAGCTCCCAGCCTGGAATGGATGGCCAGTGAAGCAGGCGGACCTGCAAGGGAGGACCTCATGTTCCCCAGACAGCCTCGCCCTGAGCTCGCTGGACAGGGAGCTCTGACCTCCTGGACTGTGGCTACTCTGCAGTGGTGTTAGCTTCTTGAGAGGCCTCCTATCCTACCCTAGGAGCCCATGGCAAGCCTGCTGAGGGCAGAGCCCATGGGGGAGACCCCGCTGTGTGTACTGAGCCAGCCCCAGACTAGACCCAGATGCTCAGGATGGTGGTACTGTGGGCTGTGACATTCGGAGTTGGTGTCACCCCAGGGAATGCACAGATGTGGCAGAGCTTCCCATGGCTTAAATCCATGTCAGGAAAGACAGCTGGGGAAGGAGGAGGGAGGGGGAGAGGAGGAGGGAGAATGTTCGGGCTTGAGCCCTGGCTCGCCTAAGAAGGATCCAAGCCACTCAACGTTGAGAGCGAGAATGAAAGGGAGAGCGAATGTTTGCGTCCTTCCCACTTGGGGAAATACTGGGTGCTAACTACCCCACTCCCACGTTCCCAGCTGGGGTGTGGGAAACAGACAGCAGCCTCCCATTGGCTGAGGCGCTAAGACTGCAGAATTACGAGGCTCGGGAGCTCCCAGAGTGGGCACAGCACTCCATTCTCTGAGCCAACGGCGGAACACACCCGTGTTTGCTGATTCAGGACCTCCGAGCATGCTGGGGCACGGAGACCCCTGAGTCCTCAGCCCATGCTCAGCCACTGCCCGGGAAGAACTGACGGAGAGCACCCTGCTCCCACCAGGTGCTGGGGTGCCTGCTGTCAGGGCCAGTTCATCCATCCGCTTATGAGTGCTTTGGATCCCTCCCTCCCTCCCTTCCTCCTCTCCCTCCCTCCCTCCCTCCCTCCCTTCCATGGTCCAGGGCCCCAGCTGTGAGACAACTTGGAAGGCAATGTCCCAGGCCCACTCCCTCCCAGAGGTCTGGGCTGCCTCCCCATGGTGACCCACAAGGCCCTTGGGTTTGGAGCTGAAACCTCAGTGGGCCCCGGGTCAGCTGCGTTGAGCGGGACACCGAGGGAGGCCTCTCCAGGGCTTCTACTTCCTCCTCAGACTCCCCCTGACCTCACCCCGGTCCCCACCCCGAGCCCTTCTACCTCTGACATCTGAACCCCAGGTCGTACGCCCTGATGGAGCTCCGTCCCTGCCAGCTCGCAAGTCCCTCCTTTTGTCTTCAGCCCCATTCTTTGACCATGAGACTTCCGGGACTCTGAATGTCTCACGGGGGCCTCTCACTCTAAAGCCCCCAAGGGATTCCTGACTTATCCCAAAGCAGCTGTTTCCCCTGCATTCCCTCTTGCAGAGACGGGCAGTGCTGCAAGTTCAGGGTCACCCGTGGTGCCCTTACCCACGCTCCGCAGCCTGAATTCTGATCTACCCTGGGATCCGTCCACAGGTGGCGTCCTAGGGACGTGATGCTAGTATTAACCCCACCAACCTCTATTGAAATCTACTGTGCAAGGGGTTGGGAATATGGGAATAAGCCAAAGGCAGCATGGCCCCCAGAAGAGGAGTTTAGGAAACTCACTGCTTTCCTGCCCCATTCCATGTCAGGAACGGCCATGGAAGATCACCAAGGGGAAAACCCAACCCAACCTTGGTGCCTGGGCAGCTGCAGAACTGGCCGCAGGGCCTCCCCCACCCCTCTCCAGCTGGGGCAGTGCCCACGGACTGGTGACCACTGAACGCAGTCTCCCTTCTGCCCTCTTCTAAAGGGGTTCTCATCCACACTGCTTCTTAAGTCTCTTGGCGAGGAAGTAAATGCACCATTTGGCCCTCGGCTGCAGAGCCACGGGCATTGTGCCTGCAGCAGCCTGAGACGGGAGAGCCTGGGCTTGGAGCCCCCAGGTGTCACTGGCATTGCTGCCCTTCTCGAAGGGGTGAGGGTACTGGGGGCTGCTCATGCACTCTCGTGTCAGGCAGGGGCACGTGTCACGTGGTCCTGACACCTGTGCTCTCCTTGCCACTAGACCGTGAGCTGCCTGCACCGGGAACCTAGTAGGCACTCAGCAGGCCTGTGCAGGATAGAACAATGGATGGAGGATGAATAAGCACCTAAACAGTGTCCCTGCTCTCAAATTATTTGTGATCAACTGGGGAGAAAACAAGAGCCAGCAGAGGGGCCCTGTGACACATCCTGTGACCTTCAGTGCCCTCTGCTGCACACAGCATAAAGCCCAGAGCGCCCAGCGGCCCACAAGAGCATCTAGGAGCAGCGCCCTGACACCCTGCCTCCTGTGGCCTCTGCTGCTGGCCCTGCTTGCTCCGCCACAGCCACACTGGCCTCCCAGCTCTGTCTAAGCCCGCAGGCACCCTCCCCCTTAGCCCTTTTGTTCTTTCTGGAAGGCTCTTATCCCAGACACCTGCAGGGCTCTGCTCAAACTGCTTCCCCCACTCTGTGAGCCTTCCCAGGCCAGCCCATGTAAAACGGTCACCGCAGTTCACCTGCTCCTGGCCAGGCTGTCATTCACCACCCTGCTGTCCCACCAACATGCCAATCGTGATCACTGGGGTGTGCACAAGACACAGGAGGTCGATGTTACTACTGCACCCCTAGATACAGTGATTGGCTCAGGTATGGGCATCCGAGTCTATCTGAGCCAATCAGAATCTTCTCCTGAGACTGTTTATTTACATTTGAAAGGCAGAGAGAGGGACCACAGCAGCCCAAGGTACAGGGCCCCCTATCTGATAGTTCACTCCCCAGATACCTCCAAAGGCAGGGATGGGCTGAGGCTGAAGCCAGGAGCCAGGAATTCAATCAGGGTCTCCCCTGTGGGTGGGAGGGACTTGGCACTTGGGCCATCCCTTGCTGCCTCCCAGGGTCTGCAATAGCAGGAAGCTGGAGTGGACGGCACAGCCCAGTCGCCTGAGATGGGATCCGGGCCCCCCACGTGGCACCCAGTGCTCACCACTCCCTGAGACTGTCTGTATAATGAGCTCTTTTCATCAGTGCTACGAAGCTTGGGAAATGAGGCTCTTCCTGCCATTACCTGGAGAAATCCTGTCTGAAGAATGGAACCAGGAGGAAACCATCAAAGCCAAGAACTGGAACAGAAGGACTCTAATACAGTATGTGAGTCCCTGGATCCAGTTCTCTGTGTCTGTCTGTCTCCCTGTGTACATACATCTTCTGTTGTTGTTGCCGCTAACTGGTTGGAGCTGAGTGTCCTTCTCTAGGAATCAAGTTCATCCGTCTTTCAGTCTTTTCAAGGAACAGGAAGTCACCCTCCAAGAGTACAAGGCGAGTCAAACACCAAACCCAACAATCGAGACACGGACAGTCCTGACACAAGGTAGGTGGCAGCCATTCCCTTCTCTCTGGCATTGGGCCCGGTGGCTTGAGTCCAGAGCTGGGTGGGAAGAGGGTTCTGTTCAGGCTGTGAGGCAGGGGGCTTCATCTGGACCGCGGCTTAAGAAGCCCTGGCGTTGCCATGGATCGAGGGTTGGGGACACAGTGAGTGCTGGCCTGCTCAGCCTCCCACATCCTGCAGCCTCCTGTAGAGAGGGCTTGGCTGAGCCACCCCCTCCCCTCCAGGGACCACCAAACCCAGCACTTCTGCATCCAGTAGGGCCAATAACATCTGAAAGAGCTGAGCTGAATAGCGACTCTTCCCCACACCACGGGGAGGCCTGGCTTTTCCTCCTGGAGAGCTTCGTTTTCAGCCCATCTCTTGGATTAAACATTGACATGTGCCTGACTGGCTTCAGATGTTTTCTCCCTGATACATTTGCCTATGGCTGCTTGGCCTGCTAAATTTAGAAAACAAACAGCCAAGGGGGAGGCTTAAAATAAGAGTGAAAATTATTTTCTGTTTCATTTTCATCAGAAACAGTTCAACCCAAATCCCCCAACCTTGTAAACTTTCTTTTTAAGGTATATACATACCCCTCAGTTTTAGTTTTAAACAACTCTAACTCCTTTTAAATAATTGCTGTCCAATTCCCTTTTATTGCCTGTAAAACAGGTACCTGCTGGGTTTGCCTTTTACTAAATTTCAATGAAACTGCACATAAAAAGGCCCTGGCCCTATTTTACAGATGGCTCCTGATTTTTTTTTTTTTTTTTTTGAGTCTGCTATAAACCAAAAAACACCTGGTGAACAAAGTGTGCGCCCGGACCCCTCCCCCGTCCCCTGGGAGCGCAGTCTCATTGGAAGCTCTGTCCCAAGTTGAAAGACAGCCATTCATTAGCAGAGCCGGGAAGCCAAGTGCATGATTCAACATCTCTAAGTTCAAGGGCTCAGGTTGCGGCTGTCCCAGGTGAAAAGGCAGACCTACCTTGGGAAGCAACCAGCCCAGAGCTCTCACCCAGCCTGGCCAGGCGGGGCGAGCAGCACAGGGCAGGAAGCTCGGGTTGTGTACAAGGGAACAGGGTCCCCGAGGACCTGCCTCGGACATGCCCCCATCTTCCACTTCACAAGCAGTAGCTACAGTGGTGAGCAGCCAGGGCCGTGAAATCTGGCCCGGCCTGGGGGAGAACACCAGCTCTCACTGCTCTCTGGCCTTAGAAAGTCACTTACCCTGAGTTTGCTTCTCCACCTGGGAAGATGGGCGTCACGAAGATTAAAGGAGGCATTGCATTGTTATCATTATTACTTTGCCTGCCTTTTGACTAGCTCTCCACCTTGGCCACACGTTAGAATCACCTGGAAAGATGTTTATTACAGCACTGCTCACAGTGGCCAAGATACGGAATCAACCTAAGTGTCCACCAACGAGTGAATGAAGAAATTGTGGTGTATAGACATAATGAAATGCCATTCGGCCATGAAAAAATCAAAATCCAACACAGACGAACCGGAGGACACTGTGTCACCGGAACTGAAGCCAGGCACAGGGAGACAAATACCCCACGCTCTCAACTACATGAGAACTTTAAAAGCTGATCTCACCCAAGAAGTAGAAAATAGAACGGCGGGTCCCGGAGGCTGGGGAGTGGGGGAGGTAGAGAGGTGGAGAGAGACTAGCCGACTGGTACTGAGTTCCAGTTGGAAAGGGTAAGTTCCCGTGTCCCATTGCACGGTAGCGTGACTATTGCACACTTCAAAATAGAAGAGAAGGTTTTAAGTGTTTTCATCACAAAGAAACGATGGGTGTTTGAGGGGATGGATTTGCAAAGTCCTCTGCTCTTATCATCACATAGTAGTCAAGCAAATCGAAACATCACTGCACACTCCATAAGTATGTACAAGTATTGTGTCAATTAAGGAAAAAACTAAAAAAGAATGACCTGGAAAAATGTTTAAAAGGCTGATGTCCAGGTCACACTCAAGGTGACCTGAAGGAGACTCTTTGGAGGTGGGACAAGCACAGGAGGTCTTAGAACTCCAGGCGGCTCCAAGAGGCTTCACTGAGAAGGGCCGCACGATGGTGGGGGGCCACCTGCCACTGGCTAGTGAAGTCACAGGGTCTTAGGAGCTGCCTCCTCGGACGGCCCTCCCCCTCCCCCTCCCCCACCCCCACCGCCCCCGCCCGAGGAGCCTCACTGTGAGTTTGGATCTTGTACTGTATTTGTACTGGCGGAGCCTCTGCCATCACTATGGAAACCCACCACCTGGCAGCTCTTTTGTCTCAAAAGCCTGGAAGGTTCCCATTAATTACAAATGGAAGGGCTTGGAATCGAGGCTGCCTGGGGGAATCCCACCTAGGCCCTGCAGTTAGCTGTGCTACCCCATCCTGACACGTCTTCCCCCTGCCTGCCGACGACCCACACCAGTGGTCTCACTAAGGAAGGGGTCTCTGAGTTCCAGCAGCTCCCCCGAGTCCCCAAGATTCCCCCTTAGGAATCTGAGCCAACCAGGGTTTTTATTCAAGGCTGGGACAAGGAATCAAGCTTCCATTCCAGACGGTCTCTGCTCAGATCCAGAGAGTCCTCCAAGTTTAACAGGCTTCTCAGGCCCCCAGTCCCTACCCTTTGCCCAGCCCATAGGCCAGCTGGGGTTGGAAGGCTTCTGAGGATGGTCCCTACCAGAGACTGCTGGTATGATAGCTATGCCAGGTGCCTTCACAGACGTAAGTTCAAGTACTCCTGCTAAAATAGGAGCTTGTCTTATCCTGACTTTGCAGAGGTGGAGACTGAGGTCCAGAGAGGGACCACACCAAGTCCAAGGTCACGGGCAGCTGAGCAGCCAGGTGTGGCTGGAATTGAGGCTGTCTGCCTGTTGAGCCAAAGCACAAAGCCTTCTCTGTGTGCCTTCCGACTACTCCTGGGCTCAAACGCGCCCGGCACTCTCTTGCAATTCTTGAGTCACTCAGCTCCAAAGCAAGCTGGCCTCCGGTGCCCAGCACACAAGCTGGCCCTGACAAGTGCAGGCAGGAAGCTGCCTCCCTCCTTGGCTCAGGGATCAGAGCGCCAGCCCATGGCTCAGCTGGGGACTTGCCCAACGCTGTCACCTCTTGGCCTGAACACGGACTTGGAAGCACCTCTCTGCTTACAGCTCAAAAGAACACAGAAAAAAGGCAAAGTTACAAGTGTTTGTGTTACTCGGACGAAAATAGCACATAGCTGGATTTCCCCAGGTCAGCCTGGGCCTTTCTGGGTCTTCCCAGCTGGGGACATCCTCAGGGACCTGCTGACCCTTAGCTGTGTTCAGAAGTCGAGTAAGACAAAGCTGATTCCTGCCCAGGGTCTTCCCTGCCCAGTTACAACACAGCCACGCTCTAGGGCTGAGGGAAAGAGATGAGATGAATTTTGAGACAAGACAGCCTCGGGGGCCCCTCCAGGCCCCAACAAACACCCTCCCAGCCGACAAACCGCACAGGTCAACACCTGTTGTGCCGAAGTTTCATGTGTTAAGTGTCACGGTCCGCGCGCTGTTGCTGCATTGCAAAGTCAGGATCTACTCAGCCGAGACCTGCCAGATGTTCACAGGAAACCAAAGCAAAAACGGGCCATGCAACGCACAGAACACACACGGTGGCTGCTGCAAAGGCAGTGACAGCCTCCTGCCCCGCCGCCTGAGGTCAGGTTCCATCCATGAGGAATCAGCCAGGCCTGAAGCATCAGCCAGGTGTCTCAGTCTGTAACACTTTTCAGAGTAAAGGGTCCAATCAGGGTAGTGGCCCACGGAGTGTGTAACTGGTGTGTGGGTCAAATTTACAAGGATGGAGCCGGCGCTGTGGCGCAGCAGGTTAAAGCCCTGGCCTGAAGCACTGGCATCCCATATGGGCACCGGTTCTAGTCCCAGCTGCTCCTCTTCCCATCCAGCTCTCTGCTATGGTCTGGGAAAGCAGTGAAGATGGTCCAAGTCCTTGGGCCCCTGCACCTGCGTAGGAGACCCAGAAGAAGCTCCTAGCTCCTGATCAGCGCAGCTCCAGCCATTGCGGCCATCTGGGGAGTGAACCAGTGGATGGAAGACCTCTCTCTCTGTCTCTGCCTCTCTCTGTAACTCTTTCAAATAAATAAATCTTTTAAAAAAAAACCTGCACTCTTAAAATTGAAAAAAAATTTATAAGGATGTTTCCTATGGCTTGAGACTAGTAATTAAACCATCAAGTTCTACCCATTGGACAGAACAGGACAGAGACACGCTTTTAAATCAGATTAAGCATAAAGACAAACAGAGCAGGGAAGGAGAACTTGGGAAGGGGCAACCTGCCCTATGTGTGACTTTTTTTTGGGGGGGAGGACTGCTGTGATTTGCAGGTGTCTCCTTCCTAAATCTATGTTGAATCCTGATTCCCACGGTAGAGGTAGTGGGAGGTGGCGCCTTCGGGGAAGTGATGGAGGCGCAAGGCTCTGCCCTCGTGAGTGATTCCAAGCCCTTAGAACAGAAGCTTCAGTGAGAGTTCACCCTTTTGCCCTTTTGCCTTCTGCCAGGTGGAGACACAGCGCTTGTCTCTCCCACGCAGCGTCAGGGCACCAGCTTGGAAGCAGAGAGCATCTCTCGCCAGACACCAAACACGCCAGCACCTGAGTCTCGGAATTCCAGCCTTCAAAAGTAAGAGAGAAACGCTTCTGTTGTTCCTAAGCCAGCCAGTCTATGGAATTCTGTTAGAGCAGCACAGATGTGCTAAGCCAGAGCACTGCTGGGACAGATATACTGTGTCCCTCGAAAGGACCATACCCCTGGACTGGCACCTCCCCCTGCAATATAGTGCCAATATACAAAGCTACCATACAAATCTGGAAATGGATAGAGCTATTTTCTTTAACAGACTTGTTTTGATTGCTTTTGGGACATGCCAAAGGCGCAGTGTTAATTCAAGGAGAAAAGAGAGACACAAATGTTTTGATCACAGCATGTCACGGATCAGTGCAATCCGATCAGTGCACAGTGCGCTGAACCGTACCCTGCCAGCCTGCAACAACACGGCCCCGTGTATTGTGATGTGATCCCAACCAGCCACTTCACCTGTGCGTTGGTCCGAGTTTGCCTTTATGGCCACCCACCCTGTACTTAAACAGACCTTGAAGGGAAGACTCCATGATGGAGAAATATAAACCCTCTTTGACTTAAGCTGCAGACTCAATGCAGTCCTCATCAAATAACAACTGGGGCAGGAGGGGTGGGCTGGGGGGGAGCTCAGCTGGAAGCATTTAAACATGAGCGAATAATCAGGAAATCTGAAAAAAATTAAGGATGGAGAAATAGCCCTATTCATCTATTAAGACATATTGTAAGGCCGGCGCCGCGGCTCACTAGGCTAATCCTCTGCCTTGTGGCGCCGGCACACCGGGTTCTAGTCCCATCAGGGTGCCGGATTCTGTCCCTGTTGCCCCTCTTCCAGGCCAGCTCTCTGCTGTGGCCTGGGAGTGCAGTGGAGGGTGGCCCAGGTGCTTGGGCCCTGCACCCTATGGGAGACCAGGAGAAGCACCTGGCTTCTGCCATCGGATCAGTGCGGTGCGCCAGCGCAGTGCACCGGCTGCGGCAGCTATTGAAGGGTGAACCAACGGCAAAGGAAGACCTTTCTGTCTGTCTCTCTCTCTTACTGTCCACTCTGCCTGTCAAAAAAAAAAAAAAAAAAAGACATATGGTAAGACTATAGACTTCCTATAGCAGAATACTATTGTTATAAAGGCAAACAGATCAATCAAAGGAAATGCAGTGGTCAGAAGAGACCCAGATACACACAGACAAGATACAGTTGTGGGGCTGGCACTTCAGGTAAAGCAAATGCTTGCGGTGTTGGCATCCCATATGGGCACTGGTTCGAGTCCCGACTGCTCCACTTCCAATCCAGCCCTCTGCATTGGCCAGGGATAGCAGTGGAAGATGGCCCAAGTCCTTAGGCCCCTGCACCTGTGTGCAGCCCTGCACCTGGCTCCTGGCTTCGGATCGGCGCAGCTCTGGCCGTTGTGGCCAATTGGAGAGTGAACCAGCGGATGGAAGACTTCTCTCTTTGCCTCTCCTTCTCTCTCTGTGTAACTTTGACTTTCAAATAAATAAATGAATCTTTAAAAAAAAAATACAGTTGCACGTCAATGGTGGTGGGGAGGGAGACAGGTGTTGTTCAGTGGCAACAAGGAAATGAACAAAGCTGAGCAAATTTCTGAAACCAAAATTAATTCCAGGTGGCTCCAACATTTTAATTTGAAAAACAAACTAAGAAGTATTAAAAAAGGGTTCTTTTTTCAATCTTGGACATAAATCCCAAATTCTATACAAGAAAACACTAAGACTTAGCATTTTCATAAGGCAAAGCATTACAATACAGACATCACCTTGGGAAAAGAAATATTAGCCAAGTATATGTCAAGGAGCTAACTTCTTTAATATACAAAGAGCTTGTATAAATAAAAAAAAAGCTCGACTAATTTTAAAAAACATAGACATAACGGATATGAAGAAGGAGTTAATAGAAAAATGAAATATAGTCGCCAACAACAAATAAAAAATGTTCAACCTCACTGATTATTAAATAAGTGCAATTGAAACAATACATCACTTCTTAATGATTCATCTGACAAAGTTCAACAACAAACATCAACGCTCAGGATTTTGACAATTCGAAGAAATCAAAGTTCTTGTACGTTGGTGGGTGATGAATTAGTACAATAGTGATAAAGGCATGTTTGGCAACATGTTAAGTGCTACTCCGACTTAGCAAGAGTTTCATTTTTAGGTGAAAAAAATACCTGGTTTTCCTGAGCCAGGCCCAGAGTGCACCTGTGCTTTCAGGAGCCCTGCTGAAGTAGCATTTGTCTGCGTTAGACGACAGACAGGCATTAACCTCACTATAGTTAGTCACAACTAAAGTGTGTGAAATGCAAAAATATATCAATCGCAGCATTATTTGTAATAAAAATGCTGAAGACAAATGTCAGTAGATGGCTGATTAAATAGCATGGTTTATCCTTACATTAGGATTCTTTTTATTTTAATTTTTCAAAGTTTTATTTATTTACTTATTTTTATGTATTTGGAAGTCAGAGAGAGAGAAAAAAAATGTCTTCCATCCACTGGCCTATTCTTCAAATGCACACAACAGCAGGAGCTGGGCCAGGCCAAAGCCAGGAGCCTGGAACTCCCTCCAGGTCTCCCACACACACGGCAGGGACCCAGATACCTGAACCATCACTGGCTGCCTCCTAGGGTGTGCATTAGCAGGAAGTTGGATCAGAAGCAGAGCGGGGATGCCAATCTAGCACGACAGTGTGAGATATGGATGTACCAAGTGGCATCTTAATTGCTATGCCAAATGCCCACCCTAATTTTAAAATTTTTATTTATGAAAGGCAGACACATATTCACAAACACATGCACGCACAGAGAAAAATCTTCCACCTGCTGGTTTCACTCTCTAATTGCCCACAACAGCCAGGGCTGGGCCAGGCCAAAGTCAGGAGCCAGGAGCCAAGACTTCCATCCAGGTCTCCCACACAGACGGCAGGGACCTGGAGCTATATCACCTGTTGCCTCCCAGGGTGTGCATTAGCAGGAAGCTGGAATGGAGAGCAGACCCAGGACTCCGCCCCAGGCCCTCCAATATGGGATGCAGGCATTGCACACAGCCATCTACGCACCGTGCCCAATGCCCATCCCCTTATGTGGGACGTCTAAATGAGTGTTCGAATGAATAGCTTAGTTATAGCCAGTGTGATTCGTCTTATGGGAACTGCCCGGACAAATGCAAACGCACACATGTATCTGGAAAAACGCGTGGCAAACTGCTGAGTGGTCGTCCCCTCTGCCAAGCAGCCCTGGAGTGAGTTGGAAAATTGAAGAATTCTAACTTTTCCTTTGTGTAAGTCATGTGTTTTTTCCATATGACATTTGTTCTTTTATAATAAAATTTGTTGGGGGGGGGGTGAAACTGAATGCTTTTCTACCTAAAATGGTTGAGCTAGCTACTGTCAGCATCAGGAGTGAAGGGATGGATGTGACATCTGGGGACAGGTGTTCACTCCTGGGGGTGCAGTGCAGAGGGAAGGCAGCAGCTCATGAGTACTGGGGTGGGCACAGGGGTGTCTCCCAGGGGGGTTCACCGTTCAGGTGACCTTTGGAGACCCACTGTGATTCACTTAGTCTCACTCCAAAGCACAAGCTTGACAATTGCAAACAGGGCAGGAGTGGGGCCAAGTCTGTCTGAATGCCACGTTCACAGCCACGTTTTCACAGTAGCCAAGTGAGGGACCAACCTAAGTGTCCATGTCAGATGGACAGATAATGAACACGTGGCACACACACACAGGAAGGTCCACTATTCAGCCTTCAGCAAGTAGAAAACAGTCATTTGCAACTACGTGGAGAAATTCAGAGAGCAATATATACCTTGAAATAAGCCAATCAGAAAGATCTCATGATCTCACATATACAGGGGCTCTTCAAAATGTTCTTGGAAAACAAATATCATCAGAAAAAAAAAAAAACTAGGCGTGGATTTCAAGAGTTTTTCACTTAATATAAACTTATCTTTGAATTGCATCTTGCACACTCATTTTGAAGTACCCTCTATAATGAAGCTAAAGCAATGGAGCTCACAGAAGTAGAGCAGATGGTGGTTGGGGCAGAGGGAATGGGGAGATGAGGTCAACAGGTAGGAAGCCTCAGTGAGATGGGCATATAGCTCTGCTTTTCTTCGACATCTGTTGCCCAGCGTGGTGAGCGCCATGCATTTCAATGCTGTTGGGAGGGTGGATCACTAATGTTCTCATCTTGGAAGATGTCAAATGTTTGAGATGATGGATGGGTTGGTTGGCTGGATCTGGTCATTCCATGTTGGACCCAAAAATCCCAACAGCACTTTGTATTCTGTAAATCAATACAACCACATTTGGTCAACATAATTAAACATACACACACACACACACACACACACACATAGGGAAAGCAGGGGCCTACAAGCTAAGCTCTGGTCAAGGGCCATCAGCCTGCCCTGTATTGCAGACTCCAACCACAGAACACTCCGGAGAGGTTGGTGCTTAGGCACGTGGGCGGCCAGTACCATGTCCTTTTTCCATTTTGTCTATTTTCAGTACTTTTTTTTTCATCTTTATTTTCTCTAAAGCACCTGGTGTACTTAACTTAGTAACTTAGCTGAAGGGGACAGGCAGGCCAAGGAAGGCTGCAAAAGGCTATCAGCCCAGTCCCTCAGGCTAGGCCACAAGCTATTCTGCAGCCTGTGTGAGCTGACCTGAGCCAGCAGTTTTCAGCTGCAGGAAGGATGCAATGATACTGCCTGGAGCTGTTGAGCACTGGAAACAAAACTGTGGCATTGGGTCCGCGGGAGGCCCTCCTTAAAGGATTGAGCAGGGGGAGAGGGTTGAGCACCTGTCTCCAAGGCCTCTTCCACCTGGAACGTTAAATGATCTCAGCCCATCACTGTCCAGTACACATTTATGGCAGATCAGGGAACAAATATCCAAACAGTGAGGGCCGGGGCCCTGGGCGTGCGTCTCTGTGTGTGATCTATCTCTGCTCCGCACACAGTAAGTGCTCAAGGTGTATGCACCTGGAGACGTGTGCACACCTGGAGACACGTGTGCACCTGGAGAAGTGTGTGCACCTGGAGACGTGTGTACACCTGGAGACGTGTGTGCACCTGGAGATGTGTGTGCACCTGGAGACATGTGTGCACCTGGAGACGTGTGTGCACCTGGAGACGTGTGTACACCTGGAGACGTGTGTGCACCTGGAGATGTGTGTACACCTGGAGACGTGTGTGCACCTGGAGATGTGTGTGCACCTGGAGACATGTGTGCACCTGGAGACGTGTGTGCACCTGGAGACGTGTGTGCACCTGGAGACGTGTGTGCACAATGTGCCCAGAGACCTGGCCTCTGCAGGAGCTGGAGGGGCAGCCAGCAGCTCTGATTTTTATTTTTTAAAAAATTAGCTATTTGAAAGGCAGAGAGAGAGAGAGAATCTTCCATCTGTGGATTCACTCCCAAAATGGCTGCAACAGCCGGACAGAAGCCAGGAATCCAGATCCCCATCAGCGTCTCCCATGTGGGGCAGGGGCCCAAGAACTTGGGCATCCTCCACTGTCTTCTCAGCTGCATTAGCAGGGAGCTGGATTGGAAGCAGAGCAGCTGGGACTTGAGCCAGAGATCTGATACAGGATGTCCGTGTTGGAAACGGCAGCTTATAAAGTGTCACCAAGGGGCCAGCGCTGTGGTGCAGCGGGTACAGCTGATGCCTGCAGTGCCAGCATCCCATATGGGCGCCGGTTCGAGTTCTGGCTGCTCCATTTCTGATCCAGCTCTCTGCTATGGCCTGGGAAAGCAGTAAATAATGGTCCAAGTCCTTGGGCCCCTGCACCTGCGTGGGAGACCCGGAAGAAGCTCCTGGCTCCTGGCTTCAGATCGGCGCAGCTCCGGCCACTGCAGCCCTTTGGGCAGTGAACCAGTTGATAGAAGACCTCTCTCTCTCTCTCTCTCTCCCCCTCTCCCTCTGTTTTTCAAATAATAAATAAAATATTTAAAATAAATAAATAAGGCCGGCGCCGCGGCTCACTAGGCTAATCCTCCGCCTAGCGGCGCCGGCACACCGGGTTCTAGTCCCGGTCGGGGCGCCGGATTCTGTCCCGGTTGCCCCTCTTCCAGGCCAGCCCTCTGCTGTGGCCAGGGAGTGCAGTGGAGGATGGCCCAGGTGCTTGGGCCCTGCACCCCATGGGAGACCAGGAAAAGCACCTGGCTCCTGGCTCCTGCCATCGGATCAGCGCGGTGCGCCGGCCGCAGCGCGCCGGCCGCGGCGGCCATTGGAGGGTGAACCAACGGCAAAGGAAGACCTTTCTCTCTGTCTCTCTCTCTCACTGTCCACTCTGCCTGTCAAAAAAAAAAATAAATAAATAAAATAAAATAAAATAAATAAATAAGGCCGGCGCCACAGCTCAATAGGCTAATCCTCCGCCTGCGGCACCGGCACACCGGGTTCTAGTCCCGGTTGGGGCGCCGGATTCTGTCCCGGTTGCCCCTCTTCCGGGCCAGCTCTCTGCTGTGGCCAGGGAGTGCAGTGGAGGATGGCCCAAGTGCTTGGGCCCTGCACCCGCATGGGAGACCAGGAGGAAGCACCTGGCTCCTGGCTTCGGATTGGCGCAGTGCACCAGCCGCAACA
Organism: Oryctolagus cuniculus; assembly: GCF_964237555.1. NCBI lineage: Eukaryota > Metazoa > Chordata > Mammalia > Lagomorpha > Leporidae > Oryctolagus > Oryctolagus cuniculus. The sequence goes on along the minus strand of NC_091451.1, from coordinate 15,182,108 downwards.
CGCCGGCAGTAGCAGCCACTTGAAGGGTGAACCAACAGCAAAGGAAGACCTTTCTCTCTGTCTCTCTCTCTCTCTCACTGTCCACTCTGCCTGTCAAAATAAAAAATTTAAAAAAAAAAATTCACCAAAATGGTACTTGTTCCCTCGGGGGCCTGGAGCTTTAACAGGGGACACAAATGCTAAGGATCTTTAGACCAGGAGCACCCCAGGAAGCAGGCTACCCTGCAAGCACCCAGGGGGCTCTGGCCAAGGGCATGAGCCAGGCGTCGGGCGTGCCAGCTTTAGGTCCGAGAGGGACACAAAGGTATGTTTTATTGTAGCAGAAGAGTCCTCCATGGGGAATGACATTATTGCAAGTTAATGGAGAATAATGCTTTTCCTCCTTACCCAGCATCTTTGAATAGTACATTAAATTGTTTTTAAACCACAAGAGTGGTTATTAAATGAGTACCCTTTGGAAGACAGTCTGGCAGCACGTTTCTTGTGCTCTATCCTTTGGCACATGGCCTTTCTATTTCATTCTGTCTACTACCTCCCGCCAGCCATGGCAAAGGGCCCTAGACCTCCCTTTTCCCCAGAAGATTTAAATTTAACTTTGGGGAAGAGGGAGTAACACGTATAAATACGCCCTCTTACCCAGCATTCCTACATTACTCACGATTCAAGTTACAGGTAAATATTAGGCACAAAAATGTTTAGTCTTACTTATAAAAATGAAAATTTGAAATCTGAAAATAATCTAAGTATTAACTGAGGAAAGAGTAAAAAATGATGTTGCCATCAACTGAATAGAATCTTTGGCAACCCTTTTTAATATTTGCTATAGGCTGTGGGGAAATAAGTACTCTCTGTACACTCCTCTTTTTTCCTTTTTAAGATTTATTTATTTATTTAAAGAGTTACAGAGAAGGAGAAGCACAGGCAGGGCGAGAGGTCTTCCATCCTCTGGTTCACTCCCCAGTTGGCCACAACATCTGGAGCTGGGCCGATCCGAAACCAGGAGCCAGGAGCTTCTTCCAGGTCTCCCACATGGGTGCAGGGGCCCAAGGATTTGGGCCATCTTCTATTGCTATCCCAGGCCATAGCAGAGAGCTGGATGGAAAGAGGAGCAGCTGGGACTAGAACCGGTGCCCATATGGGATGCTGGCCCCTCAGGCCAGGGCTTTAACCCGCTGCACCATAGTGCCAGCCCCTGTAACTCTGCCTCTCAAATAAACAAATAAATCTTTCAAAAAAATAAAAAAAGAATGATGTAGAAATCTTTAGCACAGAAAGATGTTTGCCACCCACAGTTAAATGGAAGGAAAAACAAGCAAAAAATTAATATGTGCATTGTGATTCCATTTATGTTTATCTGGATATTCTAATTTATCTTAATGAATAATTGTTACCTGTGAAAACAAGAGAAAAATAACAGCAGCAGGATTCACTATGAAAGTTCTGTTACAGCACCAACAATGCTTGGTGGGAGGAAAGGGCAGGATACAGGCTGCACATGCTGTATGACTGCAGTTATGCAAAAACTATGGCTCTTGACAAAAAAGAAAAATACTGAAAAATAAAATAAAAAATACTGAAAATTACTGAAAAATAAAAAACTGTGATCTGTTAGTAGGGGGGGATTGTGGGTCATTTTCTTTCCGTTCAAATTGTTGTTACTATGATTATGTGATTTTTATTTTTTGAGTGGAAAAAAAAAAACCCTCCTCTTTTAGACTTTTTCCTCTGTGACCTCTCCCCGCCTTGGGATGACTGTCCTTATGGTAAGGAAGCTGCTTGCTAAAAATAAGGCCGTCCATGGGTCTAGCAGGCAGCTGACTGTTCCTTCACGTGGGAAAGCGATGGTCTCTTCCACCAAAGGCTACGGATTCCTTTTCCTGACCCTGGGTGAAGTCTCTACCTTCTCTCTCCAGTTCCCCATCAGCTCTGACCCCTGACCTCTGACCCCTGACCCCAAGCAGCCAGATGATGCGTGCCCTTGGGGCTCGCTGGCACTTTCAGCCCCTTCACCCCCACTCTTAGCTATCTTGAACTCCAGGAATAAAACTTGCCAGCCTTGAATCTTCATGTCTCAGAGGCCTGCCGGGGCAGAAACTGGCGTAGACCACTGTTTAAACACAAGCCAGTCAACGGGAACATCAATGTCACTGAGCACTTATTTATTTTTAAAATACTGGTATTTTATTGGAGAGGTAGAGAGGAAGAAAGCGTAGCTTCCATCCGCAAGTTTACTCCCCAGGCACCCGTGGCTATGGCTGGGATGAGCCGGCCGAAGCTGGGAGCCTGGCACTCAATCCAGGCCTCCCGCGTGGGTACGGGAACTCCGTTACGGGACCCAGCTCTGCCTCAGCGGGAGCTGCGGTCAGCAGCTGCAGCCAGGGACTGAACCCACGGACTCCAAGGTGGGTCTCCGCGTCAAACACCTGCCCCTACACCACGATGGAGGGGTCAGTGCTTGGGTAGCCGCTCCAGAAAGAGGTGCTGTCACACACAGGAAACAACCTGGCCAATGCACCCAAAGCCCTAAAATGCGCACAACTCCTAGTCCAGCAGTTTAGATTATTTAGGGTAATACAAAATAAATATACGAAGATCTGTGGCACAAAGAGATGCTGCTCGGGTTTGGTTGTTGTAAGATTTATTTATTTATCAGAAAGGCAGACTTACAGAGATGGAGAGAGAGAGAGAGAGAGAGAGAGAGAGAGAGAGAGACACCACTGGTTTGCTCACAAAATGGCCACTGCACGCCAGACTGGGCCAGACTGAAGCCAGGCCCTGGAACTGAATCTGGATCTCTCAAGTAGACACAGGGGCCCAAGGACTTGGGCCATCTTCTGCTAGTTTCCCAGGCACATTATCTTTTTTTTTTTTTGGGTCTATTTTATTTATTTGAAAGGCAGAGTTACAGAGAGAGGGAGAGATCTTCCATCTGCTGGTTCACTCCCCAAATGGCCACAAAGGCCAGGGCTGGGCCAGGTTGAAGCCAGGAGCCAGGAGCTTCATCCAGGTCTCCCACGTAGGTGCAGGAGCCCAAGGACTTGGGCCACCTTCCACTGCTTTCCCTGGCATATTAGCAGGGAGCTGGATCAGAAGTGGAGCAGCCAGGACTTGAATTGGTGCCCATATGGGATGCCTGTGTTGCAGGCGGCAGCTCAACCCGTTACACCAGAACACCAGTCCACTCCCAGGCACATTAGCAGGGAGCTGGGTTGGAAGTGGAGCAGCTGGGACTCTAATTGGTGGCCCTATGGGATGCCAGTGCAGCAGGTGGCAGCTTACTCCTCTACACCATAATGCTGGCACCCTCAGTATCTTTTATAATAACAAAGCATGGCAAATAATCAAAATGCCCAACAATAAGAAACCAGTAGGCTTACTGATGCCATGCCATAAGGTCATCATATAAAATACATTGCATCTAGTTAAATTAGAATTTCAGATAAGTGACAAATAATTTTTTAGTGTAAGTACATCTCATATATTATATAGGATATAAGTATTCCAAAAATGTATTCGTTGTTTATCTGAAAGTCACACTGGGACATTGTTATACTAAAATGTTTGTTATTTATTTGAAATAAATTGACTGGGATACCTTGTAGTTTTATTTGCTAAATCGGGTCACCCTACACACCCATATAATAGAATACTATAATCACTGAAACTCATGTCTTTTTTTGGGTCAGTGGCTTTGCCATTGTGTCTCTTCTCCCCTGCATTTTACCTGGAACTTCCACTTGTTATCTCTTGTATTCCAGACTACTAGCTCAGAGTTGTTTTGAAAACAAGGAGAGGCAGGCATTTGGCTCAGTGGTTACTCTGCTGCAGATGGGAATGCCTGACCCGAGTCCTGGCCCTGCTTCCAATTCCGGCTTCTTACTACCGCACACCCTGGGAGGCCGTGATGGAGCTCCAGGCTCCTGGCTTTGGCCTAGTCCAGCTCCAGCTGTTGAGGGCATCTGGGGACTGACCAGTGGATGGAAGATCTCTCTCCCTCTTTTTCTCCCTTTGCTTTTCAAATAAATAACTCATAAAAATAAGGAATCCATTACTAAAAGAAGTTTGAAAGCATTGTTTTGTAAAACTAGCAATGGGGGAGAGTTCTCATAAAATATTAAATGGAAAACACAACATTGAAAATCAGTATGATTCTAGCTGGCACACATACACACTGGTGAGGGCAGAGACAAGACAGACAGAGAGACAACAGTCACTCTGGAAAAATCTTTAAAAAAAGTTATAGGGGCTGGTGTGGTGGTGCAGCAGGTTAAGCTGCCTCTGCTTCTGATCCTGCTACTGTGCCTGGGAAAGCAGCAGAAGATGGCCCAAGTGCTTGGACCCTCCACCCATGTGGGGAGACCTGGATGGAGTTCCAGGCTTCGGGATTCAGCCTGACCAAGTCCTGGCCATTGCGGCCATAAGGTGAGTGAACTAATGGATGGAAGATCTCTCTCTCTCTCTCTCTGTAACTCTGCTTTCAAATTTTTTTTAAAAATTAAAAACAGTTATAATCACTGGATATTAGGATTATTAATGATTTTTGAAGATATCTAGAAGATTTTCAGACTTTCTACAATGAACTAATGCATTTTCATTTTGAAAAAAAAAAAAGAATGATTATTAAGAACATCTGTCCTCTTAGACAACACTGACACTTGAACATCATCGGGTCTGTGTCTGGGATCCTCAGAGCTGAGAGTTAGGGTCTCTCTGGAGGAACAGATAGAACAAATCCCTGTGTTGTACGTGCAGAAGGTGCGTTCGCACGGCGTTCTGCTACAACCCCTACTCCCCCACCCTGGATTCTAGAACAGAATTCCTTCACTCTGCCTGCCGAGAGGGCTGTTCTGTCCCTGAGGTTCTTGGCTGTTGAGGGGTGAGGAGCCGGAGGAGTGATCATGCACCTGCTCGAAGCCCAGGTTAAAAGTTACGGACTCAGGGCCGGGGCTGTGGCGTGGCGGGTAAAGCCGCCGCCTGCAGTGCCGGCATCCCACATAGGAGCGCCAGTTTGAATCTCGCTGCTCCGCTTCTGATCCAGCTCCCTGCTAATGCACCTGGGAAAGTAGCGAAAGATGGCCCAAGTACCTGGGCCCCTGCCGACCACGGGGGAGACCTGGATGAAGTTCTAGGCTCCTAGCTCCAGCCTGGTCTAGCCCCAGTTGTGACCATCTAGAGAGTGAGCCTGTGGTTGGAAGCATTCTTCCTCTCTGTCTCCCTCTCTGTCACTCTGTATTTCAAATAAATAAATCTTAAAAAAAAAAAAAACAAAACACAACCCACTATGGGCTCTGTCCTCAGGGAGAAAAGCACACACAAACCCCCACACGGCTGCAGGTGGTCACAAACCCCTGAGAGCCATTCTTGGAGTCCAGGATCACAACCCCTGCTGAAATCCCAAGCTGTTGGCAGTCGCTGGAGCCGGGACACGGCCAAGTGCCTTGAGGGCCAGACGGGCTAAATATGGATTTTGAAAAAAAAAAAAAGAAAGGACAAAGCCAGGGATAGAATCTAGCTCAGCATTCCCAGGGCACTGCTTCACGAAAGCAAGCGCATTACAGCGGTGTGTGTGTGTGTGTGTGTGTGTGTGTGTGTGTGTGAGAGAGAGAGAGAGAGAGACAGAGACAGAGACAGAGACAGAGACAGAGACAGAGACAGAGACAAGGACGCAAAGGAAGAATCTCTTGCAGTCTTAGTGCCTCTGAAAAGCATTCGAGTGTGGAAGTCTGCGTGGACAGGAAGCAGCAGCAGAAGGGAAATTTAAGCTTGGTGTCTTGCGTCCTCTGATCTGTGCCCTTTGGCAGGGCGTGCGCTGGGGTGGTGGGGTGGGGTGGGGTACAGGAATTCTACTTCCCTTCCATGTTAGCTCCCTCAAATGACAAAGGGCAGGGAGCTGCCAGGAGCCTGGGAGACCTGCGTGGAGGGCACGCACGTTGGCAGTAGCTGTGCGAGAAGTACACACTCCGACTGACAGGGCAAACTTTCTGCAGATGCTCCACGGCCACCCCTCAGGTCAACATGCAGAGCCGCTCCTGCAAGCCGGGGCCCCAGGGAGGTGAGAGCCAGAGTGGTCTTCTGAGAGATCAGAGAAGGCTGCCTGGGGACCCTGGGGAACAGCAGCTCTCGGATGTGGCCCTGGCAGCTACAGCAGCGCCCACAGCCAGGGGCTCGGCGGCTGTGAGGACAGAAACCGCTTCAACCCGCCCCCATGGGGGTCAGTGTTCCCCTGCTGGTTCTGCGTGTGTGTGTGTACGTGTGCTCATGTGTGGGAGCACCTGTGGGTGCATGGTTGTGGGCATGCTTCTACATGGACACAACCTGCTGTGCACGCGTCATGAGTGGGGCACACACACACCTTGAAGAGTAAAGCAATTCGGAAGGCACAGTGAGGTTCACCCCATTGGCTAGAGATTGGCGGATTTTGGAGGGGGCTCTTTTCAAGTGTCTCAGCTGCTGGAGGGAAAGCAGGCAGCGTGGCAGGGAAACGTCCGCACCTAAAGTGTGCACACACGAGAGCTGGGGCCCCGGGGAGGAGAGGCCCCGCCTGTGAGGCCTCAGCCTTCATCTCGTCTCGTTCTGGGGCCGCTTGAGTTCCTGCCCAGCTCCTTCAGGCCCTGAAGTGCAGTGGCCCGGGTGTCTCAGGAGGAGACGGGGGTCTGGGTGGGGCCCTGCCCCTCGCTGGCACCACCTTCCACCCAGCCCGCAGCCTGACAGCCCCATGGGAAAGGGGGCAGGTGTGCAGGGCCTAGAGGTGATGAAGGCCAGGACAAAGGGTCACGTGTCAGATGCATAGGGTGGGAAGGAGGCGGCAGAGCACTGGGCCGGCTCCTGGTGCCCAGGTCAGTCAGATAAAGGGGTTTGGTCTGTGCCTCAGGGACATGCTGTAATCCATCAGGGGACACACAGGGACGAGACCCACGTGGCCGCCACTTCCTTGCTCTCAGATGTCTGGATGCTCAACAAGATGTGGGTACAAGAAGTATAAAAACTGCTCATGCATCGTTTTACAAATTTATTTTTTATTTTATTTAAAAGGCAAAGAAACCTTCCATCTGTTGGTTCGCTCCCCCAGATGCCTGCAGCAGCTGGGGCTGGACCAGACCAAAGCTGGGAACTGGAAAGTCAGTCTGGGCCTCCCATGTGGGTGAGGTGGCGGGATCAAGGATTTGCAGCAGCAGGAAGCTGGGACTGAAAGCAGAGCTGCGGCTTGAACCCATGCACTCTGATATGGGATGTGGAAGTCCCAAGCAGTGGCTTAACCACTGTGCCCAATGCCAGCCCCAGCTCATGCATCTTTAAAGGAAGTAAGAGATGCCTACAGCTTGGTAAGGCTCAGGCCCTGATACCCCGCCCCCCGCCGCCCCAAGAGATGTTCGCTATCCTTGGCAGTGAGAGGCTCTGGGCCAGGTCCAGGGGGCCCTGCAGGTGCAGGGCCAGGGGCGAGGGCAGCGAGTGACACAGCTGTGGGTCTACCAAGGCTTCCCAGGGACTTGGCCCAGAGGTTTGCTCAACATTACAGTGAGGCCAAGGTTCAGAGGGCAAGAAGTTGCGAGACTGGATCCAAGTCTCACTCCCCTAAGCTGTGGAACCTCACCCAGCTTCCATTGCTGCACCTGTAAAATGGGCACAGGGACAAAACCTCCTTCTCGGAGGGAACATGAAGATGGGAGGAGCTAGCGCTCCCCACCCCATGTTAGCAACTGGGGCCGCCCCAGCTCTGAGCCCCCTGCCCCCGGAGGCCTCTGCAGTCCAACTGTCCCCGGGCCCTGGCCTGTGTCCCCAGTCTGACAGATATGCACCCCGCAGCACTGCCCAGCAAACCAAAGTGGCTGCGTGCAGAGCTCTGTCCCTGGAGCTGCTTCGCAGAACCTGGGCCTCCAGGTGACTTCCCTTAGGGAGTAAGTGGAGTTAGAACAGGCAAGGACTGGGCCCTGAGCCCTGGGCCCCTCCAAAGCTCAAGAGTCAGGGCAGGAGGAAGCCCCACAAGAGACAAGGGGATGCAAGGGGCAGGTGCCAGGAGTGCCAGGGAGAGGAGCAGGCGTTGTGCCTCAGCAGGTTAGACCAGCACTTGCGACACTGGCTCCCAGGTCAGAGTGGCGTTTCAAGTCCCGGACGCTCTGCTTCTGATCCAGCTCCTTGCTAATGACACACAGGGGAGGCAACACCTGATGGCTCAGCTTTGGGTCCCTGCCACCCATGTGAGATCCTGGCTGTTGCAGGCATTCGGGGAGTGAATCCACAGATGAAAGATCTCTCTCTCTCTCTCTTTCTCTCTCTCTCTGCCTTTCAAATAAATAAATAAAATAAATGTTAAAAAGAAAAGGAGAAGAGAGAGGGAGCAACAGTGTCAAAGCAGCTGATAGAAAAGGATGAGACCCAGGAATCAACTCTGGACTCAGCCTCACGTAGCGGTCAGCGGTGACCTTGACCAGACCACTTTTGGAGGCACGGCCAGGACAAAACCCTGACCAGAGTGGCTAAGAACTCATGGAAGGAGAGGAAGGGTGTGCAGGGCCACACAACTCTGCCCAGGACTCCACTGCTTTTGCACCCACAGCACAGAGACGCAGAAATGGCATGCTGTCTCCCTGGGGATACAGCAGGTCTGCATGCCTGCCTGGGCCCCCCTCAGGGTCAGCTTCTCACAGACGTGGGCTGTCCTCAGCAGCAGGACCACTGTGCTCGAAGTACAAGGCCTCAGTCTTAGGGGATGTGCAGAGTGGAGTCTTGGGGGCCTCTGGGTACACAGGTGCAGTGCTGGCGTCCCTGGGCTACTGGTGCAGGACAGGCGTCCGCAGCCCCCAGGTTCAGACACACCGCCTCCCCGCCAGGCTCCGGCCCCGCTCAGTCACAGGCCCTGCCTTCAGCTCCACCCCCCAGAGGAAGCCCTGTGAAGCCTCCCCCAGCTCTTCCCAGCCAACCCCAGATTTGGTTTATTAAATTGTCTTCAGCCCCAGAGACCGGGGTACTGACAACAGCCATTGCCATGGCAACTACACAGCCAACCTGTTATTCCGCTGACAGCCATGAACCTCCTGCTGCCTACTTGGCTTGGGGAACCACTGGGGAGGACACCCCCAAAGTGTCTGAGAGGCTGGCACACACTGGGGGGAAGCAGGAAGAACGGAGAGGGAGTGGGAACATGTTCATGAATTTCGGGGCTCCGTGCCGTTGGAATGGTCTGGATTCCCCACCACCGGGTAGGGGCTGAGAGAGTTATATGACGACTTGTGCCACAGGGGTCCCTATGCCATCTTGCGATGCCAGCCACCACGGACAACGCCCCCCTCCCTCTGCTCCCTCTGCAAGCTGAAGGAGGGAGGGACCCCCGGGGGCAGAGAGAGGCCGAACACAGCCAGGAGAGCATCTGCCAGTGCACTGAAGGGACGGGGCACTGTCCAGTCCAGACGTGGCGTGGGCTGTTAGGAACTGGTACGCGTGGGCTCCAAGGTCACACTTCCAGGGCCGTGCCCTGTGCCCTCCTGACTTCCTATAGCCAGCCCTGAGGGTCTCCAGTCTGAACTAGAGTTGAGTGACGAGGCTGAAGTCACACGGACAGAGTTGGAGCCTCACTCAGCTCCTTCACTCTCTCCCTGTCTAACCTTAGACAAAGTAGGTAACTTCTCTGAGTCTCAGTTTCTTTAGCTGCACAATGGGGAGGTGCATGATCTTATCAGATCTTATCAGATTATTCCAAGGGCTTCTTGAGATAGAGCACACAGAGCACGCACGGCGCAGGGCCTGGTCACGGTGAGCTCCCAGTGAGGTCATCTTTACAGCCCTGTGTCCCCTCGTGAGGGTTACACTGACCAGCAGACCTGGAGGCTGAGGACACAGAATCGAGAAGGACCAAAGCGAGTGCGCACAGCATGGTGTCATTTTTGTTTAAAAAATACTTAACAGTGGATACCTCTAGGTGATGGTACTACATTTTTCCTTTGTGTTTTCTTTTTCTTTTTTTTTAGTTTTTTCGGCTTTTCTATTTTTTTATTTTTATTTATTTTTTTTAATTATTTTTTTTTGACAGGCAGAGTGGACAGTGAGAGAGAGAGAGACAGAGAGAAAGGTCTTCCCTTGCCGTTGGTTCACCCTCCAATGGCCGCCGCGGCCAGCGTGCTGCGGCCGGCGCACCGCGCTGATCCAATGGCAGGAGCCAGGAGCCAGGTGCTTTTCCTGGTCTCCCATGGGGTGCAGGGCCCAAGCACCTGGGCCATCCTCCACTGCACTCCCTGGCCACAGTAGAGAGCTGGCCTGGAAGAGGGGCAACCGGGACAGAATCCGGCGCCCCGACCAGGACTAGAACCCGGTGTGCCGGCGCCGCAAGGCGGAGGATTAGCCTAGTGAGCCGCGGCGCTGGCCAGTTTTTTTTCGGCTTTTCTTGATTTAATATTACTGAAATCAGAAAAACATTTTTCTTAAAGGTTAGAGATGAGCATTAAGCATGAACTAAGGCCTACTCACTATTGCCACGTACACTTTACATGGCTGAACCGGATGGGATGTGAATTATATCTCAATGTGCTTTTTTAAATTTTTATTTATTTGAAAGAGTTACAGGGAGAGGTAGAGACAGAGAGAGTGAGCTTCCATCTGCTGGTTCACTCTCCAAATGGCTGCAAAGGCTGGAGCTGAGTCCTTCTGAAGCCAGGGACCAGGAGCTTCTTCTGGGTCTCCCACATGGCTTCAGAGGCCCAAAGACTTGGGCCATCTTCTACTGCTTTCCCAGGCACATTACCAGGGAACTGGATCGGAAATGGAGTAGCCGGGACTCAAACTGGTGCCTATATGAGTGCTGGCGCTGCAGGCCAGGACTTTAACCCACTGTGCCACAGCGCCGGACCCTCAATGTGCTATTTTTTTAAAAGCCTTTTAATATGAGCCTAGGTATGCAAGAATACCCACTCAAAAGTTCTTGACATAAAAATGCATAAAATCAGCAAAAAATTTGGGAATGAAGTCACTGCATTTGTTGTGGCAAGATTGCATTTTGGTACCACAGCCAAAGAGGGCAAATCAATGAAAATTATGAATGTGACAAATCATATTCCCTCTGACCCAGCAATTTCTTTTTAGGAAATTTATTCCACAGATATCCTAGAGTGAGAAGTGATGTGTATACCAGGCTATGGACCATGGCATTGCTTGTAGTACTGGAAGATTGGAAATAACCCAAATGTCCATGGCAAGTGACTGACTGAATGAGCTAAGGCATATCCATACCACAAAATAATGTTTATCTGTAAAAATAAAAATAAAAGAAGGTGGAAACCATCTTCTGATACAAAAAGATTTCTAAGGTAGAATAGTCAGTGGAAAAAAAAAGATGCCAAACAGTATATATAATATGCTACATTTGTGTAAAAAATGGAAGGCTATATATTCCTATTTTCTTTCAGATGCAAAAAAAATTATGGAATGATACAGGAACATACAGTAGTGGGAAGGCTCTGAGTGCAAACTGAGCAGATGGGAGATAGAACTTTCTAGAGTGAAACTGTGTACCTTTTACACTCTCCGGTCTTACAACCTTATGAACACATCCCTTATTAGAAATTAAATAAAACTCATATGCTCAAAAAGAATAAGTTAAAGAGTGAAATGGTATAATGTCTGGGATTTGCAACAACATTCTCCAGAAAAAAAAAATCATGGGAGACGTCTACATGAAACACCCATGGCAACAAGAGTCTAATGTCAACGTCGATGGTAATTGATGGGTCTGTGGGAGTTCCTTTCCTAAGGAATCATTAAAAGTTCATAGAAAATGTGATTTATTTTTTAAAAAATATGATGGGTTTTAAAAATGTTTTCCACTAGGGCTGGCGCTGTGGTGCAGCAGGTTAAGCCACTATGTGCAGTACCAGCATCCCATATGGGTGCTGGTTCAAGACCCGGCTGTTCCACTTCTGAACCAGCTCCCTGCTAATGCACCTGGGAAAGCAGCTGAAGATAAAGTTCTTGGGTCCCTGCACCCACGTGGGACCTGGAAGAAGCTCCTGGCTCCTGGCTTTGGATGGGCCCAGCTCTAGCCATTGGGTGATGTTTCTCTGTCTCTCTCCCTCTGTAACCCTGCCCTTCAAATCAATAAATATTTTAAAAATAAAATGCTTTCTACTGCCTGGGGTACTGGCATCCCAATCAGAGTGCCAGTTTCAGTCCCAGCCGCTCTGCTTCTGATCCAGCTCCCTGCTAATGCGCCTGGGAAAGCAATGGAAGATGGCCCTAGGACTTGGGCCCTTGCCACCCATGTGGGTTCTTGACTCTGGGCTTCAGTAGCTGTTGTGGACATTTGGTGAATGAACCAGTGGATGGAAGATTTCTCTCTCTCACTCGCTCTGTGGTGTTCTGCCTTTCACATAAATAAATATTCTCTCTCTCTCTCTATATATATATATGTGTGTGTGTGTGTGTGTGTGTGTGTGTGTGTGTGTGACCAAATGTTTAACCACCATACTGACATCACCTAATTCAGGTTGTTATGAGAACTAAATAAAAATAAGTACTTCACAGAGCTTGACATATATAGTAGGTACTCGATAAATGCTAGCCGGGGAGGAAACCACTATTTAATTGACTCAAATGGCTTGGGTTTGCCTAATTGTATTGTGAAATGTTCAGAGAGAAGCAAGCCAAGCCCGTTTCGGAAACCATCTGAAAGGCAAGTGCTAAGCTCCACAGCGCAGTCATACACCCTCTCTGTCTGGGTTAGACTCTCAGGGCTGGGGCCGTGGAGAGAAGTCAGGGCCATTCCTGGCAGGCCTGGCTTTCTTTGCAAGGCAGCGCGGGTGTGTGAGCCTAGGAGTTCAGAGCCCAGGCTTTTGGACAAGACAAACAAGTCCATCCTGACTCTTCCACTCACGTGGCCATCACAGCAACAAGACACTGAACTTTCTGAGTCTTGGTTTCCCTATCTGTAAAATGGGTTCACAAAAACATGAAGATAGTGAGGACTGCGTTCTGCAACGCAGGCAAAGCTCTCAGCTCGGGTTCCTGACGCACACTTAGGGCTTCAGCCATGAGGCTGCCGTCTCCCACCCAAATTCACCCACCGACGCAGCTGTCACTGAAGCTCACTAAGGAGGAGCATGATCCGAATGGCATGCTCTCGGCAGGTGGTCCAATTTTCCCACCACGGGGAAAGGCTATAGATCCACCACAGGCAAGTCACCACTGGGTTCCCCGAGATGGCTTTGGGGACAAAACTCAAAGCTTCCTATTTTTATTTTTTTAAAGAAAACTCACTTATTTGAAATGCAGAGTGACAAAGAGGGAGAGAGAAACAGAACTTCCATCCACTGGTTTACTCCCCATTGGCCAGGTCTGGGCCTGGGGGTGGCAGGAGCCCAAGTACTCAGGACATTAGCAGGGAGCTGGACTGGAAGCAGAGTAGCCAGGACTTGAAGTGGCACTCGAATACAGGATGCCGGCATTGCAAGCTGTGGCACCACAATGCCTGCCCCTGTAACTTTTTAAAATAGTCTCTTTAAAAAAAAAATCAGAGACCTGCTCCTCCACAAAGAATCTGCCCAGCCCTTCCCCTAAGGAAGAGAACACTGGAGCTCCCAGTGTGAGCATGAAGAGAAGGCCACGCAGGCCCAGGGAGGTTTCAAGAGCCTCCCCTCTTGGGCCGGCGCCACAGCTCACTAGGCTAATCCTCCGCCTGTGGCGCCGGCACCCCGGGTTCTAGTCCTGGTTGGGGCATCAGATTCTTTCCCAGTTGCCCTTCTTCCAGTCCAGCTCTCTGCTGTGGCCCGGGAAGGCAGTGGAGGATGGCCCAAGTGCTTGGGCCCTGCATCCGCATGGGAGACCAGGAGGAGGCATCTGGCTCCTGGCACCGGATCTGTGCAACGCCTGCCGTGGTGACCATTTTGGGGGTGAACCAACGGAAAAGGAAGACCTTTCTCTCTCTCATTAATTCTGCCTGTCAAAAAAAAAAAAAAAAAAAAAAAGCCTCCCCCTCCCTCACTGCTGCCCTGAAAGGTGGGAGTGGCAGGGGGCTCCGAGGACCCAGAAAGCTGCGGGGAGCCTGTGCAGGCGACCCTGGCCTCCCCAACACCGTAGCGGTACCACCGCAGCAGTACCACCCGGCATAAACCCCACAGACCCTTAGGGTTCTTTCCAGTGCGGGCTTCAGGGGCCAGCTTTGCCCTCCTCCTGCATGTCCTGAGACCACTGCTGTTTGTGCTGAGACACCGTCCGGAGGGGTGAGGGGCCCTGGGGCTTGCCCTAAGCCCCTCTGAGTTCCAGGAGGCCATACTCTTAATGGGAACCTTTCGATCGCTGGCCACCAGGCCCTTGCTATTTTCACAACCTTTGCTTTTGCTTCTGTAGGCTTGCAATCGCCAACAGCAAGACCGAGGGGCAAGGCCCCCGCCCACATCTCGGCTCCGCTCCTCTGAGCAGGCGCCAAACACAGATGCTTCTGGAAGCCTGCCCCTGCAGGGCTGTTCTCAGCCACAGGCAGCCTGGGTCGCATTCTGACGTCTCGGGACAGCTTTCTCTTCCCCCGCCTTCCTGTTTGCCTGCAAGGCCGTCCAAGATGTTGGCTTCCCGAGGCAAAGGGTCCTTCTGGGAGCACCAAATTCAGTAAAAAAATAAAAATAAATTAAAAAAAAAATCCTGCCTCCCAGGAACCGTGCAACGATGAGGCAAGCCCGTGTGGGCCACAGCGCAGGCTTGAGGCCAGTGGCAGTTCTGATGAGAAAGACGCAGCTTTCCAGAGCCGCCCACGCCAGGTCCCGACACTGACCAAGGCCTACGTCCACATGAAACTAATTCCCAGGAATATCTTGGCACGTGCTCCACGCCGGGGGTCGGGAAGCCTGGTACCCACTCCACCTGTCTGTGAATGCCCTGGTTTCCTTGAAGGGAGCTGCCCTTGTCTCAGAGGGCACCGTCCGCAAGGGTAAAAGCCATCACTACCGTCACCGCTGCCACGGATGTCAGAGGGGCCTCTACATGACCCTTTGGAGACATCCCATTTCTTCCTCCCATAGGGCAAACCTGGGACTTAGGCTGGGCCCATGGAGGCCCTCACAGGCCTCCAGCTTGAGACCAACGACAGAATCTGTAGGCTGTGAGCCTGCCAGTGGGGTGAGGCACCTTTGGAAGCCTGCACCACGGAGCCGGCCCAGCCTGCTTCCCCGCGTCCCTGGTACCCGTATCCTAGCAACGCTTCCACTTCCCACTTCACTTAGTCATCCTAACTTAGGGCCAGAGGCTCCAACCTGGAGTGACCAGGCCTTATACACCAGTCTTCAAAAATTCATGGAAAATCTAGATTATGAACAAACGATGCAAGGATTTCAATATCTTTTGCACAAAAATAAGCTTATCTTTTAATTCCATGTTTCCACAAACTTTTTGAAGTAGCCTTATAGTTTGCATAACTCACTTGAGGAGCCAATTATGCCTCTTTTGTTTTTAGGATTTATTTTATTTATTTGAAAGGTGGAGTGACAGAAAGGGAAGGAAGGAGGGAGGAGAGAGAGAGAGAGAGAAAAGAGAGAGAGAGAGAGAGAGAGAGAGAGGGAAACCTTCCATACATGGGCACAACAGCGGGAACTGAGCCTGGTTGAAGCTCAGAGCTCCATCCAGGTCTCCTACATGAATGCTGGGGCCCAAGTACTCAAGCCATCTTCCGCTGCTTTCCTAGACACATTAGCAAGGAGCCGGATGGGAAGTGGAGCAGCTGGGACTCAAACCAGTGCTCATATGGCATGCTGGCATCGCACGCAGTGGCAGTCCCTGACAAAGTTTTCTTAATTTCACAACTTTTTCAAGCCCCCTTGTACAAGTTAGGGTGTTGGTGGTTCCATCAAAGCCATGACTTCCTTTTGAGCCCAATCACCCTCACCTCCCTGGGGCTTCCAGTAGCTCAGCACCCGTCGGAGACCACACAAGGAAGATTCTAGAAGGCCTCAAGGGCCCTGCCAACATCAGACTCGCAGGCCCTGGGCCACGGGTGCAGTCCCTCAGCCTCTGGGTGCTGACTTTCCCAGGCCCCGTGCCAAGTTTCTGACGCTGTAGAGTGACGATCTACAGACTTCTGGGTTTATGGAATCATATTGGAAACTTCTGGGCTTCGAGGATGTGTGGAGGTTCCAGGAATCTCGCTATTGCCCAGTAATCCCAGATGGTAACCAAGTGCGGTCCAGGGCCACAGCTCACTTGCTGGCTACAGAGTTCATTCATTCTCTTTTTTATTTTCTTTTTATTTTTTTTTAAGATTTATCTATTTATCTGAAAGGTAGAGTTACAGAGAGGCAGAGAGAGAGAGAGAGAGAGAGAGAGAGAGAGAGAGAGAGAGAGGTCTTCCACCCACTGGTTTACTCCCCAAATGGCCACAACAGCCAGAGCTGGGCTGATCTGAAGTCAGGAGCTTCTTCTGGGTCTCCCATGCAGGTGCAGGGGCCCAGGGACTTGGGCCATCTTCCATTGCTTTCCCAGGCCATAGCAAAGAGCTGGATTGGAAGTGGAGCAGCCGGGACTCGAACCAGCACCCATATGGGATGCCGGCACTGCAGGTGGCACTACAGCACAGTGCTGGCCCCTGCTCGAACAGGTGCGCATATGGGATGCTGGCACTGCAGGCAGCCGCTTTACCCGCTACGCCACAGCTCCAGTTCACAGCTGGCTGGCACCTGCTCCGACTGCCTAGTGGTCTACCTTCACGCACAGCAAATGTCCTGTGGCTGTGAGGAGGGGGGGGAGGCGAGGTAGCGAGGCAGCTGGGAGGCCTCCGCTCTGGCCCTCCTCTGCCCAAGGAAGCTGGGCAACTTTACACAAATGACACTTTCCCTCGACCTTGGTCTCCTCCCGCTGTCAATCAGCCCCCTCGCGGCCTTCCGGGTCATCTCCCTGCTGGAAGGCAGTGCACAGGGACTCGAGACAGACGGTGGCAGAGGCCGCTGAACTTGAAAGCTCGCTGAGACCAAGAAACTCTTTGGGTTCTGAGCACCTCGGTGTTTGAGGCCTCAGAATACTCCGAGGAGAGCGCAGAGCGCCTGGCGCGGGGGAGGGCTTTCTCCGGGCCCTCAGAATTTGTCACCAAATGCCCGATGAGGGTCAAGTGGGAAAGGTCCTACCGGGCTGGGGGCCTGAGAGGCAGTGACGCCATCTGCAAGCTGTGGTTTTCTCCCAGATCCGAGCCCAGGGACAGTGAGGCCCAGAAGACAGAGTTGTGGAGGCAGGAAAGGTGGGATCCTGGCTCTGCTGCTGTTTGCTTTTGGACGAGTCCCTTAACCTCTCTGAGCTGGTTTCTACTCATATATGTATTATGTATTCCCCGTAGGGTTGGACACAGGAGGCTAAGGAAATGCAAAGGCTAAGGCATGCAGCTGGCTTAAGCAGGAGGTCAAATGCCTGCCCCACCCTTTTTAAAGATATTCTCTCCTGCTGCCCTAACCTGTGTTCGGTGCCTGGTGGCTCTCAGCACCTCGCCACAGCTGTTCCACGCTGCTGGCCACCACCTGACCCAAAGATGGGCCGGCTGGGTGGTAGTTAAAGACTGGCCTTTGGCTGGCGCCGCAGCTCACTAAGCTAATCCTCCGCCTTGCGGCGCCGGCACACCGGGTTCTAGTCCCGGTCGGGGTGCCAGATTCTGTCCTGGTTGCCCCTCTTCCAGGCCAGCTCTTTGCTGTGGCCCAGGAAGGCAGTGGAGGATGGCCCAAGTGCTTGGGCCCTGCACCCGCATGGGAGACCAGGAGAAGCACCTGGATCCTGGCTTCGGATCAGCACAATGCGCCGGCCGCAGCGCGCTGGCCGCGGTGGCCATTGGAGGGTGAACCAACGGCAAAAGGAAGAGCTTTCTCTCTGTCTCTCTCTCTCTCACTATCCACTCTGCCTGTCAAAAAACAAAACAAAAAAAAAACAAAAACAAACAAACAAACAAACAAAAAAGACGGATCTTTAACCTCTGTGGTCTGGTCTGGCTCGGGAAGATGAGCTGGGTGAGTCACCGGCTCTCTCAGGAGGTAGGGAACTGAGAGACTGCACTAGGCAGGCAGGGGCGCCACGCTGACCTACCAGAAGGCACATCTGCGGCCTGGGGCTGCCATGACCCTAGGCCGCCCGCCAGCGGAAGCAGGGAGAAGACAGGGTGAATGCCCAGGAGGTGAGGAGACTGGAAGAGACGATGGTGTCCTCGGAAAACTGACTTTCTCTGTGGCCATTCCAACAGGCCTTTCTTCCAGGCAATGACACAAGCCTCGGCTACAGTGGAAATGTAGATGATAGCACAGTACAGGTGCAGAACTGACAGCCTGATGGGAACATTAGAGGATCTGACCGAAATGCAGCCATCTGACGTCTGTGCCCTGGGCTAGAGGCATGACCAAACTGTTCCAGGAAAATGATGACAAGCTGGGGGCAGGCGTTTGGTGCAGCGGTGACAACACTGCTTGGGACACCCACGGCATATCAGAGTGCCCGGGTTCATGTCCCAGCTCCACCTCTGATTCCAGCTTCCAGCTAACGCACACCCTGGAGGCAGCAAGTGAGGCCTCAAGTACCTGAGTCCCTGCCACGCATGTGGGAGACCTGAATTACATGTAGGGCCCCTGGCTTTGGCTTAACCCAGCTGCTGTGGGCATTTGGGGAGTGAGCCATTGGTTGGAAGGTCCCTATCTGTCTCTGTCTCTGCTTTTCAAATACATTTTTTAAATTTAAAAAAAAATAGGGAAAACCAAAATGTTTTTCTTCAGTGATGACAGCAGCAATAAGAAGGCCAAGCACAACGCTATGCAACTTAGACGCAGTCTCACCTGATCCCCAGCTCAATCCTATTCACGCGGCGTGGACTTTTATCGGCTGCATTTTGCAATCAAAGAAACAGAACGGAGGCGTGATTTGCCCAAGCCCACAGAGTTAGCAAGTTGTGGAAGTGGACTTTGCGGTATCGGGCAGCCACAGGTCACAGCATTTTGCACAACAAGCAGCTCCTTGATGGGAGCATGAGCCCAGCGGAGGCCCCGAGTTGTGCCCAGAACGAGGAGACAAGTTTTCTGTTCCGGGGAGTCTGTCATGGTGAGCAGCCGTGTGGGAAGAGTCGCTCCAGACCATTACCCGCTGTGCACACGCCCGGAGCTGCAGCCCAGGAGCTGACCTGCTGCGGGGCTCCTCCCTGATCCCCACAGGTGCAGCTACTGAAGGAGCCGCCTGATCCGTCTTTGCTGACCACGACGAGCCCCGAGAGTCTGGATAGTGGCAGGACCGCCCCGCCGCTGGGATCTGGGTGGCAGCGGCGCTCCCTGCGCCCTGTGGCTGACACACAGGTATCCTTTCCTGGGGGACTGCTGGGCTGTGTTTGTGTGCAGGGTGAGGCCCTGGGTCTTCACAGCCCCTGGCGGCTCTGAGAAGTCAGGGTGATGCCAGTCTCAGCAGAGGGTTCAGATAGTAGGGCAGGGAGCGGGGAGCACCGGAAGGAAAAATCCATTCTCCAAACCAGGAGGGGGAGGCTGCACTGGGTCCTCTCCGCAGGTGCACCTGCCTCCGGCTTGATCCACACCTCTGTCACCTCTGTTCCCCGCCCTTCTGTAAGCACCTTGAGGACAGGGTCCCAAATGCCTTGTTCACCTGAATTCCCCAGCACCAGCCACAGTCCTTGACACACAGTAGGTACTTCATGAATACAGACGCTCCTTGACTGACAATGGGATGGCTTTCCAATACACCAAGCACACTGCGCTGACCATACCTTACACCCGGAGCGTCCTCGCTTAACCATACAGAGCCCTACAGAGTGCAGGCTGCCATCTTTGCAAGCACGGGGCTGGCTGGAGCGGCACTCACAGCCGCTGCCCTGCGCCGTGAGGGAGCACAGGCCAGCCTGGGAACAGATGGAAACTGAAAATCCAAAGCACACTTTCTACTGAAACTGAATTGCTTTTGCCTTATCATAAAGCCAAAAAATCATAATTGGAACATAAGTCCAAAACTATCTGTGTATTTTCAATGAAGGAAATCTGAGAAAACAAGGGGGAAGTAATAATAATAAAATTGATGAATGGGGTCCGGCGCTGTGGCCTAGCAGATAAAGCCACTGCCTGCAGTGCCGGCATCCTACATGGGAGCCAGTTCGAGACCCAGCTGCTCCACTTCTGATCCAGCTCTCTGCTATAGTCTGAGAAAGCAGTAGAAGATGGCCCAAGTCCTTGGGCCCTTGCACCCATGTAGGAGACCCAGAAGAAGCTCCTGGCTCCTGGCTTCAGATCAGTGCAGCTCTGGCCATTGTGGCCATCTGGGGAGTGAACCAGTGAATGGAAGATCTCTCTCTCTCTCCTCTCTCTCTCTCTCTCTACCTCTCCTTCTATCTCTGTGTAACTCTGAGTTTCAAATAAATAAATAAATAAATAAATAAATATTTTTTAAAAAATTAATGAAGCTCCTACTAGGCCCTGGGCACCTTTCTTTCTTTCCTTTCTCTCTTTTTTTAATGATTTATTTATTTGAAAGGCAGAGTGATGGAGAAAGAGACAGAGAGAATGAGAGACACAGAGAGAGAGAGATCTTGGATTTGCTGGTTCACTCCCTAAATGGCTGCAGCAGCTAGGGTTGGGCCAGGCCAAAGCCAAGATCCAGGACCTTCTTCCAGGTCTCCCACATGGGTGCAGGGGCCCGAGCACTTGGGCCATCTCCCACGGCCTTCCCAGGCACATTAGCAGGGAGCTGGAGCAGAAGCAGAATAGCCGGGACTCAAATCAGCTCTCGGATGTGGGGTGCCGGCATCCTTGTCCTCCAGGGCGGTGGTTTAACCTGCTGTGCCATCCTCCACGGGGCGCTCCTCAACAGCACTGTCTGTAGTAAATCCCCAAGGCTTCTGAATCCCCGTGATGTCGGCAGCGAGGCACCGAAAGGTTAAGAAAGTCGCCCAGAGCCAGGAAGTGGGAGACCCTGACTTGAGCCCAGGCACTTCGACTATCTAGGCCCACTATCCTATCTTTCCCACTCTGGGAAGGCTCCCTGCTGTGTGACACCAAGCCCCTCACTGGTCTGCCCCAGGAATCAGGACCTGTAAGAGGCCCCCTGTGACCCCGGCAGTCACACAGACGGACGTCCCAGCCACTGAGAGGCCGTGATGCAACCTGCAGACGGCCGAGTGTTGGCCCAGCAGCAGCAGCCACACCAGCAACGTCAGCTTCCCTTGCATTCAGTCAACGCTCACGGCGAGCCCTCTCAGGGCCAGGTACCATGCAGGCCCCGGCCCCGCCAGACAGACCTGCTCCTGTCCTCGAAGAACCCGGTGAGTGGCGCTGATGGCCCATCATTTGTGATGGCTGTAACTATGCCCATTGTGTGGATGAAGAAATCGAGGATTCGAGAGGTCACTCGCCCTGTGGTCCAGGTAGGTGCACGGCAGGTGCTGTTCCGGTGATGCAGGAGTGAACATCATAAATAAGACTGCTTCTGGGGGCAGTAGCGTGGGGAAGGCAATCGAGAAACGGAAAGAGCTGGAAAGCGTATGGGGAGAGGAGCTGACGATGGTCAGACCAGGGGCGGGGTGTCTCAGGCTGAGGGAACAGCCGGTGCAAAGGGCCCAGGGCAGGACAACCTGAGCAGCTGGTGCGGGGAAGAAGGGCAGTGCAGCTGCAGCACCGTGAACAGAGGGCAGAACGAGTCCGTAAAGCGGGGGTCGGAACCCAGGCCAGGTTGCCCCCAGGCTTGTGTGATCCAGCAGCACGCGACGCTGTGTGCCAGCAGACCTGTGCAGGGGGATCACCGAGGAGTGGCCTCGGAGGACAAGCGTGGCGGCCCCTCACAAGCCTGTCATGCAACCCGAGCTGCTGCACACATGGAAAACAAGCCCAGCCCCCCCGCCGACCTGTGGGACAACCCCACCCAACACACACACACACACACCCAACACACACACACACACACACACACTGGGTTATGAAAAGTAATCAGCCTAACACTTGGTCTTTGCCATGCAAGGGCTTCCCAGCAGGAAGCAGTTTCTGAATGGATATTGTTTCTTTCACAGCCGGGTTGCTGGGGTTGCCTGGGGCTTAGGCAGGCCCCGTGGACAGGCTCAGCTCCTACCCAGCACCTGACCCTCGTGTTTGCAGGAATGGAGGGCAGGACTGGGCTTCCCAGAAGAAGCCTGTGGACTACCAGTCTCAGGCCACACAGAAAGTCCTGTGTCCTGGGATGCAGAGAGTGACGACAGTGTTCTTGAGCAAGCCACTTTGCCCCTAGTGTTACATGAGGGCTCGCCTCATGTCGCCCAGGGATGGAGGACTCCCCGGGGGTCCTGACCACAGGGATGTGGCCTCAGCCTCTGACCCCACAGGCAGACATGAGAGGGACTTGTACCGGTCTCAAGCAGCTGCAAAAGTGGGGAGTAGAGACAAGCAGTGCACCGGGTTCCCCTTCCCCCCGGCTTTGGGAAGTCCCCTCCTCCTTCCCTTCTCCTTTCCCCATCCCCCACTGGTTCACCCCCAAAATGGTAGCAACAGCCAGGGCTGGGCTAGGTGGAAGCCAGGAGCCAGGAGTTTCTTCCGGGTCTCCCATGTGGGTGCAGGGGTCCAAGCACTTGAAGCATCCTCTGCTGCTCTCTCAGACGCATTAGCAGGGGGCTGGATTGGAAGTGGCATGGCCAGGACACAAACCAGCACTCTAGGGGTCCCCGCCAGGGCTCCACCACTATGCCACAGCACCGGCCCAGGTCCCTGCATTTCTTCTTCTTCTTCTTTTTTTTTTTAAATAAATAAAGCCTTTAAAAATTTTTTTAAGGTTTATTTTTTTTTTTTGAAAGAGAGGCAGAGAGAGAGAGAGAAAGGTCTTCCATCCACTAGTTCACTCCCCAATTTGCTGCAATGTGCCGATACAAAGCCAGGAGCCAGGAGCTGCTTCCAGGTCTCCCACGCAGGTGCAGGGGCCCAAGGACCTGGGCCATCTTGTGCTGCTTTCCCAGGCCATAGCAGAGAGCTGGATCGGAAGTGGAGCAGCTGGTCTTGAACCAGCGCCCACATGGGGTGCCGGCACTGCAGGCAGCGGCTTTACCGGCTACACCACAGCACCGGCCCCAGGTCCCTGCATTTCTATCAGCCAGGGCCAGCCAGCCCACCCTGCTGCTTTTCTCCTGAACTCAGCTGACTGAAGCTGCCACCTGCCCACTCCTCTCTCTTCCTGAGAGTCATAGCTGTCACTGGCAGTGTTTACAACTGAGTGTGGTGAGAACCCGGGAGGGAGTGGTGGGCTCCCAAAGAGTGTCCTCAGCTTCTGCCCCAAGGGGGAGGGCAGGAAGGAGAGCTATGCTACTGAGCAGAGCCTGGCCATCAAGGGAGCCCCGGGAGGCAGAGGCTTTGCCACTGGGGCTGGCCTCCCCTCTCGGCTCACAGCTCTGCGACCTGGGAAAAGTTACGCTGCCTCCATGAGGGTTTTTTGTTTGTTTGTTTGTTTGTTTTTTACAGGCAGAGTGGATAGTGAGAGAGAGAGACAGAGAGAAAGGTCTTCCTTTGCCGTTGGTTCACCCTCCAATGGCCACCGCGGCCAGCGCGCTGCAGCCGGCACATTGCGCTGATCCGATTGCAGGAGCCAGGTGCTTCTCCTGGTCTCCCATGCGGGTGCAGGGCCCAAGGACTGGGGCATCCTCCACTGCCCTCCCGGGCCACAGCAGAGAGCTGCCTGGAAGAGGGGCAACCGGGACAGAATCCGGCACCCCGACCGGGACTAGAACCCTGTGTGCCGGCGCCGCAAGGCGGAGGATTAGCCTAGTGAGCCGCGGCGCCGGCTTGTGAGCGATGTTCTTTGCACACTAACCAGGGACAGCAGCCATGTTAGAGGCTGTTTCCTTATCTAATCAATTCATAAGAAGAGCAAAACGACAGGATGGTTGTTCTTCCGGAGATCATAGAACTGCCATGTGATGCAGCAGTTCCACGCTGGGCACACACACGGAAGAACTGAAGGCAAGTCTTGAACCGGCCCTTGCACAGCCGTGCTCACAGCGGCACTGTCCAGAGACCCAGACGCTGGAGCAACCCAGGCGTCCGCTCATGGGTGTGCAGAGAAACAAAATGTGGTCTATCCATACAACGGGATATTGTTATGCCTGAGAAAGGAAGGCGACGCCCATACACGCTACAACACGGATGAACACTGAGGACCCCACGCTGGGTGAAGGGAACCATCACAGGAGGTACTTACAGGAGGTGCCTAGAGCAGTCAAGGTCACAGACACGGAAGGAGGATGCTCGGTTCCCCGGGGAGAGGGGTGAGAGGCGCTGGTGGGGAGCTGGTGTTTAATGCAAGTAGGCTTTGAGTTTGGGAAGATGAAAAAGTGCTGGAGACAAAGGTGGTGACGTTGTACAACAAGGCAAATATCCTTAGCACCCCTGAATTGTACTTTTAAAAATGATTAAAACAGCACAATTTGGGGACCAGTGCTGTGGCCCAGTGGGTTAAAGCCCTGGCCTGAAGCACCCCATATGGGTGCTGGTTTGAGTCCCGGCTGCTCCACTTCCGATCCAGCTCTCTGAAATGGCCTGGGAAAGCAGCAGAAGATAGCCCAAGTCCTTGGGCCCCTGCACCCACGTGGGAGACCCGAAAGAAGCTCCTGGCTTCAGACTGGCACACCTCTGGCCACTGCGGCCAATTGGGGAGTGGACCATTGGATGGAAGACCTCTTTCTCTCTCTCTCTGGCTCTTCTCTCTCTGTGTAACTGTGACTTTCAAATAAATAAATAAATCTTAAAAAAAAAGAAAAGAAAAATTAAAAAAAAGAAAAAGAAAAATTAAAAAAAGATAAGCATATTTTGGTGCAAAAGTTTTTGAAATCCAAGCATTTGTAAAATCTTCAAACATTTCGTGAATATGTGTATTATGAAAAAAATTATGTATACACTTCAAAAAATTTTGCACCAAAATGAATTTATCATTTAATTCCATTTCCCACAAACTTTTTGAAGCATGTTCATGGGAGGAATTCTTTTGTTTTTTTTTTTTTTTTTTTTTTTTGACAGGCAGAGCGGACAGTGAGAGAGAGACAGACAGAAAGGTCTTCCTTTGCCGTTGGTTCACCCTCCAATGGCCGCTGTGGCCGGCGCGCTGCGGCCAGTGCACCAAGCTGATCCGAAGCCAGGAGCCAGGTGCTTCTCCTGGTCTCCCATGCGGGTGCAGGACCCAAGCACTTGGGCCATCCTCCACTGCCTTCCCAGGCCACAGCAGAGAGTTGGACTGGAAGAGGGGCAACCTGGACAGAATCGGGCGCCCCAACTGGGACTAGAACCCGATGTGCCGGCGCCTCAAGGCGGAGGATCAGCCAAGTGAGCCACAGCGCCGGCCTCTTTTGTATTATTTTAATTCAAATAAGTGATATCATAACAAACTATCTTGTTATACAACTGGGTTTTTTCCCCTCAACATCATATGGTGAGAAGCCCCATTCATACTGGTCTATTTTGATTTTCCAGTTCATTTATTTTACTATTGTAAGGAATTTGCCCTGCATGGAACTCTGTGGAGTGTTAGCAACCCTGAGGCTTTTCTGACCCCAGGGCCTCCACTGCTGAACCCAGGAAGGGGCTTGCCCCAGCCTACATCCTTCCAGCTCATAAAGCCCCCCACTCCGCCCAGCCCCCCATCTTCCCACAGCCTTGGCACCTGCCGAGATCCAAGAATCCCCCTCCCCCTCCCCAGAAGCTGTGCCCCACAGGTGGTGGCATCGGAACTGGCTTCGGCTTTGCAGCCAGGCAGCCATGGTTGAACCTGGGCTCTGCTGAGTCAGGTGCCTTCTCTGAGCAATGGGTCAAGTGAGGCTCAGCTCCCAGGCCTGCTGTGACGGCGAGGGGGCCAGGAGCCGGCAGCTGAGGCAGCCGAGAAACACTTCTGCCCTGGTCCTACTTGCATCTATCCTCACACCATCGTAGAAGTCACCTTCCTCCAAAGCTAGGATGAACAGGGGTTGCAACATGGGCCTTGGCCTCCTGGATGACATGCTCTGGGGAAGCCACCATCAGCCCATGAGGAACTCAAGCGGGCACACACAGAGGCCCCCTGGCAACAGCCAGTACCGTGGTGCCCACCACAGAGTGAGAGAAACACCCTAGATCCTTTAGATGCCCACAGTCCCGACTGACAGGTGCCTGTATCCCAGAAACCCCAGGCCAAGCCACTCCCAAAGTCTCCAACCCACAGAAACAGTGAAGGAATGTGATCATTGTTCTAAGTCATTAAGTTGTAGGGTGGTTTGCTATAATAAACACAGTAACAAACAATACTGACTTCTCATTGCAGACAACCCCAGTTATGACACTGTTTGTTAGGCCCAACTGCAATCTCCATGTGTGAATTGATTCATTCATTTAATCTTCACAGCAGTATCAGAACCTCTGAAATGGGGACTCCTGGGATTCCCACTGCCTAGGTGGAAAACCGAGACACGGACTGCGTCAGGAGCTCCCTCGCGAGGGGCAGACCTGGAGCACAAATCCCCATACTCTGGCCACAGTGTTTGTACCCATAGCCACTAGCTCATGTCTCATCCTGAACAGAGCCATAGCCAGAAAACCAGGAAGCAGGAAATACTCTCCACAAGGGAAGGAGGGAGGGACAAAGGAAAGGGGCCAGCCCTCCACTCTTCCCCCAGACCCCTAGGATCCCACCCTTCCTCCCAGTCTACAGCTCCCCCCATCTCCTATGCTGCCAGTAGGCTGCCCGGGTCCAGGTCACAGTCACCTTCACCGAGCAGATGGAGGGGGTATCGGGAGTCTCCCGGAGAAGCAGCTTCTAAGGTTCTGCACATCTCCCAGGTGGGGTCCCGGCCCATGGAGACGAGCAATGTCCCTGACTCCCTGCAAGCCCCGTCCACAGTGGCCAGAGCGTTGCAGAAACATCACTCGGAAAAAGACCACTTCATCCCGGGCAGGATTAGCAAGTGCCAGGCACACGTTCTCACATCCCTTTCCAAGCCCTTCACAGGCATGGTTAATCGAGCATCGCCTCTCTCCCACTCAGCCTGGGAGCAGCTTCGGAATCCTGCTCACCGCGGTGCCCCAGGCTGCCACTGCCACTGCTGGCATCAGCGCTGAGACCTATTTGTCATCCTGCTCTAACAGGACAAAGACGGAACACCAAAGGCAGCAGACTGGAACTAATCCCTCTACTCTCCAGGGGAGTGAAAGGCTTCCTGCCTCCCCTGCTCCTGCCCCTCCTCCAAAGCCCGTTTTCATCAGAGCGAGAGCTTAGAAGAGAGTTCTGAAACAGAAGACACCTTAAGAAAACTGACCCTGATTTGAATAATGGCCTGGGGCGGGTGGGAGGGGGCTAGGCTGGGCGGTGCCTTGTGCCCTCGGGGGATGGCCAGTTAGCAACCAGTGGTTCCCGGCAGCTGGACCAGAAAGACTCACACTGAAGGCACGGTAAGCCCGGATGGGCCTTTTTCACACTGTATCTGAGGGGACTTCAGAAAGTTCGTGGAAGAATGCAGGTGAAAGAGAAGCTTATTTCTGTGCCAAAATTTTGTTGAAACTCATGCATGTTCTCTTCATAATATGTATTTTCCATGAGCTTTTTTTTTTAAGATTTTTTTTAAGATTTTATTTATTTGACAGGTAGAGTTACAGAGAGTGAGAGAGACAGAGAGAAAGGTCTTCCTTCCGTTGGTTCACCCCTCAGATGGCCACTACAGCCAGCGCTGTGCCAATCCGAAGCCAGGAGCCAGGTGCTTCTTCCTGGTCTCCCATGCGGGTGCAGGGCCCAAGCACTTGGGCCATCCTCCACTGCACTCCTGGGCCACAGCAGAGAGCTGGACTGGAAGAGGAGCAACCGGGACCAGAACCCAGCGCCCCGACCGGGACTAGAACCCGGGGTGCCGGCGCCGCAGGTGGAGGATTAACCTAGTGCACCATGGCGCCGGCCCCCTAAAATATTTATTTATTTGAAAGGCAGAGTTACAGAGAGGCAGAGGCAGAGGCAGAGAGAGAGAGAGAGAGAGAGAGAGAAAGGTCTTCCATCTGCTGGTTCACTCCCCAGATGGCTGCAACAGCCGGAGCTGGGCCTATCTGAAGCCAGGAGCTTCTTCCAGGTCTCCCACGTGAGTGCAAGGGCCAAGAACTTGGGCCATCTTCTACTGCTTTCCCAGGCACATTAGCAGAGAGCTGGATTGGAAGTGGAGCACCCAGGACTGGAACCGGCACCCATATGGGATGCAGCACTGCAGGCGGTGGGTTTACCTGCCACACCACAGCGCGCGCCCTGAGCTTGGGCTTTTGAAGATCCCTCCGTGCTAGGACTGCTAAGATTTTTTTTTTTCTAATTATTTTTTTTATTTATTTGAAAGAGTTAAAGAGAGAGAGGAGAAGTAGAAAGAGAGAGAGAGGCCTTCCATCTGATGGTTCACTCTCCAAATGGCCACATTGGCCAGAGCTGAGCCGATCAGAAGCCAGGAGCCAGGAGCTTCTTCCAGTTCTCCCACGCAGGTGCAGGGGCCCAAAGACCTGGGCCATCTTCCATTGCTTTCCCAGGCCGTAGCAGAAAGCTGGATCAGAAGTGGAGCAGCCGGGTCTCGAACCAACTCCCACTACCCACTACGCCACA
Source organism: Oryctolagus cuniculus (assembly GCF_964237555.1). Taxonomy (NCBI): domain Eukaryota; kingdom Metazoa; phylum Chordata; class Mammalia; order Lagomorpha; family Leporidae; genus Oryctolagus; species Oryctolagus cuniculus. The sequence continues at coordinate 15,153,572 of NC_091451.1, read as the reverse complement.
GCGCCAGCCCCAGCTGGGATTTCAAAAAATTTTGCACCAAAATAAGCTCGTTCTCTCTCGCTCTCGCTCTCGCTCTCTCTCTCAATTTTTTGAAAGGCAGAGAGAGAGAGAGAGCGAGCGAGAGATCTTCCATTCTTCCATCTACTGCTTCACGGCACAAATGGCTGAAAGAGCCAGGGCTAAGCCAGACCGAAGCCGAGAGTCAGGAATTCCATCCGGGTCCCCCCCCCCCCCCAAGGCGGCAGCAGCCCAAGCACTCAAGGCTATTTTCCACTGCCCTCCCAAGCAGATTAGCAGGGAGCTGGATTGGAAGCAGAGCATCTGGGGCTGGAAGCAGCTCTCTGATATGGGATGCCAGCATTGCAAGCAGCAGCTTAACCCATTGTGCCACAACATCAGCCCCTAAGCTTCTCTTTCAATTCCGTTTTCCACCTTGGTGGAGATGAGGGTAGGGGTTGACAGGCAGAGAGAGAGAGAGAGAGGGAGAGAGAGAGAGAGAGATCCTATTACTGATTGACTGTCCAAATGTCTACAATGGTGGGGCTGGGCTGGGCTGGACTGGGGCCAGAGGCAAGAATGGGGAACTCAAGCCTGGAATCCCATGTGGGAAGCAGGAATTTAATTACTTGAGGCAGCACCTGCTGCCTCCCAGAGTCCACATTAGCAGTAAGCTGACGTCAGGAGCCACAGCCAGGCATGGAATCCAAGTCTGGGTGTCCTAACTGATACTTTAACTGCTAGGTTAAATACCTACCCCCACCCCCAAGTTTCTGAAGCACTCTCACATATATTCCTGTACAATCCCCCAGCACTTTAGAGAGAGCTTGTGAATGAACAGGAGCACCAGCCCTGTTCGCTGGACATTTTCTAATAACCATATTGAATGAGCAAAGAGAAACAGGTGAAATCAATTTTTTATTAAATATATAAAATAATACGTTTTATTTAGCCCAATATATTAAAATAGTATTTCAATTTGTAAAAAAAAATAACACTAGTGAAATGTTTTAAATTCTTTTTTTGGACACCAAGTATGAAATTAAGTATTTTACATTTATAATATTTTTCAATTTAGATACTAAATATTTACCTGAAATATGTCATCTGTGTTCAGAGTTTATATAATTAACAGTTGAGGGCTGGGTATTTTGTTTTTGTTTTTGTTTTTTGTTTTTTTTGACAGGCAGAGTGGACAGTGAGAGAGAGAGAGACAGAGAGAAAGGTCTTCCTTTTGCCATTGGTTCACCCTCCAATGGCCACCGTGGCCGGCGCGCTGCGGCCAGCACACCGCGCTGATCCGAAGCCAGGAGCCAGGTGCTTCTCCTGGTCTCCCATGCAGGTGCAGGGCCCAAGCACTTGGGCCATCCTCCACTGCACTCCTGGGCCACAGCAGAGAGCTGGCCTGGAAGAGGAGCAACCGGGACAGAATCCGGCGCCCCGACCGGGACTAGAACCCGGTGTGCCGGCGCTGCAAGGCAGAGGATTAGCCCAGTGAGTCGCGGCACCGGCCTGTTGTTTTAAAAATATTTACTTATTTTATTTGAAAGGCAGAGAGATAAGAGACAGATAAGAGACAGACCCAGGCTGGCACTCTGATATGGGATGCTGGCATTGCAAGCAGCAACTTACCCGGCTGTGCCACAACACCTGCCCCTCAACTTTCTTCTAATTGCATCTCATAAACACTTTGAAGTCCCCTGTGGGGAGCAACTCGGATTAGACTGTTACTCGAATTAAGACTTATTCTATGCATCTGCTCTCCCACAATATGGCGCTGGGAGAGGAGGAAACAGCTTCTACACAGCTGCCTCCAGTTCAACCAATAAACAGCAGGACCTGCTCCCGATTGGAGGAGAGCAGCGTGCTCAGCGTGTGGGTAGCAGAGCACGGATTGGTGGAGAGGACTATATAGGAGGAGAGAGACGGCATGGTGGTGTGGGTTGGTTGGAGAGTGCGTTGGAGAGTTCGCGGGGAAGTTCGTTGCTTCGTTCTTTCTCATTTCTCTCTACTCATTCTTGCTTTGGGAGTTTGCTGTTTACTTATTCTTACTTTACTATAGAAAAGACTTGTAAAAAAGGGGAACAACAAGCGTCCGGTCCGGTGCGGCTCCTCCGCGTGCGGAGGAGCAGCAGTCCCCCTTGTATTCAGTTGATGCTGGGTTCTCTGCTGTACCCTCAAAGAAACAAAATCAGGGTTGGGGCCGGCTCTGTGGCGTAGGGGTTAAAGCTGCCACCTGCAGTGCCAGGATCCCATATGGGTGCCGGTTCAAGTCCCAGCTGCTCCACTTCTGACCCAGCTCTCTGCTATGGCCTGGGAAAGCAGTGGAAGATGGTACAAGTCCTTGCGCCATCTCGGTGGGAGACCCTGCCCCTCGTGGGAGACCCAGAAGAAGCTCCTGGCTCCTGGCTTTGGATCGGCACAGCTCTACTTGGGGAGTGAACCAGCAGGTGGAAGACCTCGCTATGTAATTGTGCCTTTCAAATAAATAAATAAATCTTTAAAAAAAAATCAGGGTTGACCATGTTGGGGTGCACCCAGAGAGGAGGCATTTCAGAGTTTTTGCAAAAGGAGCTTGCTGTTTCCATGCCCCCACAAAGTGGCACCAAGACCACAGGGGGGCAGCTTCTGCTTTCGACCCCATTGTCTGGTAGCTCCTAAAAGCCCTCCATGCCTTCCCTGTTCCCTGCAGGGTGTTGGCTCTGGGCTCTGGTTCCCTTCATCGAGCTGCTTGCGTTCATGAACTATTTGGGGCTGACCACTGCCCCTCCCAGCCACGGCAGGGAACCACGGCAGACATCACTAGTTGATCACATGAGCTTCCTTGCTAAGCCTCAGGCTGGGCGCCTAGCCCCATCCCCAGGAGAGTGCCCCAAGCCTCCCACGCACCCCCTCATCTCCCACCCCAGTGAAACTTCCACAGAGAGGGGGAAAGACTCAGACCACAGACCTGCAGGCACCAGACGCAAAGGCCCCTGGAGCTGACCGCCGGCTGGGCAGCTCAGGAACGCAGCATGGCTCCCGCTGGCTGTGGCACCCCAAGGACAGACGCCCTTGAAATGAAAGGCCTTGAAACATCAGAAGCCTTCACAGTCTGTTTAAAGGAGCCAAAAGCCAGAGCTGCTGAGAGAAGAGAAAGGCAGGAAAATCTGACCTCCAGCGGGCGGCATCTGAGGGGGCGTGGCCGGCGGGGCCCGGGATGGAGCAGGTGGACTGGTCACAGAAATGAAGCCCGGGCAGTGGGCCAGGGACACAGAAGCCCCACCGTGTGTCGCCTGTGCTTGGGGGACGCAGGCCGAGCCTCAGGAGACAGCCTCAGTCAGCCCGGGCCCAGCGCCGTCCTCTGGCAGGCAGCCCTCCACCTGCTGCGGCCCTGAAACAAGCCGCGAGGCACAGGCGCCCGCTCCGCTGAGGGAAGGCCCTGGAAGGCGTCAGCCTCGGGGTCTGCTCCTACAGAGCAGAAACTGCATTGCCAGAACACGTCACTTGCAGAGCCCAGCTGTACCCAGCTACCACCACTGAGAGGCCCTCTCTTCTGTCTGCCATCTCTGCAGAGCCCCTCTGCCCCCTCCATCCTCACACCATGCCCACCACACAGACACATACATATGACACACATACACATGACACCCACACACACATACATATCACACACATACACACGACATCCACATACACACATACCACACACCACACATACATACCACACATCCCACACACACATACATACCACACATCCCACACACATACATACCACACACACATACACACGACATCCACATACACACATACCACACACACATACATACCACACATCCCACATACACATACATACCACACCCACCATGCATACACAAACATATGACACACACCACACCCACCATGTATACACATACATATGACACACATACACATGACACCCATCCACACATACATACCACACACACATACACATGACATTCACACACACATACCACACACACCATACATACATACATACCATACATACCACATGCACATACATACCACACACACATATCACACACCACACATATCCACATACACACCACACATACCACATACACATACATACCACACCCACCTCACATACACATACATATGACACACATACACATGACATCCACATCCACATACATACCATACACACATACATACCACATACACATACACATGACATCCACATACACACATACCACACACATACATACCACACATCCCACATACACATACATACCACACCCACCACGCATACACATAAATACAACACACATACACATGACATCTACACACATACATACCACACACCAAACACACATACATACCACATGCACCACACATACATACCACATACATGCCACATATACCACTCACATACATACCACACACACATCACACCACACACATACCACACACCACATGCAGATACATATCATACCATATACATGCACACAATACCACACACATACATGTGATGTCCACATACACATACATGCCACACACCACACACATACACATTGCATCCACACACATACATTCCACACACCACACATATACATACATACCACACACACATACACATACATACCACATACACCACACACATACAAATACATACCACATACACCACACATATGCATATGCACACCACACAGAATGCACAAATACACATACATACCACACACATACACAATACACACACCACACACATACACATACATACCACATCCACACACACATACATAACACACACTCCACACACATATACATGCATACCACAATACACCACACACATACGTGGTCATACCATGTCCACATACATACATACATACATATCATACATATAATACACACACACACCACGCAGCACCATAAACACCACGCATATATCACACCTCCTGTACACAAGCCATACCACCACATATACACCACACATACCACCCCGCATGCTCATACACATACACCAGATCCCCTATAAACAAACATACCACATATACACATACAACCCCATATATATCACACTCCCTATACACATAACATACCACATACACACGCACAATCCCTTATACACATCAGATCGCGTTTACACCCCATATATGTCACATATGTCACCACACCCCCTACATACACAGCACACACACAACATCCACCACATACCATACCACATACACCACATACAACCACATACACGTATCATACACCCCATATGCACACACCACCCACAAAACACATATACGCCTCACATATCACATACACACACATACCACACATACCCCATTTACATACATCATATACAGACCCCTTGCCACATACACACACACACACACACCATAATACCCCATATACACACACCACAGCAAACACCCCACACCACATGTATACACATACCTCACACTCTATATACACACACCATACACACAACACATACATCCCACTTACAAACCACACACACACACTTGGCCGGCACTGCAGCTCAATAGGCTAATCCTCCACCTGCGGCGCCGGCACACCGGATTCTAGTCCCGGTCGGGGCACTGGATTCTGTCCTGGTTGCCCCTCTTCCAGTCCCGCTCTGCTGTGGCCCGGGAGTGCAGTGGAGGATGGCCCAAGTCCTTGGGCCCTGCACCTGCATGGGAGACCAGGAGAAGCACCTGGCTCCTGCCTTTGGATCAGCGCGGTGTGCCAGCCGCAGTGGCCATTGAGGGGTGAACCAACGGAAAAGGAAGACCTTTCTCTCTGTCTCTCTCCCTCTCTCACTGTCCAATCTGCCTGTAAAAAAAAAAAAAAAAGAAAAGAAAAAAAGAAAACCACACACACCCTTCAACACAACATAGACAACCCATACATACACACACCACACCACATATATACACATAACTCACACTCCATACACACCACACAACACACACATACTACACAACACACAACACCCCACAACATAACATACACAACAAACACATCACAGCACATATATACCCATACACACCACACAACACACACACCCCACACCACGCCATGTACACACACCATACATACCCTATATACACACACAACACCCCACACCACATATATATACATACCTGACACTTTATGTGCACGTGATACACAACAAAACACATATATCCCATTTACCTACCACACACATCACAATATACACACACAACAAACACACCACATATATACACATACCTCACTCTATATGCACACATCATACACAATACACACACCCACATACCACACACATCACACCACAACCCACAAGCAAGTACCTCACTGATCCCACATTATAAGGAAACGAAGGGTTCAAAGCCACAGAACATTTTCCAGAGAACTTTTGTTTACCTCCTACAGAGCCAGCACTTGGAAATAACTCTGACCGTCTTGCTGGAAAACCTTCTGCAATGAGTGACACGGACCCCCGACTCCCCAGGCAGGCTGGTTCGCGGAGTGTAACCTGTCACTTCCTGGTGATGCAGGGACACCTCTCCAGCCGGCCTCACCCCAGCCCCTGAGGCTGGCCATCGCCTCCCCCGCTGGCCCCCGCTGGCCACGTTCCTGCTGGCTCAGGCTGCCCCAGCCAAGCGCCGCAGGCACACGCCCGCCAGGGCCCTTGGCCTCGGCTGCCTGAACACTCTCCCTACTCACCCTTTGCCTTCATGCCTCAGTCCAAGTGCCGCTTTCCCTGGCCATCCCACGCCCCTCCCTCTGCCCCCTTCTGTTGCTTTAGTTTATTTCCATGGTGTCTGCCACTACCTCGTGCATAATGTTGATCTAGAGAATGTGCCTGTTGTCTCTTACAAGGCTGCCGGCACACAGCAGGTGCTCAGTAAGTAAGGGTCAAGGGTAGGAGAGCAGGCTGTCCTCAGTGTTCCGCCCAGGGCGTGGCTGCCCCTTTGCTGTCAGCTGTCACTTCTCAGTGTGTCCGCAGCTCCTAGCTTGCTCATCTAATCTGTTGCATGTGTAACCTAGGACATGCTGAAGGTTGCTAGGAGATGATCAAACGCCCGACGACTTCTGCTGACTTCTCAAAGCGGTGTCTGTGCCCAGGCTGTGGCCTGGGGGCCACTGCCCGCCTGCTCTCGGAGCCACTGTGTCAGGACTGTTAATCCTCTGCCGGGGGTCTCTGGGGGGGCCTTCTGGTCCTCTGGGACTGCTGAGAAGTGAGGAGGTTGTCTGGAGCTGCGGCCGCAGGCAGGTCCGTTATCCCCGACACGCTCACGGAGCCGCCAGCTTCTAGACCAGCCCTGCCCTGTCCGTGTTCCAGGGACAGGAGCAGAGGGGCCGGTGCCGTCTTTGGGAGGAGGGGTTCCAGCCTCTCTGGACACAGTGACCTGGGTTTTTGCCTGCCTCCCCCTCTGGCCTTATTCTCCTTCTTTCATTCTTTCTCTTTCTTTTTTAAGACTTATTTTATTTATTTGAAAGGCAGAGTTACAGAGAGAAAGAGAGGGAGAGACAGAGACAGAGAGAGACAGAGAGTTCTTCCATACGCAGGTTCACTCCTCAAATGGCCACCATGGCCACCATGGCCAGGGCTGGACCAGGAAGAAGCCAGGACCCAGGAGCTTCACCTGTGTCTCCCACATGGGTGCAAGAGCCCAAGCACTTGGGCCATCTTCCTCTGCTTTCCCAGGTGCATTAGCAGGGAGGCCTTTCGTGCCCAGGGCTGTCTGGACATTCATAGCATCATTCGAGGGCCATACACAATCATCAGCTGAAAAACTCGCCCGTTGTAGTTCATTGTCTTCCGAGTCCCACCTGCAGTTGCCTCGGCAGGGCCGGACCCAGTGATTTCGCGGATCCTACACGTTCCCCACCCCTGCTCTACATCAACCCTCGTCACACGGACGAGGGACGGACGGCCCAGTGAGCAGAAGTGACTCCCCTAGGAAAGTGTGGGACAGGGCTGGGCCTTCATCTGTGTCCCTGATAGCCAGCATCGGCCTCCATCCTGGCACTCCCCCATACCTCTGCCTCGCCAAGCTGGGGGCCCCGCAGATCCCGTAACTCATGTCAAGAAATGTCACCAGGGCCAGCACTACGGTATGGAAGGTTAAGCCGCCTGTGACGCTGGCATCCCATATGGGTGCCGGTTCGAGTCCTGGCTGCTCCACTTACGATCTAGCTCTCTGCTGTGGCCTGGGAAAGCAGCAGAAGATGGTCCAAGGGCTTGGGCCCCTGCACCCACATGGGAGACCTGGATGGAGTTCCAGGTTCCTGGCTCCAGCCCGGCCCAGCCATTGCAGCCATTTGGAAACTAAACCAGTGGATGAAAGACATCTCTCTCTCTCTCTCTCTCCTCTCTCTCTCTCTTTCTCCCTCCCTCTCTTGTCACTCTGCCTTTCAAATAAATAAGTAAATCTTTAAAAACCAGAAATGATCTTTCCATTGGCCCCTGTTACCCAAAATATTCCCAGTTGCCCGGTCTGCAATGTTCCCAGAGCTTTCTGGGTAGCCACACTGCCTCTAGCCTGCTACAGGTCACAGGTGCAGCTGAAAGGCAGTGGGCAAACAGGCAGGCCTGGGCTCCAGCCTCCCCCATGAAGAGAGAGCTCAGGTGCATTGCCAACCAGCGCCGGGCAGGAAGGCAAGGCTCAGGGGTCCCGGGAGACAGGACAGGCAACCTGGAAGCTGTACCCAGGCTGCACTGGGGAAACAGACCTGAAATATGGGAAGGTTGGACTCGAGGAGCCCCCGGCAGGTAGAGGGGCCTTTGTGGGCTCAGTCCTGGGGAGTAGGAGAAGATGCTGGAAACCAGCACTTCTGGCTTTGCCACTTGGCCCCTTGCTGCCTCCCCGCTGGGCAGCCCCACAGGCAGGGCAAGAGCACAGCAGTAGTTGGAGTTCTTTCGTCTCTCACCTCTCCAGCCCGGCTTCCCAGGGTGCCAGGTCTCCTGCGGTGAAATAATTGGGCCTTATTTCTTGACGGTGAGTCTTTTCTCTCCCCTACCTGCTGCTGCTGGAAGCGCTTATCTGACCACAGAGAGTGTGGACCGAACCCTGATCCATTGGCTTTGGACCACTCCAAGGTTGACTGTTAAGTCAGAAAGTTTTCCTTCTCCTGCAAAGAAACCTCCCCCTGCCGCCTCCACCCACTGGCCCCAGTTCTAGTCCTTGGAGCCCCACAGGTAACCCGAGTAGGTCTCCTGCCTTTCTGTTGGCTCAGTGCTAAGCACTGATGGGGTTCACAGGAATAAGATGCGGCTGAGAGGTTTCCATGTGAGGGCTGGACCTTGTGGCACAATGGGTTAAGCAGCTGCTTGGGGTGCCCATCCTCCCACATTGGAGGGCCTGGGATCGAGCCCTGGCTCTGCTTTCCACCCTGGGCACCCCGGTAGGCAGCAAATGATGGCCCAAGTACCAGAGTTCTTGCCACCACGGGGGTGGAGTTCCTGGCTCCTGGCTTTGGCGTGGTCCAGCCCTAGCTGCTTCTGTGCTTCTGGTATTCAGGGGAGTGAACCAGCGGATGGAAGAGCTCTTTTTCTGTCTTCCTCTCCCTTTTTGACACTTTGCCTTTTAAATAAAAAAAAAAAACCCTATTTGAGTAGTCAAGAGTTGTTTTTTTTTTTTTTTTTTTGGACAGGCAGAGTGGACAGTGAGAGAGAGAGAGAGACAGAGAGAAAGGTCTTCCTTTTCTGTTGGTTCACCCCCCAATGGCTACTGCGGCCGGCACACCGTGCTGATCCAAAGCCAGGAGCCAGGTGCTTCTCCTGGTCTCCCATGCGGGTGCAGGGCCCAAGCACTTGGGCCATCCTCCACTGCACTCCCGGGCCACAGCAGAGAGCTGGACTGGAAGAGGAGCAACCGGGACAGAATCCGACACCCTGACCAGGACTAGAACCCGGGGTGCCAGTGCCACAGGCGGAGGATTATCCTATTGAGCTGTGGCGCCAGCCAAGAGTGATTTTTAAGTCATCCAATATTTTATGCCCTTATTGGTTTTATCATTGTAATGTTAGTAGATACTTATAGAAAATATTCAGGGGAAAAAACAGATAGAAGTGATTTCCCATAATCCTACTTGCCTTCTGTTCACATGCTGTTGTTGACTGGTTTTGCTATTTTTCCCCAGAAACGTTCGGGAGGGAATGTGAAGCAAGGTGCTGGGCCCTCCAGGAAAGAACACTGAGACACTCGCCCCTGGATGTCTGAGGCGCACGGGTTCCGGATGCTCCTCTAGTCCCACATCCAGGATGCTCACGCCCTTCTACACAATGCCATACCATCTCCACGCAGCCCGCACATCCTCCCATATATGCTAACTCATCTCTGGATTACTGATAATACTCAGCGCAATGTAAATGCTATGTAAATAGTTGTTGTGCTGTATTGCTTGGGGAATAAAAACTAGGAGAGAAGTCTGTATGTTCTCAGTACAGATGCAGTCCCTCCCCCCATACTTTCAAGCTGGGCTTGATTGAATCTGTGTGCACAGAACCTGAGGAGACAGAGGGCCGCCTGTTCATCCGACAGGGATCTCACTCCCATCATGCTCCAGGGGAAGAACAGCCGAGCATGGGATTTAGAGGCAAAACACCTAGTTTCAAATGCACTCTCTAGGGGCTGGCTCTATGGCGTAGTAGGCTAAGCCTCTGCCTGTGGCACCGGCATCCCATATGGGCACCAGTTTGAGTCCCAGCTGCTCCTCTTCTGATCCAGCTCTCTGCTATGGCCTGAGAAAGCAGTAGAAGATGGCCCAAGTCCTTGGGCCCCTGCAACCTCATGGGAGACCTGGAAGAAGCACCTGGCTCCTAGCTTCGGATTGGCCATTTGTGGCCATTTGGGGAGTAAACCAGCAGATGGAAGACCCTTCTCTCTGTCCCTCCCTCTCTGTTGTAACTCTACCTCTCAAATAAATAAATAAAATCTTTAATTAAAAAAATGCACTCACGAGATGTCAGGCCATGGGTTAGCCTGTTTACCCAGACTTAATTATGGGACCTAACTCATCAGCAGTTGAGGGGATTTAAGGAGGCAGAGGTGGAGAAACAACCAATCCAGACTCTAAGTGCCCAATGAATGTGGCCCCCATCAATAAAATACAGAGTGGACAGCGAGGCCGGAGGCCAGGCAGGTCCAGATCAAAGGCCACAGTGTTCAGAGGAAAGAGACTAAGCCACTTGACACCATTTCCAGAGGGGACTGACGGCCCACGGTCTGCAAGCACACTGCTGGAGTGAGCCCAGGTTAATGCCAAGCTTCCAGGGCTCACAGTCCACTCAGCCTCCTTGGGCCTTTGTCCTGCTGTCCAAGTGTGATGAGCAGTGGGCCAGAGGCTCCCCTCTGCCCGCAGGGCCCTTTCTTCCACCACAGCAAGCCAGTCCCTGGGCCACTCAGCCTGGCTTTGCTACCCACCAGGGTGCCCTTGCTCTCCTGGCACTTCCAGGCCCAAGGACTTCCTTCGTTTGACAAACATCAGCACCAGACAGGCTTGTCCTGCTCCCAAAGCTCTCAGAGCAGGGTGAGGAGCTGCTGGGACAGCCAAGGCATAAAGCACCTGCCAGGAGAATGAGCAGCACCCCGAAACTTCTCCTGTGTCCCTGGGCCTCGGGCCTCCCAGGAAGAAGACCCTTGGGCTACAAGGGTGCCCCCCCAGCCTTGGGTGCTGCTGGGCTGTCCCCATGTCTCACAGGCAGGTCCCAACACAGTCTAGGGACAGACCCCTGTGGCAGCTACTGGGGCCTTGACACCTGAACCTTTTGGCCAAGGGATTGTGGGTGTCTGTGCTTCCCCTCCCCACTGATTCTCTCGCATGAGGCACCCAAATTAAATACACAATCATTTTCTGTCACTTAGGCAAATCATATTCCCTCAGCTCCCAAACGCACACATTATAAATAAAATATAAACTCATCCAGATCTTATTGAAACCTCTGCTCTCAGAGAACAGCGCCACAGGAGCCAGCGGCTGTCCCTGTCTGCCAGGGCAGCGGGCATCCAGCAAGCCTGCGGCTGCCTGCGAGACCTCGCCCTGCCGGGGCCAGGCCTCCACTGGCATCAACCGCACCCCCAGGAGAACTCAATCACCTCCTGGAGAGGAAAGTGCCAGAATCCTTGCAAATATTTACGTAAATGTAACACATACAATAACCAAGGTCCTGAGATGTCAGGTATTTGGCCCAGGGTTACTCAGCAGTATCCCAACTTCAGGATAAAAACAAAACTCTATTTTAGGGGCCAGCGTTGTGGCGCACTGGTTAAACTACCGCCTGCAACAGCAGCATCCCATATGAGCACCAGTTCAAGTCCAGTACACTCCACTTCCAATCCAGCTCCCTGCTGAGCCTGGGAAACCAGTGTACGATGGCCCAAGTCCTAGGGCTCCTGCTACCCACACAGGAGACCCAGAAGAAGCTCCTGACTTTTGCAGCCATCTGCAGGAGGGAATCAGCAAATGAAAGATCTCTTTCTGTTTCTCCCTCTCTTTCTGTAACTCTGCCCTTCAAATAAATAAGTACATCTTTAAAAAACAAAAGAGGGGGCATCCCATATGGGTACCGGTTTGAGTCCCGGCTACTCCTCTCCTGATCCAGCTCTCTGCTGAAGGCCTGGGAAGACAGTGGAAGATGGCCCAAGTGCCTGAGCCCCTGCATCCGCATGGGAGGCCAGGGGGGAAGCTCCTGGCTCCTGGCTTCGGGTCAGTCCAGCCCAGACCATAAGGGCTATTTAGACAGTGAACCAGCGAATGGAAGATCCCTCTCTCTGTCTGTAACTCTGCCTTACAAATAAATGACTACATCTTTAAAACAAACAAAAAACTCCAGTTTAGGAAAACTCTTGGCAAAATCTGTCTAAATAGGAGACTCTTGTCACAGTGAGTACACCCATGCTGGAAACACTCACAACGGGTAAGCTTTTAAAAAGACAGCAGTGAAATTCCATGTATGACCTTAGCCTCCCACCCATGCCTGTCAGAGAGCCAGCATGGGCAGAACCTGAGTCCCAAACCAGAACAACCGCAAATGTTCCCCCCAAGTGGGAGACCCCAAGGGCAGCCACGTCTGCTCTGTGTCCCGCATGAGCTCTGCCCTGTGCCAGCGTACATCCGTGTAAACTCAAGGGGAGGTCCCCAAATGCACGGTCTTGCTCACAACGCGCAGCGTGGAAAAAAAGCACAGACCTTGCCACGTTGCAAGCAGCCGTATAGAGATGAAATCAGTCTCTCCCTTTAGTTGTGCAGATCCCGCAACACATGGGTTGACAGCAGGACAGAATATTACAAATCAAGACCTCCCTGTGAAGTCTGGCCCAGACGGTTGCCATGCCGACACCCTACAATGCCAAACAAGCATCTGCAAGGTCCAGAAGCAACTTGGCTGCTTCAAATAGCCAAGAGATTGTACAGGCAGAGCCGCCTCCTGGTCCAGGCTCTCCTGCGGGCCCTCCCTCTCCCAGCTCAGCTCTCTCTCTGATTCCCCAGGGAAGTGACGATGACGCTTGTCTGAATTTGCTCAGCCTCTGACAGCACGGCCGGCCACATCATTCTCTAAGAATCTGAAAATCCACACGCAGCGCCCTGGCTCATCCAGACAGAGAATTGTTCTTGGGAAGGCAAGGACAGCACGTGGTCGTCACAAATGTCAGAGAAAAAGCGAATCCGTCGTTGTGCTGGCTTCATTGAATTTGAGCAAACGGTCAATTCCTGGAGGTGCTGGAACATGCATCCCCCTACCTCCTCAGTCAAGTGAGAGCTGGCAATGAAATAGGATAATTCAGGGGGAGGAGCAGGCATTTGGCGTAGTGCTTACGACGCCAACTAAGAAGTCCGTGCCCCATTTGGGAGTTCCTGCGTCTGACACCCAGCTTCACTTGCGACTCCAGCTTCCTCCTAATGCAGACCTTGGGAGGCACCAGTGATGCACAAGTGATTAGGTTCCTGCTACCCAGGGAGGAGACCTGGATTGAGTTCTCAGCTCCAGGCTTCAGCCCCAGCCAGGGGGGGCTGTCCTGGCCATCTGGAGAGTAAACCAGCAGAGGAGAGCTCACACCCTTGTGTCTTTCTGCCTCTCAAATAAGTAAACATTAGCAAAACATACGAAGTGGCTATGTATGCAGCTTGGACCTTCAGGGCTTTAGGGAGTGCTGAAGTTGTGCTGTGTGCACCAACGCGGGGCTTCGAGGCGCTTCCAGCAGAGTCAGTGCACGTATTGCTTGGGTCCTACTGAGGACCACACTGAAGTGAAATAACTGAGACAGCAACACAGCACAAGGCAGTGCCAGAGGCAGGGTGTGGCGGGGCAGGTGCAGAGGGACCAGGGCTGCTGGAACAGACACCCAGAGCCAAAGCTTCAGGACAGAGAGGCAGCCGGCCTGAGAAGCCGGAGGGGGCTCTGAGGCCCCCCAGAACTCCCTTTCCTCCTGCACCTCCACCTCCTGGCTGCCAGGTATCTCATCTTAAACTTAGCAGTCCTGTCTCCTCCACAGCAAGTAAGTTCCTGCTGGGATGAGGATTTCGCTGGCACTCCACGGCCTCCCGCTGCCATCCTTTAAGCCCAACAGTGCCCCCTGTACCACTCCAGGGCTCGCACAGCCAGTGCCTTCCCCACTCATCTCCCATCTGGCAGGGCGCTGGGCGGAGCAGGGCGGAGGTGCAGCAGCAAGCTCAGGACCCAGGGATCTGAAGCAGAGCTTCCTTACCCTCTTCCCTCCCCTCCCCTCCTCCTCCTCCCCTTCCAGCTCGGAGCCTCTCCCCACCTCACACATGGGACAGGACGGGGGATCTGGCCAGCCCTCGGCTCCCCTGCTAGCTCTTGGGTGGCCTCCCTGCCACCACGGCTGGTCCTCTCCAGAGGTAAGCATGGGGGCTGCAGGGCTGGGGTCCAGCTCCGGCCTGTCCAGCAGCTCTCTCATCTCACTCCGGGCTTCCAGCTGCAGCAGGCTTCCCCTGCTCTGTCTCTCTGTGCAAACACCCACGAGTGCTTCGGGAACAGTGTCTCCAGCACGGGGCAGAGGGACTACTCCACCCAACCGGGCTGGCTCCAGAGAGCGGGCCACACGGATCTAGGACAAAACCCACAACCCCCAGAGCCCCTCGAGCTAAGCTCAGAAGTCATAAGGCATCTGGGGCACGAGGAGGCCCTGAGGGCGCGTCCACACGGACCCTCCCCGTATTCTTGCAGGGTACAGCCGCCTGTGGACAAGTACCTCTCGACCTGGCGCCTCCTGAGGAGCCAGTACCGCCCCCGCCCCCGCCCCCGAGCACCGTGTCCTCCTAGTGCCCGTCGGGCCCAGCGGCCACCACTCGGCAGGCCGTCCCGAGGGTCACGCAGAGCTCTCGCCCACCACGCGCAGCGGTCGGCAGATCGCGTCCGCCGGAGCGCGCTCCCAGCGGGTCCCAGAGCCTCCAGCCTCAACAGGTGCCCCTGCTTGGCCACACAGAGCTGTCACCGGGGCGAAGGCGGAGCCAGGGACGCCCCCTGCAGGACGGCTGGGGCTCCGCACGCCCCCGCCGGGGACCCCAGGGCTCCGACGACCCCCGCAGCTCCGCTGAGGCGCCCGGCGGGCCACACCGCCTTTGTTTCCACGGCGGGGCTTAGATGACGCGGGCTGACCTCAAGCTAGGGAATGACCCGGCCGGGGCGCGGACCCATACTGCCCTCTGGTCCGTGCAGGGGGTGAGGGTGGGGGGTGGGGGATCCTAACGTTGGGGTGAGGGGAGCAGACCAGACCTCCCCCTCCCCCCCGACTCAGAGAACACCGCAGGGTGTCAGTGCGGAGAAACCGGTTCAAGTTGACGCGGGCTGAGAACGGGGCGCGAAGGCAGGAGCAACGCCTAGCGACCCTCTCCTCCCCACGCCGCCACCGACGTCCTTTGCCCCCAGGAGGCTGGAGAGGGGGCGCGCACCTCCACCTACGCGCTCGGCTGCGCGCCGCTCCCAACGCCTGCCTGCTGCGCTCAAGGTCCAGGAGACGCCAGCCCGCGCGGCGGAGGAGCCCGCAGCCCCCCAACCCCCGGGCCGGCGGCGCCTTGCGGGGAGAGCCGCCACGTTCCCCGTCGCGCGCGCACGCCGGGCCCACCAAACTTGCAGCACTTTCTCCCAGCCCCCACCCGCTGTCACCCTCCCCTCATCCGCGCACCCCGGTCCCGCCAGCCGGGCCGAGGTTGCCATAACAACGAGCTGGAATGCTCCAACATATACAAAGCCGGCCCGGCGCGGCGGGCACTCAGCCCCCGGCCGGGCCCCGCGCCCTCGGCTGCCGCGCGGGGGCAGGACGCGCGCCGCGGCTCCCCGGCCGGCCGCGCGGCGCACCGGGCGGACTCACAATGAGCGGGATGGTGCGGTCCTCGCGGAGCTGCTCCGGCCTCCCGCCGGCCCTCGGCGCGCCCCGGCCGCCGGAGGATGCTGCGTGGGCTCGGTTGTCCTGCCATAAGTAGTAGAAAGTGCCCAGGATCCAGGCTACGGTCAGGATGGCGATAGCATTGGCGCGGATTTTCCTCATGGTGGGCGGACGGGCGCCCCGGCTGGGGGCCGGGCCGGCTGCTCTCCGGGCCGGGGCGGGGGCGCTCGCAGCCCCAGCTGTTTGTTTGCGCTCGCGCCTGGCTGCTCAGTCCTGCAGAGCAGAAAAAGGAGCGAGGTGGGGGGGGGTGGGGGTGATAGGGAGAGACAGGATCGCCGAGCGATCCTCACGGTCCTAATGCCCTTCAGCCCCGAGCGCGCGCGTCCCCCGGGCGCCCATTCATTCACGCGCACAGCCCGCCCTGCGCTCCAGCCGCTGCCGGCCGCTGCGCACCGGGAGAGGAGCGCGCGGGCCTGCCTCTGGTGCCCGGGGCCCCAGCCGAGACCGACGCCCGCGGCGGAATGGCGACGGGCCAGAGCCAGCCTTGGCTCCCAGCGCCCAGGGCACCGAGAGCCCGGCGGCTGCCCCCGCGCGGCCCTGCTCGGTCCCGCCTACCCAGACTCACCCCGGGACCGAGCGGCCCTGAGTCACCGGCTGGAGATGCGCGACCCCCGGCCTGGGCCCGCCCCGTGGAGCTGCAGTTCCGGGCCGCGCTCTGAACTGCGCTCTGGCGCGGGGTTCAAGGTGTGTGTTTGGCGAGTCCTTGGGAAGGAGCGCCTGGGTGGGGAGGAGAGCCCAGAGTTTGCACTGGAATCCTCCGCAGCCTTCGATTCAGAGCCGCCCGAGGGCCCGCCCCGAGGAGGGCTTGGAAGCTGGTGCACTTGACATTCGGGGAGAGCGCAGGGCATGCGACGGTGCCTCAAAGCTGGCGCAAGGAGAACGGGGGTGCAGCCACCTCACGTCTTTCCCTAGCCTGGCGCTAACAGCTTTCACGATGCTTCCCCCCCCACTCATCATCAGATGATTCTCCCCACGATGCCTGGCTAATGAGTGGACAGAGCCCGGTGTCCAAGCTATCGCCCATCTGACACTTTCCAACGAAGTGCAGAACGCGGTGGGAAGAGACCAGGACCCAGACGCCGCTGAGTTTGCGCCCCGTTAAGAATCGGCTGGGAACTACTCCGGATCCGGGCAGAAGGCACGGTGGGCTGGACTCCTCACCGGCACAGGGCTGGGCACAGAGCAACAGATGTGAAATAAGCAGGAAGTCGGCGGGGTGGGGGGAGAATATTGCAAGGTGGTCTTTTGGGAGGCTTCTCAGAGAAAGTGGATAAATCCTTTGACTAAATCCCCAAGGGGCAGGGAAGGGGGAGGGGAGGGGTTAGGGTGCGGGCTGCAGCAGTCATGGGAGCAGAGGTCCAGGACATGGAACTGCTGGATGAGCTCTGAGAGAGGGCTGTCCGGCACTGCACGGGAGCCAGGATGCTGGAAGGGTTTGGTGGGAGTTGGCATTGGCTGTTGGGGGCCCCTCTGGACTCAGGAGGGCCTCGAATGCCAGGGGCAGAGGTGGCAGCAGAGTTGCTTCCTGCTCGGACTGGTGGACACTGCATCTGAAGACACAGATAGGGTCCCGTCTCCACATGAAGCCGCTTTAGGCACTGATTCCCTCTCCCTCCTCCGCCCCCATCCTTACACTAGGGGCACACAAGTGAAATCAGACAGTGTTTTCCGTTTTTTTCAGCACCAGGACTGAGCATGCCTGTAATGGATGTTCCCTGTACATTTCAGGTGAAGGGAAGACAACTCGGCATTTTGATGCCGGAAGCCGGGTCACAGCTGCAACTATGATTCCCCTCTCATCACAAGGATGCCTAAGTGCACCCGAAGTGGCCCAGCCAGCAATGTGGACCTCCAAAGACAGGATGTGGAAAAGGGGGTCCTGCAGAGGGCCTAGCAAGGCAGCTGAGGGCCGGCATCGTGACAACATATCCTGTGACCATGTAGCGTCCCCTTTCCACAGATGGTGAGACCGATGCCTGTGGGGGTCCCCAGCCATCCAGGAGAGCAGCCGCACCAGAGGTTCGTTTGGCTCATGGTTCTGGAGGCCGGGACACCTCAGAGCATGGCGCCTACATGGCGCCTACATCTTCATGCCTTCTGGTGAGGGTGTTTTCTTTCTCTCTTTTTTTTTTTTCTTTTTTTAAAGATTTGTTATTTGAAAGACTTCCACAGAGAGATCTTCTATCCACTGGTTCACTCCCCAGATGGCCACAATGGCTGGGGCTGGGCCAGGCCCGAAGCCAGGAGCTTCATCCAGGACTCCCACATGGGTGTCAGGGGCCATCCTCCCCTGCTTTCCCAGGCCATAGCAGGGAGCTGGATGGGAAGTAGGGCAGCTGGAACTTGAACCAGCACCCATATGGGATGCCACCATCGCAGGCAGTGGCTTTATCCGCTACGCCACAGCGCCGGCCCCAAGGGCCCTCTTGCTGCATTGTAGCAGGGCAGGTGCGCTAGGCTCAGGTCTCTCTTCCTCTTTGTATAAAGTCACTGATGCCATCATGCCCCCCACCCTCCCTGTCCTCATCTAATCCCAACCACCTCCACATACCATTAACTTAGGACTTTGAGGGACAGGAACAAAATTCTAATGCATGAACTTTGGGGACACATTCAGAGCCTCGCGTGGGGGCTGCCCCATGGAGAGAGGACGAGAAAGGAGGGAAGGAATGACCCCGATTCTGGTGAGCAACTGCAGGAGCCACCGTGTTACACGGATTGTGCAACAGGCCAGCTGCTGCACTTGGGGAAGGGAGGACCGCAGGGGCTGTGAGCTACTGAGCGAGGTGTCCGATACTTGCACTAGGAACAAGGAATTCATGCATAGGAGAAAGGCAGAAAGCTGCGGACCAGCAAGAGCAGTCCCAGAGGCAGAGCTCTGTCTAAGGCCTCCCCGTTCCCACAGCCTCTGCAGAGCCGAGGTCGTCAGAGCAGACCAGATGGCCCACCAAGACGCCAGGCCCGGGCCTGCCACGTGCCTGTCAGAGGAAATGAATGAATGGATGGCTGTGCAGGGTGGCAGGCTGCTGCCGCTCCCCATTCTGTCCCATGAAAATGCCACGCGGCAAGTCCAGTGCCTGTTTGCCCATTGGCTGGGTATTTCCGGGCCCTTCTTTGTCCTTCCTTCTTGGACACTTACCACACCAGGCGCTCCTAGGTCCTAGGGATACAAAATGAACAGGATCTGGCCCCAGCTTCTGAGGAGCCCAGTAGTTGACAACAGGGAAATAAACATAAAAACAGGATGATGTGATAGGGGTCTACAGAGAGAGCACCTTCACAGACCAGAAGTCACTTGAGAGCTGATCCTTAAGGTGTTAAAGAGTGGGCTCCCTGGGAAGAGGGGCAAACAAAACCTGCTCCAATGCGTACCTGGACACCCTAACATAGGTGTGGGAGGGGCAGGCACTGTGGCCAAGCAGGTTAAGCCACTGCTGCATCCCAGATCAGAGATGGCTGGAGCCCCAGCTGCTCCACTTCTGATCTGGCTCTGCTAATTCACGTGGGAAGCAGGAGATGATGGCTCAAGAACTTGAGTCCCTACAATCCTCTTGCAAGATGTGGATGGGCTCCTGGCTCCAGGCTTCAACCTGGCCCAGCCCTGGCTGTTGCAGGCATTTGGGGAATGAACAAGTGAATGGAAGATCTCTTGCTCTCTCTCCCTCTCTGTCTTTCAAATAAATATTTTTAGAAGTGTGTATGGGAGCATAGGCCATGGTGAGTGGTTTGGTGTCCATGCTGTAGGGGACGGAGATGGTAATAAGGCTACAGGGGTAGACACGGGCCAGTTAACAGATACCTTGTATGCCTTTCTAAGGAATCTGGACTTGTTCTGGTAAGCCAGGGAGAACCATCCACAATTATAAAAGAGAGTGAGTGCCATGGTCAGTTATGAATCAGTGAGAAGGCTCAAGTCTAGCAGTGGGGCATCCCAGTGATACGGCAAATGTCCAAGCAGCCAATCTTGTGGGCTGATTGGAGCAGTAACGTGGGAGCAGGAGAGAAAAGGTGGACTCAAAGGATTTGCTGATCAGTGGGAGGTGGACATGAGAGGGGGGGCTTGAGAAGAACATGAACACCTCTTGTTTAGGAGACAAGTGCTTGGTGTATGGGAACCACTCACTGAAACAGGATGCAGGAGATTTGGGAGGTGTGTTCAACTGAACTTGGGCTCTAGGGGGTCAGCCCGAGAGGGCAGCAACGGATCCAGGACAGGACTCAGGAAGAGGAGTGCATGGGGCTGCTCGGGCAAAAATGAGAAATCAGAACCACAGTGGGACAACCAGGTTGCTGGAAGGCTCCCGTGTGCCCTGCACCGAGGTATCGGGGAGAGGCCATGTGCACCTGCAGAGAGGGCTTCTGGGTCCCTGTGTGAAGTCGGAGAGACAGAGAGCTGGCATTGCTTTATCTGCCTCCATCAGCTGCCCAGACTCAAGCCCCTGGAGCCAGGCCCTTAGGAACTTTTTTTTTTTTTTTTAATCGAGGACCTCATCATCTGCTCCCTATCAGAATGGGCTCCTAGGCCTAGGCCTGAACAAACTCTGGCTCAGTCTCAAGGCGGTCAGGCAACAAGACCAGAGAGAACTCGAATGGAAGAGACCCGTGACCCTGGTCCCGCGTTTCTTTCAGCCCAACAGCATCTATCATTGATGCCTCCGTTTTCCTTGTGAAACCGGGCCGCAGAAATGGAGGGAATGCTTCCAGGACTGGTATGTATTTTGAAACTCTCAGCCGGACTGAAAGTGCCCATCGATATATTTTGGAGTGCAATGTCTACTCCCTTACCAGTCAAAATAATTGAACAGTAAGAAGCAGCTGTTAATGCAGGAGGCGTATAACGGGAGACCCACAGTGCTTGGGAATTTACAATTTCATAGCAATTGAGGGTTTTTACAGCCAGCGTTGACAGTCAACCGTGCCCCCACAGCCCCCAACCACCCTCTGGAGCCATCAAGAGGCCCATCAACCCAGTGTGGGACACTGTGAATGTCCACTGTGTCTGGAGCTGGTGTCACAGCAATTTTAAAAAATCATCCTGCCATGTTATCAGCACAGCAATATTGCAGTTTCCTCTTGGTGGGTGGTGGTAATGGGCAAGGGGGGAGGGGCTGTCTCTCAGTGCTCAGGGAGCCAGAGCTGCAGGGTGGCATGGGGCTGGCACCCCCACCCCATGTCCATGCACTTGTCCTCTTAGTCTGGTCTGACACTTCTCCCTCCTGCCCAACAACAAAAATGCCTGCCCCTGTCTCCTGCCCAGGGACAGCAGGTCCTGAGCAGAGGTGGCGCTGTGCTGCCTCTCCCAGTCCCTGAATCTCAGCCTGGACTCCAGCAGCACAGTAGATTCTGTCAACTATCGGCTTCTGTCATCGGCCAGTGCCTGTGTGCACAGGTGTGCGTGTGGCGGGGAGGGGAGTGTGCATGCACTCTCATATTTTTCTTAAGACATATTTTGTTTATTTGAAAGGCAGAGTTACAGCGAGAGAGAGGGAGAGAGAGAAAGAGATCTTCCATCTGTTGGTTCACTCCTTGAATGGTTGCAACAGCTGGGGCTGGGCAAGGCCGAAGTCAGAAGCTTCTTCCGGGTCTCCCATGTGGCTGCAGGGGGCCCCAAGACCAGGATCACCCTTTGCTGCTTTCCCAGGTGCATTTGCAGATCAGAAGTGGAGCAGCTGGGACTTGAACCAGCGCCCATATGGGATGCCGGCATCACGGCTAGCCTCACCCACTACCTCGCAATGTCGGCCCCTCCACTTTTCAGTTGGAATTTGATTTTAAGGTTTTCCTGGAATAACTGATGTCCTTCCCAACATTTGTGTCCACTGGAAGAAATTTCTGAACCCATGCCTAATCATTTGTCTTCCTCCCTGTGCTAAATCGAGTATCTTTACAAAGACCTCTACCCAAAAACAGAACACTTGGTGTGTTCATGGGAAAGCGGGCTGATTGGGAGGTGGGAATCCTAGCCTGGGTTTTAATACCACGGGTGCCATCACCCAGCCTGGTGACCCTGGAAAAGTCATCTACCTGGGCCTCTTTTGCATGTTTACAATCAGGGCCCCTGGAGGGGCCTTTCTGATGGTAGCATTTTAGGGCTCTGTTTACTCAAGTTTATATGATAAACCCTTATCTGCCCCCATGAAAATTAGTGGCAAAAAACCTGAGGTGTCATTTAACCCCCACACACACGTACACGAACACATTACATACACACATATACACCCACACAGTGTAAAAGACTCCCTTTGACCAAGAGTCTGAAAACTTGTGGACTGCCGGAGACGTACAAAGGAGCACTGGGAGGGACGTACCGGGAACAGGTGCACCCGGGAGAAGAGCGTGGGGAAAGCCTGCATTTACTGCGCACCCTGCTGCACCTTCTCAATTTGTTGCCTTGACTTCCTCTTCACCCCAACACTGCTTTAAGTAAGAGCAAAGTTCTCCTTTCTCTTTCTCCTCCCGTGGGCCTCTGTGCGGCTCGCTCCCTAGGGAAGCTGAGCCCATGATGGCGCTGGAAGCCGCCCTTCAGGCCTGGGCCTGCTCTCCGGCTGCCCCACGGGCCAGCAGGCATCCTGTGGGGCACAGCCCTTGCTGGCTATCTGGGCCCCGGCACTCTTCTGGGCCATCAGGCAGTGCAGGGACTCCACTCAGGGTGTTCCAGGAAGGACTGGGCTCTCCCAGCTCCAGCAACCAGAGGAGCAAAGAGGCTTGTTACCAGCAAGAGGGACACACGGCCAGCCTAAAGTTCCTTTCAAGGACAGACTGCTACCTTGTTTGCTGCTGTGACCGTAACAAGAGCACAGGGACGCTGAAGAAGAAAAGGACTTGAATGAATGGGGGGAGGCTTTCCCAGGATGCCTTTTTTCCTGGCCTCACCCCACACTGCTCGCCCCACTCGGCACAGCTGGGCTGCCTCGCTTCCTCCGCCCTGGCTTTCTCCCCTCTGCTGGCTCCTCATCAGCCTTCCCTTACAACATCTCAACTCCACCTGCCTTCCTTTTCTGGCTCTCTGAAACCTTGGATGGGTGCAGGCCCATCGCTCCCCGCCACCCTCCTCTGGTTCCACTCATCCCCCAACCTGTGGCTGACCTGCTGCTGGGCCACACTGCCAAGACACAGCCACCATCCGTGAGGTCTGCTGCCCAGTCTGGAGCCGTCACCTGCCCGCAGCTGAGGCTGCTCAAGGCAGGCTCCCCCCATCCCCTCTCCACACCCTACTTCTTTCCTGGATCAACACAGCCAATTTCCCGTTAGCAAATGAAAAATAGCAGCTCATTCCCTTTGCATCATCTCTTGCTAGGAACTAAAGATCCTAGTAACCATATGCTTATGATTACTTTTTTTTTTTTTTTTTTTTGACAGGCAGAGTGGACAGTGAGAGAGAGAGACAGACAGAAAGGTCTTCCTTTGCCGTTGGTTCACCCTCCAATGGCCGCCGCGGCTGGTGCGCTGCGGCTGGCGCACCGTGCTGATCTGATGGCAGGAGCCAGGTGCTTCTCCTGGTCTCCCATGGGGTGCAGGGCCCAAGCACTTGGGCCATCCTCCACTGCACTCCCTGGCCACAGCAGAGAGCTGGCCTGGAAGAGGGACAACCGGGACAGAATCCGGCGCCCCGACCGGGACTAGAACCCAGTGTGCCGGTGCCGCAAGGCGGAGGATTAGCCTAGTGAGCCGCGGCGCCGGCTTTATGATTACTCTTAAGTCTCGTAGATGGTCTCCATGGCTGGGGTGGAGAGAGGCCATGCTGGGTCTCTGCACTTCTGAGGTCTTCTCTGTGAACACGCCCGTGCTCAGCCCGGGGCAGTCCGACGAGGCCCAGCACCGACTGCCACCTCAGATTGCTGGCCCCAGGGTCCAGCTTCTCCTGCCCCCCAAGCTGCACACCCAGCAGAGTCTGGTGGGAAGCAGAGTGGACACTCACAGACCTCAGGAGATAAAGAGATACAGAGCACAAAAAAAAGTCGGCTTTGGAAAAAGAAAACGCAGAGAGTGAAAAACCAATAAAAGTGTTGAGTAAATGCTAAAACCAGAAAGGCCTAAAGAGAACCCATCCAGAGAGCAGCGGTTTGGGGTCAGAGAGGAGGCGGCAGGGGGCTGGGTGGTCAACAGCCAAACGGCTGGAGGCTGGAGGCAAGAGGACTGGCGCGACATTAATCTCCCGGGAAGGGTCACTCACCTTCCAAGCTGTCGGGCTCACTGGCTGCAGCAGGCAGAATCTATTTAAAACACACCAGGCATTTCGCCTCGTGTTTCCCTGCCCAGAAAAGGCTGGAGCCAGAGGCTGAAGAAACCAATTCCAGCAGGAGGACCCGACACAGACCACAGGCTGGGACCCTGAAGATCCCTGCCCCGTCTGGAGTGAGCCCCCCTTCCATCCTCCCCTCCACCAGCAGCCAGGCCTCTGGGCAAAACTGAACGGAGTCCCAAACCTGCCTGTGGTATCCACCTGTACAGGGACAGACTCTGTGGCTTTCTTCATCTTGTCTTCAAGCATGTCAGAGAGCAGATGCTGCTCCAATGTGACAGCTGCTCCCAGGCCGTGCTCCAAGGGAGCTCCCTGGCCCGTGATAACTCGGTAATGATGGCCGAGAGGTACTGGGTGATGCAGTCAGAGCAAGACAGAGAGAGCAAGAAAGGGCATCAGAGATAACACAGCCCCAGGGAAACCACAGGGGACCTGAACCGGAAACACCAAGAGCTGCACTCCGTTCTCTGTACTGCATATCTCTGGGAAGCACCACCCTGAAGCTGACTGCTGTCCACCTGCCAGAGAGAGTACAAAGTGAGGCTGGGAGCTTGAAGTCGCCAAGGAAAGCCATCCACGAAGCTTTGCTTCCTCTCCTACTCAAAGGGTTGGGAATGAGCAGTCTCTCCTTCCCTAGCTCTGAAGCCAAGGAGCAAAATACTGTCCAGTAAGACTGATTATATTAAGGATCTTCAAAAAATTCATGGAGGGGCCAGCGCTGTGGCATAGCAGGTAAAGCTGCTGCCTGCAGTGCTGGCATCCCATATGGGCATAGGCTCGAGTCCCAGCTGCTCTACTTCCAATCCAGCTCTCTGCTATGGCCTGGGAAATCAGTAGAAGATGGCCCAAGTCTTGGGCCCCTGCACCTGCATGGGAGAATACATATTCTAGAAAGACTACCCACAGATTTCAAAAATACTTTTGCACAAAAATAAACATCTTTTAATTCTTTTCACTAACTTTTTGAAGTACCCTCTTACTCTTAATTAAAACTGTATCAGTGCTGCATTACTTTAACTAAAATACTTTTTTAAAAAGATTATTTTATTTGGAAGTCAGAGTTAGAGAGACAGAGAGGGGGGAGAGAGGGAGGAATGGCCAGGGATGGGCCAGGCCAAAACCAGGAGCCAGGAGTTTCTGCTGGGTCTCCGAGGTGAGTGCAGGAGCCCAAATATTTGGATCATCTTCTACTGCTTTTCCCAGGCCATTAGCAGGGAGCTGAATCGAAAGTGGAGTAGCCGGGATTCGAACCGGCTCCTGTATGGGATGCTGGTGCTGCAGGCAATGGTTTTATACCTTCTATGCCACAACGCTGGCCCCTAACTCAGACACTTGAGAGGAGCCACTTAGACTGGAAGAAGGTTACTCTGGCTTAGAGTTCGGAGGCTCACAGTCCAAGATCAGGTGGCCCCAGTAGTCTGGAACCCAGTGGGGGCTGGCAATGGTGGAGCCAGTGCAGAGGAACAGTCACAAGGCAGAGACAGATACAAGACATGCTTTTCCTTTACTTTCTCTGTGGTCTCCCCTGACAAAGCTATCACGATTTGATCATGTGGCCTACTACAGCAATCTAATCCAATAAAATCACTTCCCAAAGGCCCCACCTTCAGATGTCATAAATGGATCAAGCCTCCACCCTAATCCATCAACCATCAGCGTGACTCCATTAATTATTTTTTATTTTATTTTTTTTTTTATTTATTTTTTGACAGGCAGAGTGGACAGTGAGAGAGAGAGAGAAAGGTCTTCCTTTGTCGTTGGTTCACCCTCCAATGGCCGCCGCAGCCGGCGCGCTGCGGCCGGCACACCGCGCTGATCCGATGGCAGGAGCCAGGAGCCAGGTGCTTTTCCTGGTCTCCCATGGGGTGCAGGGCCCAAGCACCTGGGCCATCCTCCACTGCACTCCCTGGCCACAGCAGAGAGCTGGCCTGGAAGAGGGGCAACCGGGACAGAATCCGGCGCCCCGACCGGGACTAGAACCCGGTGTGCCGGCGCCGCTAGGCGGAGGATTAGCCTAGTGAGCTGCGGCGCCGGCCATCCATTAATTGTTAATACAGGATTGGGGTGTTCAAGTGTCTGCATGAGTTTGGGGAGCCAAGTCCTGTCCAATCTATAAGAACAACCAAATAAGAAATGTGGGCTTTAAAAACAAAGCCACACACATACAATCTCTCTAAAGGATGTACAATACACAAGTAGTAACCTGGGGCCAGTGTTGTGGCACAGAGGGGTAAGCCACCAGCATCCTATATCAGAGTGCCAGTTCAAGTCCAGGCTACTCTGCTTCCAATCCAGCCCTGTTAATGTGCCTAGAAATGTAACAAAAGGTGGCCGCAAGTACTTGCATCCCTACCACCCATGTGGGAGACCAGGAGTTCCTGGATCCTGGCTTCATCTTGGCTCAACTCTGCCTGTTGTGGCCATGTGGGGCATGAAGTAGCGTATCGATCTCTCTCTCTCTGTCACTCTGCCTTTTTTTTTTTTTTTTAAGATTTATTTATTTATTTGAAAGTCAGAGTTACACAGAGAGAGGAGAGGCAGAGGGGGCGGGGGGGAAGGAGGGAGGTCTTCCATCTGATGGTTCACTCCCCAGATGGCCGCAACAACCGGAACTGCACCGATCTGAAGCCAGGAGCCAGGAGCTTCTTCCAGGTCTCCCACACGGGTGCAGGGGCCCAAGGACTTGGGCCTTCTTCTACTGCTTTCCCAGGCCATAGCAGAGAGCTGGATAGGAAGTGGAGCAGCTGGGACTTGAACTGGCGCCCATGTGGGATGCCAGTGCTCAGGCCAGGGTGTTAATCCGCTGTACCACTGCACCGGCCCCATTCTCTGCCTTTCGAATAAGTAAATCTTTAAATAAAACCCAACCAAAAACAAGTAATAGCAATACCAGTTACCTTCCAGGAGGGAAAGGAGTGGGGAGATCTCCTTTTCATTGTATATTTTAAAACATTTTTGTACTATGTGCCCATATTACATATTTTAAAAGTTAACATATTAAAAATAAACATCATATAGCTTTACAGTAACCAAGTCCGCCAGATGTGACACAAGGGCAAACTGCCTAGACCCAAGACGACTGAATCTTTAATCATATCTGTGCCCTGGATTTATTATTTTAGAGTCATTTGCTCAGCTAGATGGATGGCCAACCTTTCAATCCCAGGCTGTCCATCATCAGAATAGGTGTTTCCTGCAATGTTAAAAACCTTGGGCCGGCGCCACAGCTCAATAGGCTAATCCTCTGCCTTGCGACACCGGCACACCAGGTTCTAGTCCCGGTCGGGGCACCAGATTCTGTCCCGGTTGCCCCTCTTCCAGGCCAGCTCTCTGCTGTGGCCTGGGAAGGCAGTGGAGGATGGCCCAAGTGCTTGGGCCCTGCACCCGCATGGGAGACCAGGAGAAGCACCTGGCTCCTGCCTTCGGATCAGTGCGGTGCGCCAGCCGCAGCGCGCCAGCCGCGGTGGCCATTGGAGGGTGAACCAATGGCAAAGGAAGACCTTTCTCTCTGTCTCTCTCTCTCACTGTCCACTCTGCCTGTCAAAAAAAAAAAAAAAACAAAAAAACAAAAAACAAAAAACAAAAACCATTTTGGCCCTTGACAGTGATATGTGTGTACGCATTTGTCAGAACTCATCAAGCTGCACTCTCAAGATCTGTGCACTCTGCTGGAGAATCACTGTGCTGCTGCTAGATAAAGTATTGTTAACAACAAAATCCCAGCCCTTGTGGAAAAAATAAGCCGCAAAGTCACTACATAGAGGCTTTTGGGGTTGGTGGTTCAGAGAAAGCTGTTGTTTTGAGAAAACAACTCCGTGTGGACTTTTTCCCAAAACTTGCTGTTTGGAAGCCACCAGCACAAGCATGTGCTTTTGGTTAAGCATTCCTCGGCTGAGACGCAACTCAGTGCTGAAATGCCGAGAAGATGAGGCAAAAGCTTGGCCAAGGTCAACTCTGCTGATGGTTTGAGAGGAGGACAGCGGCCAACTGCGCTGTACTTGTATAGCACTTAAAAAGAAAAACTAGCCCAAGTCATCTTATGCTTCTTGTCGGAGCCAACTTTAGCCCTGTTTGTTGCATCCAAGAGCTTGGAAGAAGCCATGTGTGCTGTAACTCATGCCTACCAAGTCTACAGGGCCAAACATGCAGATCTTGATTAAAAATAAACCAAATCAGCTGACTGGGGCTTTAGCTGGCTCTGTGGGATAATAGCAAAGAACGTCAGAATTTTAGATAAATTAGGGTTCACCTAGGGGAAGTCAGAGAAATGTACTTGAGCTTCTTCTTCTTCTTCTTCTTCTTCTTTTTTTTTTTTTTTGGTTATCTGGTTACTATTTCTCAAATACCACCAAAAAATGACCCCAAGTTGGCAGAAAGTGGGGGTTCACGTGTACATCTAGGTGATGGCTATAACAGCAATCCAAGTGGAGCATACTTTGTACAAACTGGTATTAAAGAAAAGCCAACACACTTTCTCTGGGACTGAGAGCAAGCACAAAGATGGACTAGAAAAGGTATTTTCTGCCAGTTCACAGGAAACGGATATACACACAGCTGTCTTATGAAATACAAACTGCATATTTCTCACACATCCAGCAGGCTGATGCTCAGGCCAAGGCAAAGGTAATGAGGGCAAAGTCCACGGAAGCCAGGGTTACAGACACAGCGTCCACAGGCCGCCTCCTATGGCCCTCTGAGTCGGCCATGTCTCAGGACTCACAGCTGGATGACACTGTGCTAAGATATTCTCAGGCAGGCACGACAGCATTAAAGAAAAGAGAGATTTTTACACATCGGTTTAATGTTTTCCTTTGAAGTGCCCAACTTTATTCAGTTCTCTATCAATGATATATTCTTAATTTCTCTTAACCTGAAAAACCTTAAAATTTCTTTCCCATGACTGTCCTCCTAACCACAGCACTCGACACACTTGTTTCATTTCCACTCCACACGCATCTCTTATGAAACCTACAGCACCGGCAGTGTGGTAGAAGATACAGATGTCCCTTCCCTCCTGATGGAGTGGAACTGGAAGCCCCCGGGAGCCACCACAGCGCTCTGGTGAGAAGGGTATTTTGTTCCCAGGCGGTGCCCCAGATGGAGGGAGCAGGCTTCTCCTTAGTCAGTGAGGCCAGGGGGACGTGGCGTTGGCATCCCGTTTCCCTCATTACCCTCCAGAGTTTCCATCTGCAGGGCTGGGGGCAGGATGAGAGAGTGCAGCCAAGCAAAGGTACACGGCACACAAGGGAAGTGCCACACACGGGCTAGCAAGATCCATCGCAGGAGGCAACGGCTCAGAGGGCCCTTCAGCACTTCTAATTCAAGCCTCGGATTTTATAGGTACGAAAGCAGCCAGGACAAGTTAAGTGATGAGTCCAAAGACACACAGTGGGTGGCCGGAACCAGAGCCAATGCCACCAGCCTACTCCTCTCTGATCCTCCGACACATGACAGAACTGGTACAGGAACAAGCAAAACACAAAGCTGAGTCCAGAAACAAGCCCCCTTTCCCGGCCCCCTCCATCGACCAAAGCAACATACTTCTTTTAAAACTACCCAAGCTTCAGTCTCCTATTTCTGGCAGCGCCTTTAGCTTCCTGAGCTCAGATTTCTCTCTCTCTCTTTTTTTTTATTTGAAAGTCAGAGTTACACAGAGAGAGGAGAGGCAGAGAGAGAGAGAGGCCTTCCATCTGATGGTTCACTCCCCAGATGGCCGCAACGGTTGGAGCTGCGCCGATCTGAAACCAGGAGCCAGGAGCTTCTTCCGGGTCTCCCACGCGGGTGCAGGGGCCCAAGGACTTGGGCCATCTTCTCCTGCTTTCCCAGGCCACAGCAGAGAGCTGGATCGGAAGTGGAGCAGCCGGGTCTCGAGTGCGAGCACCCATATGGGATGCCGGTGCTTCAGGCCAGGGCGTTAACCCTCTATGCCACAGCCCCGGCCCCAGATTTCTCATTCTTATACAAGACTTCAGAGAGACCCTGGTGACCTGAGTGGTCAGAATCCCAACTGTAGACTTTGCTACAGTCTGAGAAAGAGACCTTTGGGGGCAGCAGTAGTCGACCAGTAGCCACCTCCAACTTGGGAACATTCTGGACCACACATTGTGCTTATAATAATGCTGACTCTGAACTCAGCAGCTTTGGAAGGTTATGCCGACAGAAAGGCTACAACTACCCATGCAGTGATTACTTCAAGAGTTCAGAACAAGGAAGAAGGCTGGGAGGAGAGCGAGTATTTTGGGTTCCGTCCAGAGGATGTAAGATTTACTACGTCACATCCACCCAGAGCAGAGAACGACTCTGACCTTAACGGCAGCGTGCACAGTATTAGAAGAGGGCCAAACCAGGCTGTATGAACGAGGCTCTCTGACATCCCCTATTCCTACGCCAAGGGAATCAGTTCTCGATTAGCTCCGAAGTGACCACCCTTTTGGTCCAGTCACCTGCACTGTGACTTCAACAGAGCTGACCACAAATCTGAGTAGACGGAACCAACAGTCTACCTTCTCAAATAAACAACGCTCAGGCATTAAAGCAAAGGGCGTGACCGACGCAGCTCCCAGCAGGCTGCTGGAACAGCACCTCTCATCACATGCAACACCTGCCCGTCAGCCCTGCTCCTCCACCTGAAGAAAAACTGCTCCAGGACTGGGACAGGCAGAAAGCACCGAGCTCGGGGCCGGCACTGCAGGAGATGGCCCAAGTCCTCGGGCCCCTGCACCCACATGGGAGACCCAGAAGCAGCTCCTGGCTCCTGGCTTCAGATCAGCTCAGTTCTGGCCATTGCCGCCATTGGGAAGTAAACCAAAAAAGAGCAGAAGGAAGACTTTTCTCTCTGTCTCTCCCTCTCTCTGTCTGTAACTCTACCTCTCAAATAAATTTTAGAAATCTTAAAAAAAAAAAAAAAAAAAAAGAGATAGAGGAAGGAAAGTACTGCGCTCCAGCACAAGTACGCAGCACAGTGAATGCCCGAAAGGTACAGCTGAATCCAAAATCAAGGCATCTGGAGGACATGGAATTATTATTCCTCAAGAAAAGGCTGATTTATTTATTTGAAAGGCAGGGTTACAGAGAGAGAGAGAGAGAGAGGTCGTCCATCCTCTGCTGGTTCACTTCCCAGATGGCTGTAATGGCCGGAGCTGTGCCAATCGGAAGCCAGGAGCTTCTTCTAGGTCTCCCTGACGGGTGCAGGGGCCCAAGCACTTGGGCCACCTTCCACTGCTTTCCCAGGCCATAGCAGAGAGCTGGATTGGAGTAGAGCAGCCAGGTCTCAAACAGGCGCCATATGGGATGCCAGCGCTTCAGCCCGGGCTGCCACCACAGCCCTGGCCACATGTTTCTACTTCCCTGACTCCACAGGGAGATAAAGCAATGAAGGCTGAGGGGCAGAGAAGCCACAGAGAAGAGCCTCAGGGAGCCCCAGAGAGGCCTTGGCCACGCACGACCCTGAGCTCTCCCCGCTACTCACGCGTGAGCTTGCTGAGTGCACTGGGACATGGGGAGCCGAAGGGTCAGAGACGCCTTTCCTTGCTGACCACTCCCAACGCTGGTATCAGTTTGTACCCACTCCAGCAACCTGAGCCCCCTCTTCACATTCCAATTTCTAGGGTTCAGCCCTAAGGAAATTGCCAAAGATGGAGTCAAAGAGGAATACCCTAGAAAGCTCACCAGAGCAGTCACTGATAAGAACAAAGGACCTGAAACAACCAAAATTCTCAACTCTGTAGGGTGAGAAAGCTCGAGTAAGCAGAACCACTAGAACTGTGTTCCCGAAGTCCTAAGGACGCAGGAAATTCCTAGACACCAGGTTTAGCCAGTGGGGGAATGAGGACACCGGCCTGTACCAATGTAGATCCCTGGTTTGGCTTAAATGTTACACATTACATGTTTAAATGCTGACAGGAAATTCACAATCCCGGCAGGCTTGGGGCTGTTCTACGTGGAAGGGAGATGGATGAGTTGGATTCTTTCTTCAGACTCGTGAGAGCACGTGCTACTTTTATATCAGAGGAAAAAAACACAATAAATATTTGTTTTACAATACGTCTACCCTAAAATCTCTCATTTCACACGGCAATCGGCGGTCCCAGGGAGGGGCTGCTGAAGCTGGCGGCAAACTCGGAGAGCTGGGAAGAGCCCGGGGGCACAGCAAACCTCTTCTGGGTGGGACGAGAAACCCGGCGCGCCACGGCCTGGCTGCTGCTCTGCCCTGCTGCCGGCCCTGTGTCCCCTGGGCCTGGCCAGAAGCTCTCCTGGAGAACCCATGAGCTCGCCACAGCAGCCACCGCACCCCGCAGGAGCTCTCACCTCTCAGCATGAGGATCCCTGGAGCAGAGCAAGTAAAGGCCCTACTTGCCTCTCCCAGAGGAGGAAGGTTTCCTTGTAAAGTTTACAGAAGTGACTCAAAACCAGCTACGCAGATTGCGAAACACGAGTTACATTCCGTGACTGTATAGAAGTTGAATGCATTTAAAAGCAAATCTCTGAGTGCCATCTTGTGGCAAGCCTGGCTCCAAACACAACCAAGTACGGGCTGTTTTCCCCATTCTTCTCCATGCCCCCCCCCCCCCCCCCCCCGCAGCCCCACACAACTTGGCCAGGAGGCACTGCCCCGTAAGAACCCACCACACTGGACAAACACTCCTCAAAGTGCCTGGCACTATCCACTTTTAGGCATTTCTAGTTTAGACCCCAGGAGTGCCTGTTTGAGGGTGCATGAGAACAAAGAGGTGTACCTCAGGAGTAGGGACCTCTGTTCTGCCCAGGGCCGTTTACATATTTAGAACACCATCTAGGGGCCACACACAACTGTCAACTTAAATCAGCCCGCCAGAGACTTACTGGATTCCAAGTCCCGCCTGGGGAAGCCTAGGCAGGGCCAGACCAAGTGATACTGTAGGTGGGCCGGTCCCCACCCTGAGGCCATGCATGTGGGTTTGTGGGCTGCTCTGCGGTGCACCGTGTGTGTGTGTGTGTGTGTGTGTGTGTGTGTGTGTGAGGGCCGGCTGCCACGCGGCAGGCACCGCTAGGATAAGTGTCTCCTCCACTAAGGACAGTCACCATTTTAGAAAGTTATACAGAAAAGGGTAACATTGACAGCTCAGTGAGTCTTGTGCTTAGAGGTTTTATTGATCAAGGTTAGAACAATCATCACCAACTTGGGCACAATTCCAAAATAGAGCTCTTGTTGAATTCAGATCTTAAAAGTCCTTTTTAAGCTTGTTAAGAACTTGTGAAATACGAAAGTTTCCCTAGTAGTTTAGAAAAGGTACAATCACTAATAAGTTAATTTCATATTCAATGAGGAGACAGATGTTTTGAGAGACGAAACATCACCCTCGCAAACATCTACTCTATTCACTGATCTCGGGGCCCCAGGCTTCAGGGGGGACCAGGACGTCCTCCATGAACTGCGACCTGACTGAAAGCCTCTGGAGTGAGTATGGGTTTAAAAGAAGTCAGTGTTGCAAAGCTGAGGGAGGCCGGAGCGTGGAGGAGCTGACATGGATCCTGGTTAAATACAATCTTCCCCACAGGAAGGGACTGAGCTAAAATCCTGGCAGTTTTGGGCAGGAAGCGTGCAAGAAGCAGGCAACACACGGCACAAAGGGAGGAGCTGAGCCAAGAACCACGGCTCTGCTGGGCAGCGGCCTGCAGGCCCGTCCACCTCGCGGGGAGGGGGGAGGCTTATCCCAGAAGGGGGCTTCCTCAAGGGGAGGGCGGAGCTCACAGCAGGAAGCTGCCCTGTGGTCCCCACGTGGGAAGGGAGCACAGTCACCATGGGAAATCAACAGAAGCACCGTACTCCGGGCGGGTCCCAGCCAGGTGAGTCGCTGGCGAGCACTCAGCCAGAGATGATCCTCAGGAGGCTGAGCTGGGAGCACGGGTCGGACCCTTGGTCCCCTCTCCAGCCTCCGGAAGCACAGTCTCCCTTCCCGCCTGACGGGACTGACACGCTGGGCAGCTCCTGTCCGAGGTCAATCAACGCACTGGACAGGGAAGCAAGGAGCTAAAAACATTTTCTGAGAGTCCCAGCAAGTCGCTTCGGGGAGAATTTGTCGGTTTCCCTCTGCGCAGGAAAGGCAGAGGGAGCAGAGAGCAAATAAAGGTCAAGGTCTCCTTTCTCGTTCACAAAAACAAACCAAGAGAGGAGACGGACCTTGCTCAGTTACAGATGAAAACCACGGCTTTCCTTAAAACGGCAGCCTGCTGCCTCAGAAGCACCTGAGTCCAGCACGGGTTCATATACTGACTGCGCGGCTCGGGCTTTGACAATTAACGACCACGACTCCGTTGCCTTCACTGCAGCACCCCCCCACCCCCGCCCCACCCTGCCCTGGAGGGAGCCGCGCTCACGACAGCTTGACCGCGAGGTCTTCTCCGTACTTCCGGAGCAGCTTCTGATGGTTGTGATCCACGGACCACTGCTGCGGCAGGTGTGTGGGCTGCATGGAGTCCAGGAAGTGCTGGCGCCAGCGGCTCTCGAGCTGCATGAGGGAGCGCAGGCCACCCTGGGTGTGGCACTGCACCACCTTCAGCCCGTGAGGGACGTAGTTTTCATTAGAAATCCTGCGGAGACACAAGAGAAAAGGGCGTGAGGGGAGCAGGCATGGGACGGTGGCACAAACAGCTTCAACGGCTGCTGGCCTGGGGTCTACGGGAGGCGGTCAGACAGGATAAAGGGTTGCAAGTAAGGCCTTTTGATGGGTTTTGTCCCTGTCATAACTGAATGTCAAATGATTGTCAAGTTTTTTTTTTTAATTGTGCTTAAAAACCCCAATGCCACAGGCTTCTGCAGGTTTTTCCTCCATTGGAGCCCCCCTCCATGCTGCTCTGGCTGGAATTCTTTGACTCTAATAAAACCTCAAAAAAATAAAGAAATGTTCTGGGGCCAGCGCTGTGGCGCAGTAGGTTAAAGCCCTGCCATGCCGTGCCAGCATCCCATATTGGCGCCAATTTGCAGCCCGGCTACTCCACTGCTGATCTAGCTCCCTGCTAATGCGGCTGGGAGAGCAGAGGAGGATGGCCTAAGTGCTTGGGCCCCCGCACCCATGTGGGAGACTCATGTGGGAAGAAGTTCCTGGCTCCTGGCTTCAGATTGGCTCAGCTCTGGCTGTTGTAGCCGTTTAGGGAGTGAACCAGAAGATGGAAGCCCCCCCCTCTGTAACTGTGTCTTTCAAGTAAATAAAATAAATCTTTAAGAAAAAAAAGAAATGTTCTGTTACCAGCATCTGCTGGTAGAAATATAAAGGCTAGGGGCTGGCACTGTGGCATAGCAGGTTAAGTTGCTGCCTGTGATCCTGTATGGGAGCTGGTTGGGATCCCAGCTGCTTCACTTCCAATCCTGCTCCCTGCTAATGGCCTGGGAAAAGCAGCAGAAGGTGGCCCAAGTGTTTAGGCCCCTGCCACCCACGTGAGAGACTCAGAAGAAGCTGTTGGCTCCTGGCTTCAGCCTGGCCCAGCCCTGGCCTTTGCAGCCATCTTGGGAATGAACCATGGAATGGAAGATCTGTCTCTCCCTCTCTTTCTCTAACTCGGTCTTTCAGATAAATATATAAATCTTAAAAAAAAAAAAAAAAAATATAT
Organism: Oryctolagus cuniculus; assembly: GCF_964237555.1. Classification (NCBI taxonomy): domain Eukaryota; kingdom Metazoa; phylum Chordata; class Mammalia; order Lagomorpha; family Leporidae; genus Oryctolagus; species Oryctolagus cuniculus. Next base: position 15,117,395 of record NC_091451.1, on the reverse strand, counting down.
ATATATATATATATATATATATATATATATATATATATATATAAAGGGTAAGTTAAATTAGTTCAGTTATTTCTTCTTCCTATTTTGGTACTTCTCACACCAGATCCTTATGTTACCAAGTAGAAGGCAAAATATCATTGAAATAAAGGTTTTTCTATAAAAAAAAAAAAAAAGACACAGCTGCCTCCCTACTCCTCCTATGAATGCTGTCAGTTCTGCTATTACTAGGCAGCTGGCGACCCCTAGCAGTAACCATAAAATAGATGTCACATTTACTGAAATCTCAAGTAGCATGCTAGGAAAACGGGGGACCAATACAAAATGACGTAAAGGAAGCCACAACTCAGCAAGAAGCATTAACAGGATGATCAACACTCCTCGGGGACTAGGAAGCCCTTAGCCAGGAAGCATACCTGTGCCTTTGGAGAAAAGAAAAGTTGGGCTATACTTGAATTAAAATTCTGTTGTTCAATCCTGTTTTCCTTAGAACACAATAAATTTGGATAACATCAGTTACTCCTCTTGTTTTAGTCATCAAGGAAGAAAACAACTTTCCCTCTTTTTTTTTTTTTTTGACAGGCAGAGTGGACAGTGAGAGAGAGAGAGACAGAGAGAAAGGTCTTCCTTTTGCCGTTGGTTCACCTTCCAATGGCCACCACGGCCGGCGTGCTGCGGCCGGCACACCGCACTGATCCGAAGCCAGGAGCCAGGTGCTTCTCCTGGTCTCCCATGGGGTGCAGGGCCCAAGCACCTGGGCCATCCTCCACTGCACTCCCTGGCCACAGCAGAGAGCTGGCCTGGAAGAGGGGCAACCGGGACAGAATCCGGCGCCCCGACCAGGACTAGAACCTGGTGTGCCGGCGCCGCTAGGCGGAGGATTAGCCTAGTGAGCCACAGCGCCGGCCACAACTTTCCTTTCTCTTTTACTTTAACCCACTTTCTAGGTAGTCTTTATCTTTACAGACCTATTTGTAGCTTTACTTAGTTCTTTGGTTTTATGCTAATATGCATTTGCTTCAGGAACGCTTTTAGCATTCCTTTGTTTTCAGATGTGACTTTTATATTGGAAACTTTATGTTTCTGAGTTTGTAGCTAACTAGAGGCCCTGCCTATCTATCATCTCCCTCCTACCCATACATACATACACACATACATAACTACATAATAATTTTATAACTGTTTATGTCTCCTTGATAATTAAAAAAATTGTCCTTTTATTTGAAGGGCAGAGAGACAGAGATATCTTCCATCCTGCCACAGCCAGGGCTGGGCCAGGCCAAAGCCAGGATCCTGAAATCCAATCCAGGTCTCTCACATGGGTGACACTGACCCAACCACTTAAGCCATCATTTGTTCCTCCCAAGGTACACACCAGCAGGAACCTGGATTGGAAGTCAAAAGTCAGGACTCAAACCAGGCACTCAGATCTGGGATGTGGGTATCCCAAGTGGCAATGAACTCTGCACAAAATGCATAATTTTTAGTTCTCTGAAAATATCAGCAAGTTTCATATTTCTTGAATATTTTTAAATTAAATCTTCTTTAAGGAGTTGACTGTTCTCAGTCTTAAGCCCAGCATCCACTTATCCAATTCAGTAAGATCTATGTGAAGTGTAAGAGGGGGAGGTAGTTTGATACTGTTTTAGGAAATACATTTGGGAATTAATCAAAGGAGTCAGTCTCACTAATGTGTCATACGATGTCAATAACCTCAAAGAAACTTAGAAAATAATATATATTCAACTTCACACAATAGCTGTAGGGATAAAGATCAATAATAGTTTTTTTAAAAAAACTTCGAAAGATTTTTAAAATGCAAGATGGAATATTAGCAGTTACCAGTAAGAAATCTAAACCCCATCTTAGGGGCCAGCACTGTGGCGTAGTGGGTGGGGCCGCAGCCTGCAGTGCTGGCATGCCATATGGGCGTCAGTTTGAGTCCAAGCTGCTCCACTTCTGATCCAGCTCTCTGCTATGGCCTGGGAAAGCAGTAGAAGATGGCCCAAGTCCTTGGGCCCCTGCACCCACGTGGGAGACCCGGAAGAAGCTCCTGGCTCCTCACTTCAGATCAGTGCAGCTCCGGCAGTTGTAGCCAACTGGGGAGTGAACCATTAGATGGGAGACCTCTCTCTCTCTCTCTGCCTCTCCTTCTCTCTGTGTAACTCTGACTTTCAAATAAATAAATAAATCTTTAAAAAAAATAAGTAAAACCCATCTTAGCAGGTTGCACTAAGAAATAATAATGGTAGTGAAGTAGGTAAAGCCGCTGCCTGTAATGCCAGCATTCCATATGGTTCCGGTTTGTGTTCCAGCTGCTCCACTTCCAACCCAGCTCCCTGCTAATGGCCTGGGAAAAGCAGCGAAAGACAACCCAAGTGCTTGGGCGCCTGTTACCCATGCAGGAGACCTACAGTAGCTCCTGGCTCCTGGCTTCAGCCTGGCTCAGCTTTGGCTGTTGCAACCATCTGGGGAGTGAACCAGTGTATGAAAGACCTCTGTCTCTCCCTCTCCCTCTGTAAGTCTGACTTTCAAATAATCTTTTAAAAAAAGAAATAACCATGGCCACTTAATGAAAGTTTATTATCTTGGTTCTACAAGATACAAGGTATCTCTATATGTCTGTTCAATGGATATTTGCAGTATCTGTGATGGATCAGCAGCCTGGGTGAAATAACCATTTCTAAAAAATAAATAAATCCCCTAAATAAAGGCCTCATTCTCCTGCGCATTTCTCTCAATGAATAAAAAGCTTCAAAACTTAAAATAAATAAATATTGTGATTATGATCATAGTTTTAATCAATTCCTTTTTAAGGAAAGTCTTTTCAGCTTTTCTTTATTTTCATGTTATTGGAAGGCAGGCAGTCAGACAGCAAGAGATCTTCCATCTGCTAGTTTATTCCCCAAATACCTGGAAAAGCCAGGGATAGGCAAGGCCAAAGCCAGGAGCCCTGAACCCCATTCAGGTGTCTCCCATGGAAGTCAGGGATTCAAGCACCTATGGCCTCCCAGGGTACACATTAGTAGGGAGATAGATGATCGGAAACACAGAAAGTCAGGACTTGAACCAGGCACTCCAATACGGGATACAGGCATCCAATTGCCTGCCCCTTATTTATTTATTATTTGATAATGGAAACACTAAGCACTTGCTATCAGGATTTTGTGAACTTACTGGCTCAATTATTTCATCCCCTAGTACTGTGGAAAAAAGTGAGAGTTTGGAAGCAGAACTACACCCAGCAGCCCAAAGGTCTTGTCGTCTGAGCCATGTAGCTATTCATTTTTCAGGACCATAAACATCTCGCTTAGGGACACTGAGTTATATCCTATGAATTCGCCTATGCACACACAGGGAAGGTGGGAGAGAGCAAGGGAGGAGGGAAACAAGAGGAAAGTCACTTAAACAGGGACAGCAATTCTGCGCAATATTCCACTCAGTAGGCCGGAACCCGGCAGAGCAGGTGAGACGGGAAATGTGAACCCATGGTTCTCACACCCCTGGGTGAAGGCAGGGATGTAAAATCACCTAGACGGTCCTTCATGCGCAACTTCAGAGATTTCGGGGTATCACTGGACTATCATTTCGTCCTGCGTGCTGACTTCAGGATTTAGCTTTGCACAGAATGTGTAAGACAACTCCCTTGCATCTACACTCTCACACTAACCATGAAAATGACTGGACATTATATGGCATTAAAGAGTCAAGGACAGGGGCTGGCGCTGTGGCGCAGCGGGTTGACGCCCTGGCCTGAAGCGCCAGCATCCCATATGTGCACCAGTTCTAGTCCTGGCTGCTCCACTTCTGAACCAGCTCTCTGCTGTGGCCTGGGAAAGCAGAAGATGGCCCAAGTCCTTGGGCCCCTGCACCCACGTGGGAGACCCGGAGGAAGCTCCTGGTTCCTGGCTCTGGATCGGTGCAGCTCCGGCCATTGCAGCCAACTGGGGAGTGAACCAGTGGATGGAAGACCTCTCTGTGTAACTCTGCCTTTCAAATAAATAAATAAATCTTAAAAAAAAAAAAAAAAGAGTCGGAGATTGTCCTAAGCCCATTCCCACGGTGTCTTAAACCACTAGAGTCAGCTGGATGCCTGGCACTGCACGCAGGCCGTCGAGGCCCCCTCCCCAGCAAACAGGTTCACGGAGCAGGGAGGCCGACGTCCCTGGTTCTTAGGTCGTACCTTGTCTCCAGGTTGGCGGCCTCCTGCAGCATCTCCTCTGTGATGGTGTCTGTGTTATAAAACTCCCTCAGCGCTCGCAGCAGCTCCTCCTTGCGATGGGCAGGCAGGCTCTCCGCGTTGAGCAGGGCCCTGGCCCCGGAACGCACCTGCCGGCGCTCGGGGTCTTCCAGCAGGCGCAAGCCCTCCTCGGAGCCGATGGGCGCCTGGAACTCCCTGGCCAGCTGCTGCTTCAGGTGGTTGTCGTAGTAGTTGGAGATGGCGTGGCAGGAGGTGCAGAGCAGCAGCACGTCGTGGGAGTTGTGGTCCTTCATCTCAATGGGGAAGTGCTTGCGGTACTCGTGCGGAATCACGTTCTTCCTGGAACGGGGCCACGAGAGAGCAGGGCTCATCAGCGTAGGACACCGAGCACACGCAAAGCGAGCAGCTGGCCACCGGGATTCCAGCCTGAGCCTGAACACGACGAGAGGCCTTGAGCACCACACCCAACAGCCTACCTCAAGGCAACTCGCCTACTCCACTCTACCCTACAGGGGTCTTAGGTTCCTGGTTGCCTGCCTCACCCACCCACCTGTTCCTCAGGTCTCTCTCTCCTCGAAGCCAATACCGATCACTTACCATGAGGCTACAGGGGCAGGCAGAGGTTAACAGCCCACCTTTGAGCAGGCCATGCTTCTCGAAGGAGGGGTCTTGGGGAAATGAAAAGATATTCTTGGGGCTGGTGCTGTGGTGCAGTAGGTAAAGCTGTCGCCTGCAGCACCAACATCCCATATGGACACCAGTTCAAGTCCCGGCTGCTCCACTTCTGATCCAGGCTCTCTACTGTGGCCTGGGAAAGCAGTGGAAGATGGTCCAAGTGCTTGGGCCCCTGCACCGGTGTGGCAGACCCAAAAGAAGCTCCTGGCCGGCCCAGCTCTGGCCATTACGGCCATCTGGGGAGTGAATCAGCGGATGAAGACCCCTCTCTCTGTCTGTAGCTCTGCTTCTCAAGTAAATAAATAAATCTTTTTTTTTTTTTTTTAAGTTTCTTCTCATGGCCCCTGATATCCAGAAAACAACTCTCTATGAAGCCCGGTGACATGAGAAGGCCAGCGTCCTTCATCTGAGGAATCCCCGGCTCTGACATGGCTTCCCGGGTTCAGCAGGGCCCACCTCGGCTTTCGGCAGCAGCAACAGTGCAGGGGGAAGAGAAGAGAAGGGAGTCAGCGCACCAAGGCCGCGGAGACAGCCAAGTGTCCGGACACGTGGGCCTTGACACAAAAAGAATCACAGGCCAGAGCAGCCTTCGGGTCTGGACATTGTGTGAACAGCACCAGGGCTCAGGGAGTCCATGAGCCACTCAGGGAGGACGCAGGGACCCAGCCCCTGAAGGAGGCGGTCCGGGGTCCGCCCTGCACAAAGGCAGCGCACTGCTATGGGGTTACCGCGAAGCGGCTCAGCGCCCGGCTGCGCGTGCGCACTGGGACAGCCAGCCCTCGGCCAGGCTCCGGCAGGCTGCACAGCCCCATCCCCGTGGCGCGGACGTCAGGGCACCCACGACCGCACTCACCGGATGTAGGAGTCCCGCTTGCCGCACACCACACACAGGTTCTCTTTGACCATCAGGTAGTAGTCTCCCGGGGATTCAGGTCTGCCCGCAGGCTCAAACCGGAGCCTCACCACAAAGGGCTCTTCGCTCACCAGCTCTTGGAGGGGAGAAGGAGGTCAGCGCTGCCTGCGCGCGCCCGCCCGGGAAGGTGCCCGGCCGTGTCTCTGTGTCGTGACTACCCAGTCCACGTGTGTCTCCAGGTCTCTCCCTCACATCCCACTGCCCACTCCCGCCACCACCCCCCACCCCCGCCCTAAACAGAGAAGCGAGGACGGCTGAGTGTCCCACCTCCAATGCCCTTGTGCAGGTACCACTGGGCTTTCCTCCGGTCACAGGTGCAGAGGGGCTGTCCATCAGGAGCGTGGAGAAAGCAGTTATCATACAGAGGCGACTTTCTGCCGGGAAGGGAGAGAAACCTCAGACTCAGTGTTTGTCAAGCACTCGGTCGGCTTCCCACGCTCTTCTGAGTCAAACTACTCTCAACACTAGGATCACACATACAAATTATGGAAGAAACAAATAGGGCAAGAAACCACAGTGAACCCCCCCATCTGCACTGGGCAAGGAAACAAATTCGTTTATGCCTCTTGATTTTTACTTAATTGACTAGGAGGTTAGGGGGTGAACTGGGTGGTGTTTACATTGCTCTGCTATGAACACAAACAGCACCAGAGCTACAAGAAAACTGTCAAATCACTGCAAATTACATATTTTAAAGTTCAAGCTAAAATAATGAGGACCATGTCAACTTATTTCTAGCTCACATGTAAAATTTCCTCCTATTTAATCATACATTTCCTAAAGGCACGTTGCTACAGGGACCAAACTTCTGTTCCAAAGTACTTAGGAGTCATCGTCCGACAACAAAGGGGTCAGTTGTACTGGAAAGTTCTAGCTGGTGGGAGAACAACACTGGTTCAGAGCTGGGTCCCAGCTAAGTAATCAACCACCAGACGGGTAAGAAATCAGCTGATGTGTTTCTCCTGACGAGATGAAGCCCTTCACGTTACTCATTTTCACAGCCATCCTGAAGCAAACAAGAGCTAATAACTAATCCCCCTTTTAAGGTGGGACCGGCACTGTGGCGTCATTGCAGGTAAAGCCAACGTCTGAAGTGCCGGCATCCCATATGGGCTCCAGTTCAAGTCCCGGCTGCTCCACTTCCGATCCAGCTCTCTGCTATGGCCTGGGAAAGCAGTGGAAGATGACCCAAGTCCTTGGGGCCCTGTACCCACGTGGGAGACCCAGAAAAAGCTCCTGGCTCCTGGATTCAGATCAGCCCAGCTCCAGCTGTTGTGGCTATTTGGGGAGTGAACCAGTGTAGATAGAAGACCTCTCTCTCTGCCTCTCCTTCTCTGTGCAACTCTTCCAAATAAATAAATAAGTAAATCTTTAAAAAAAAAAGTTGGAGAAGTTACAGGCCTAATGTCACATCGGGGCTCAGTGACAAAGTCAGGCTGAAGCCTCATTTCTACTCCAATTGTCCAAAGGTTGAAAAATATAAAGGAGGAAAAAAATACACAAACAAAACAAAGGACAGTCCAAATGTCTCTGAAAACAAGGGAAAAGGAAAACACACCCTGGACAGCCTCCTCTGCCTCACCACAGGCCTCGCCCCAGGCCCCTGGCACGGCGTCACATCCCCTGCTGGAGGCTGGGCCCTCGCTCCAGGAGCCAGAGAACTGTCAGTTACCTGGCAGAGTAGCCCACCCCCAGGGGCTTTCTCTTGTGTCTCCTGGGGTCCCTGCCTTGCTGGCTGCCGGGCACCGCTCCATCGCTCTCAGACTTCTTCTTTCTCGGCTTCTGCTGAGACTCGGAGGCTTCTCCAGCAACCTCCTCTCCCAGTCTGCTAACTGCTTTGCTTCGGAATGGGATGTCCACCATATCCCGGCATTTCTCCAAGACTTTCCTCCAGCCAGCGCCGTCATCGCTCTCTGGCACAGCTGACTGCCTAGAGAAAGGGTATCCAAGGAGATGGAGAAAGAGAGCCACTGAAACCTGCGCATCCCTGGCGGCGTAAGTTACCTGGAGAGAAAAGTCAGCCATCAGTGCAATCTCAAAGGCATACCAGACAAAGCAACCTCGCGGGCACCGCAGAGACACGGACAAACCTGAGGATCCTGATTCAAAATGGCCAGTAACCTAGGCACCATGGACTTCCTGAAAACCTTCAAACTGTACAACAGTGAGTTGAACAGCATAGGAATTCTCATGTTCTCTATTTCTTCACTATAATCTCTAAAATAATGACTTTCTCTAACTCCTGGAAAATCCTGATCTACATGAACCAGTGAGGTTTCTTCCTGTCTGCTACCATTCCACTGCACAGCTGTTTCTCAAGTTTAGGGGCCAGTGCCGCGGCTCACTAGGCTAATCCTCCGCCTGCGGCACCGGCACCCCGGGTTCTAGTCCCGGTCGGGGCACTGGATTCTGTCCTGGTTGCCCCTCTTCCAGGCCAGCTCTCTGCAGTGGCCCAGGAGTGCAGTGGAGGATGGCCCAAGTGCTTGGGCCCTGCACCCCATGGGAGACCAGGAGGAAGCACCTGGCTTCTGGCTTCGGATCAGCGCGGTGCACTGGCCACAGCGGACATTGAGGGGTGAACCAACAGAAAAGGAAGACCTTTCTCTCTGTCTCTCTCTCTCACTGTCCACTCTGCCTGTCAAAAAAAAAAAAAAAAAGTTTAGGGAGAGGCCTGACAATCAGCACACGAAATCCACTTTGGGGCAGTCACCCTTCAGAATGGCTGAAATTATGACTAAGAGGGCTGTGTGAATATCAATCAGAAAAGGCCCACCATCTTATTAATAACATGTTGAAAACAAGGAAAACAAATGGGTTCCATGGCCAGCGCTGTGGCTCACTTGGTTAATCCTCTGCCTGCGGTGCCGGCACCCCGGGTTCTAGTCCTGGTTGCCCCTCTTCCAGTCCAGCTCTCTGCTGTGGCCCAGGAGGGCAGTGGAGGATGGCCCAAGTGCTTGGGTCCCTGCACCCACAAGGCAGACCAGGAGGAAGTACCCGGCTCCTGGCTTTGAACTGGCACAGTGCTGGCCGTAGCAGCCATTAGGGGAGTGAACCAATGGAAGGAAGACCTTTCTCTCTGTCTCTCTCTCACTGTCTATAAATTCTCTCTCTGTCTCTCTCTCTCTCTCACTGTCTAACTCTGCCTGTCCAAAAAAAAAAAAAAATTGGTTTCATACATGGGCCTCAAGTCAAAATTTTGCCCTGGCATGTTTTTGTTTAATTGTGCTAAGTCATCCTTGTGGGGCCGGCACTGTGCTACAACCAGCGAAGCCACCGTCTGCAGTGCTGCCATCCCACATGGGCAGCAGATCAGGTCCCAGCTACTCCACCTCCCATCCACATTCCTGCTCATTTGCCTGGGCAAGCAGTAGAAGATGGCCCAAGTGCCTGGGCCCTGCACCCACATGGGTGACCCAGAGGAAGCTCCTGGCTCCTGGTCCTTGTTCAACCTAGTCCAGCTCTGGCTACTGTGGCCATTTGGGGAGTGAACCAGAGATGGAAGATGGAAGATCTTTTTATATATCTCTTTCTCATTCTATAATTCTGCTTTTCAAATAAATAAATTAATAAATCTTAAAAAAAAACTTATTCTCCCAAGCAACTAGTGAAAGAAAGGCAAGCTAGTCACTCACAAAAGTAGTCAAAATGAAAACTGATAGGTTTTCCCAACAAAGGGTATAAGAATCTCAAAAGCCTTCTAACAACCAAGCCAGATAAATTATTCTATTAGTAAGGATTTTTTTGACACCTTTAGAATAAAACAAGTTCAGTGGAATTTTCCACCCAGATGTAACAATCTACATATTTATCAGCAAATTTTTCTCCCAGAGAAAAGAGGTGTGCTTGAATGTGGGAAGAGTGCTTTTTAACATATGGTTTCCAAATAAGCAGAAACAAAGGCTTTTTTTTTTTTTTTTTTTTTTTTTTTTTGACAGGCAGAGTGGACAGTGAGAGAGAGAGACAGGGAGAAAGGTCTTCCTTTTGCTGTTGGTTCACCCTCCAATGGCTGCCGCGGCTGGCACGCTGCGGCCGGCACACCATGCTGATCCGATGGCCCGAGCCAGGTACTTATCCTGGTCTCCCATGGGGTGCAGGGCCCAAGGACTTGGGCCATCCTCCACTGCACTCCCTGGCCACAGCAGAGAGCTGGCCTGGAAGAGGGGCAACCGGGACAGAATCAGGCGCCCCGACCGGGACTAGAACCTGGTGTGCTGGCACCGCAAGGCGGAGGATTAGCCTAGTGAGCCGCGGCGCCGGTCAAACAAAGGCATTTTTAACAAATGGTGCTGAGACAAGGGGATACCCCATGTGAAAGATGAATTTGAAACCTTCTCTCAAACATATACAAAAATCAACTCAAAATGGATCACAGACCGAAGTGCAAAAGCTAAACTTAAAAGAAAATGTAGGAGTAACCCTTCAGGACTTTGCATTAGGGGACACTTTATTGGATATGATAGCAAAAGAATAAGCAGTAAAAGAAAACATAGACAACTGAGCACATCAAACTTAAACTTTTGTGTTTGATCCCATCAAGAAGGTGAAAAGATAATTTGTACAATGGGAAAACATATTTTAAAATAACGTATCTGGGGACTGGCACTGTAGCGTAGTGGGTGAAACTGCTGCCTGCAGTGTTGGCATCCCATATGGGTGCCGGTTCGAGTCCCGGCTGCTCCACTTCCGATCTGAAAGCAGAAGGCCCAAGTCCTTGGGCCCCTGCATCCATGTGGGAGATCTGGAAGAGCTCCAGGTTCCTGGCTTCAGATTGGCCCAGCTCCAGCCATTGTGGCCATTTGGGGAGTGAACCAGCGGATGGAAGACCCCTCTCTCTCGCTCTCTGCCTCTCTGTAACTCTGCCTTCAAATAAATAAACAAATCTAAAAAATTTATACATTTGTACTCATGGAAAAAATTACATTTTCTGAACGGCCTGGCATATAGTGAGTGTCCAGGGTGTAACTGGGATTCTTACTCTATTATTTAGGTGGCATATACATTGTAGTCCAGTCTATCCAGTACTTTTATGGTATTATGAGGATTAGAATATTTAAAAAATTACTCTTTGGAGGCAACAACTGCTATGCTCTCCAGCTGCTGTGATAAGAACACTTGGTCCTGGGGCAGGTGTTTGGTCGAGTGGTTAGGAAGCCCATGTCCCACCCTGGAGTGCTGGGGCTCAGTACTCAGCTCCAGCCCCTGACCGCAGGTTTCTGCTGATGCAGATCCCTGGAGACAGTGAGGCCAGCTCAGGTAGCTGGTTTTCTGCGGCCCACATGGGAGACCTGGATTGAGTTCCTAGCTCCTGGCTTCAGCCTGACCCAGTCCTGGCTGTTGTGGGCATTTGGGAAATGAGCCAGTCGATGGGATCACTCTCTCTCAAGTAAATAAACAATAACAAATTGTTTTAAAAGAATACCTGGTCCTCTGTAAGATTCTCAGCATCCCAGTTGCTGCAACGAAGTTGAAGGGACTTGTCAAGGGGGAAGTTCAACACAGTCTCAGCGAGCGATTTCAGGCTAAGACCATTACGGAGCAAATTGTTTCTAAAAGAAGTAAATAAAATCATGTATCAAAAGTGGGTAACGGATATGAACAGGAACATAAAAAAGATGAATAAATTGCAATGAGCATCTAGATAACTGATACCCTCACTAATCATAAAAAAAAAAAAAAAAAAAAAAAAAAAAAGACAAATTGGAGCCCGTGCTGTGGAATAACATAGCAGATAAAGCCACCACCTGCAGTGCAGGCATGCCATATGGATGCCGGTTCAAGTCCTGGCTGCTCCTCTTCCAATCCAGGCTTATGGCCTGGGAATGCAGTGGAGGATGGCTCAAGTACTTGCGCCCCTGCACCCACATGGGAGACCAGGAAGAAGTTCCTGGCTCCTGGTTTTAGATCGGCCCAGCTCTAGCTGTTGTGGCCATTGGGGAGTAAACCAGCAGATGGAAGATCTCAGATCTCTCTCTCTTTGAGTTTGACTCTGCCACTCTAACTCTGCCTTTCAAATAAATAAATAAATCTTTAATAAATAAATGAAAAAATGGACATAATTTTTTCTATCAGATTGCAAAGATTTTTTATTTTTATTTTAAAGAAAGATTGTATTTATTTATTTGAGAGGCAGAGTTACAAAGAGAGGGTGAGACAGAGAGAAAGATCTTCCATCCGCTGGTTCATTCCCCAAAAGGCTGCAATGGCAGGAACTGGGCTGATCCGAAGCCACAGCCAGGAACTTCTTCTGGGTCTCCCACATGGGTGCGGGAACCCAAGCACTTGGGCCATCTTCCACTGCCTTCCAGGCCATAAGCAGAGAGCTAGATTGGAAGAGGAGCAGCCAGGGCAGAGGCTTAGCCTACTACATCACAGTGCTGGTTCCAGCAAAGATTTTTAAAATTAACTATACCTAGTATCTATCAACAGAACATGAAGAAACAGGAAATTTCATCTAAAATTCTTAAACATTTTTACATCTTTATTAGAACAGTTTAATAAATAAATATCAAACTTTTGAATATGATGTCCCACATTGGAGGTCCTGGCTTCAATTCCTGGCTCTGACTCCTGACTCCAGCTTCTTAGCAACGCAGATCCTGGAAGGCATCAGTTAGATGGCTAAAGTAATTGGATTCCTGCCACCTACATGGGAGACCAGGACTGGATTCAGCTTCAGTTCTAGTCATTGCAGTCATTTGGGGAGTGGGCTGGCTGGTGGAGGCTCGCTCACTCTCTCTGTCTCAGTGTCTGTATCTCTCTCTCTGCTTCTCAAATAATATTCTGAAATTTGAAATTTATTCTAAGCATAAATATACTTAATAGGATCCTCATTGTAGCATTAGTGATAGTAGGAAAGAACTGTAGACAACCTAGTCGTCCATTAATAATGTTCGTGTATTACTTCTCACATTTGAAAAAGAAATAAGGCTGTTTTTAGTGAGGAGGTGACAATACAATAAAACCATTAATAATAACCTGCTCTCTCTGCTCTTCAAACAACTTCTGTTTAAAATCATGATAAGGGGAGAGGCAACAAGCGTTGTGGCATGGCGGATTAAGCTGTTAGTTGGAATGCCCTCAAACCATATTCAAGTGTTGGTTCCAGCTACCCTCTGCTTCCAATCCCGCTTCCTGCTAATGCATCTGCAGGGCAGCAGATGATGGCTTAAGTGGTGCAGACCCTGCCATCCACATGGGAGACCTGGATGGAGTTCCTGGCTCCTGCAGTCACTTGGGAAATAAACCAGCAGATGGAAGACCTCTCCCGGACCCCTTGTCATTTTGCCTCTCAAATAAAATAAATCAATCTTAAGACTAAAAACAAGCCGGCGCTGCGGCTCACTAGGCTAATCCTCTGCCCTGCGGTGCCAGCACACCGGGTTCTAGTCCCGGTTGGGGCGCCGGATTCTGTCCCGGTTGCCCCTCTTCCAGGCCAGCTCTCTGCTGTGGCCCGGGAGTGCAGTGGAGGATGGCCCAAGTGCTTGGGCCCTGCACCCCATGGGAGACCAGGAGAAGTACCTGGCTCCTGTCATTGGATCAGCGCAGTGCGCTGGCCGCAGCGGCCATTGGAGGATGAACCAACGGTAAAGGAAGACCTTTCTCTCTGTCTCTGTCTCTCTCCTGTCCACTCTGTCAAAAAAAAAAAAAAAAAAAAGACTAAAAACAAGGAGTGGGCTTTGTGGCTCAGCAAGTTAAGTTGCTTGGGACACCAATATCTCATACTGGAGGGCCAGTGTGATCCATAGCCGGCCACTCTGCACTTCTGATCCAGCTTCCTGCTAACGCACCTGGAAGGCAGCAGATAATGACTCAAGTACTTGGGCCCTGCCAGCCAATGTGGGAAACCAGATGACGTTCCAGACTCCTGGCTTCTGCCTGGCCTAGCCCTGGCTGTTCGGTCATTCTGGGAGTCAATCACAGGATGGAAGATCTCTCTTTCTCTGTCTCTCCTTCTCTGTTTTTCTTTCTCTCTCTCTCTCTTTCTTTCTTTCTCTCTCTCTCTCTCTCTCTCCTTCCTTCCTTTTTCTTTCTCTCTCTCTCTCTCCTTCCTTCCTTTTTCTTTCTCTTTCTCTCTCTCCTTCCTTCCTTCCTTCCTTCCTTCCTTCCTTCCTTCCTTCCTTCCTTCCTTCCTTCCTTCCTTCCTTCCTTCCTTTCTTTCTAGATTTATTTTATTTACTAAGAGTTACAGAGAGAGGTAGAGACAGAGAGAGAGGTCTTCCATCCACTGGTTCACTCCCCAGATGGTCACAATGGCTGGAACTGAGCTGATCCGAAGCCAGGAGCCAGGAGTTTCTTCTGGGTCTCCCACGTGGATGCAGGGGCCTAAGGACTTGGGCCATCTTTCACTGCTTTCCCAGGCTATTGCAGAGTGCTGGATTGGAAGAAGAGCAGCCGGGACTAGAACCAGGGCCCATATAGGATGCCGGCACTTCAGGCCAGGGCTTTAAACTGCTGCACCATAACGCTGGCCCCTACTATGCCTTTCAAATAAAATAAATAAATCTTTTTTAAAAATATGGGGCCAGCGGCCGGCGCCGCGGCTCAATAGGCTAATCCTCCACCTTGCAGCGCTGGCACACCGGGTTCTAGTCCCAGTTGCCCCTCTTCCAGGCCAGCCCTCTGCTATGGCCCAGGAGTGCAGTGGAGGATGGCCCAAGTGCTTGGGCCCTGCACCCATGGGAGACCAGGAGAAGTACCTGGCTCCTGCCTTTGGATCAGTGCAGCGCACCGGCCACAATGGCCATTGGAGGGTGAACCAATGGCAAAAGGAAGACCTTTCTCTCTGTCTCTCTCTCTCACTGTCCACTCTGCCTCTCAAAAAAAAAAAAAGATATATATATATATATATATATGGGGCAAGCACTGTGGTGTAGCGAGTGGGGCCACCATCTATGATAATAGCATCCCATGTGGGCACTGGTTCAAGTCCCTGGGAAGGCAGCTCAGGAGGATGGCCCAAGTGTTTGTGCCCCTGCACATACATGGGAGACCTGGAAGAGGTTCCTGGCTCCTGGCTTCAGCTAGGTACAGCCCCAGCTGTTGTGGCCATCTGGAGAGTGAACCCGTGGTTGGAGGACTTCTTCTTTATCTCTTCCTCTCTGTAACTCTGCCTTTCAAAAAGTAAATAAATAGGCAGGCGCCGTGACTCAATAGGCTAATCCTCCACCTAGCGGCGCTGGCACACTGGGTTCTAGTCCTGGTCGGGGTGCCAGATTCTGTCCCGGTTGCCCCTCTTCCAGGCCAGCTCTCTGCTGTGGCCCGGGAAGGCAGTGGAGGATGGCCCAAGTGCTTGGGTCCTGCACCCGCATGGGAGACCAGGAGAAGCACCTGGCTCCTGCCTTTGGATCAGCGCGGTGCGCTGGCCGCAGCGCGCCACCCGTAGCGCGCCAGCCGTGGTGGCCATTGGAGAGTGAACCAATGGCAAAGGGAAGACCTTTCTCTCTGTCTCTCTTTCTCACTATCCATTCTGCCTGTCAATAAATAAATAAATAAATAAATAAAACTACTGCAGAGAAGTATCTGATACAGGATGTAGGCATCCCAAATGTGTCTAAACCGTTAGATCTACCTCTGCTTTTGTAGACTGAGGGGTTCTTGATTTCACATTTATCTCTTAGTTGGAGTCTCCGGTCCTTGGACAAATTTTTTTCTTTTTTACTTCTCTGCAGTAAGTGCATAAAAAAAGATCTGGAAGGACAAAGCAATCAGATGATGGCACTGAAGGTGGCAGAGAGGCTATGATGATGATGATGACATTAATAGTCAAGTTGAAAAAACACTGGCTATGTCAATACAGCTCAATATGCCTGGACTCATTTAATCTTCACACTAACCCTGTGAGGTCAGAACATCATCTCTACTGTACAAAGAAACTGAAGAGACAGAAAGGCTTTGTGCCTTGCAAAGGTCACACGGCTGGCGAGAGGCTGCGCAGGGACTGCCACCCACACAGCCTGCTCCCATCAGCTTTCAGCCTCTGCACACGCAGCCATAACAGCACAGAGTGACGGTGGGCATCAGGGAAGGCAGTGCTGCGGGAAGGAGGGGTGCTAGTCCAATGCTTCTACAGTGTTCATTTTTTAAAGCAGTGTATGTTTTAAAGACTTATTCATTTATTTATTTGAAAAGAAGAGTGACAAAGAGAGAGGGAGAGATAGAAATCTTCCATCCTCTGGTTGAGTCCCCAGATGCCTGCAACAACAGACAGGGCTGGACCAGGCCACAGCCAGGAGCCAGGAACTCCATCCAGGTCTCCAACACTGGTGGTAGGAGCCCAAGTATTTAGGCCATCATCTGCTGCCTCCCAGGTACGCCAGCAGGAAGCCCTACTGGAAGCAGAGGCCAGACTCCATCCCACACACTCCAATATCAGATGTGTGCATCTGAGGCAGTAGTGCAAGCTGTGCTGTGCCACAATGCCCACCCCGTAAAGCGATATTTTAAGTATCATTTAAAATATTTTTTATGTATAAGTGAGATTAACTTCAACTTTTTTTTTCCTGAGAGCGAGACAGAGAGATTTCCTATCTACTGGTTCATTCCTCAAACGCCCACAACAGCTAGGGCTAGGATAGACTGAAACCGGGAGCCTGGAACTCCAGCAGGGTCTCCCGTGTCGTCGGCAGGAACCCAACCTGAGCCGCCACCTGCTGCCTCCCAGGGTGCACATTAGCAGGAAGCTGGAACTGGGACTTGAAACCAGGAGCTCTGATTTGGGTTACAAGCGTCTCAGACAGAATCTTAATCAGCAAACAAAATGCCTGTCTCCAAAAAGTCTATACTTCACTCATAAGAGCCTTATTTATATTGGTGAAGCTAACAAACTAAATTTCATTTTCTACTAAAATATTGTGATAGGCACAGATGTTATTCAGGCCTCCTCTTAGCTTATCAGATTCTAGGGTCTGTCATCTGATGCAGGTGACAGGCTGTGTTAGTCCATACTGCTAGCAATGAGGAGCTGCACATATACATGAAGATGTAATCGAGACTCTCTTTTTAAAAGTTGAAGTAGAATTTCCATAGGGATGGGATTCTAAAGAAAAGAGAAATCTCTTTTCCCCCCAGACAAGGCCTAGGTCTACAATCACTTCTGGCCTAAAGCAAGGTTGGCAAACTTAAATGCTTATCAGGATGAGTCAGGGTTACAAGAGGGGGCGGTGAGGACTCTGGCAAACTGAATAGAGTATGTTCATCTAAAAGGGATAGCCACTACCCAGCCATCTGGAACTATGGACCTGGTATAATTAGATCCTCTACATTTTCAACAGAAGCCAGAAATACAGATTTTTTTTACATTAAATATTCTGAACTTAAAAATTTAAAAAACAAGTCACCATGTGAGGGAAATAAAACTAAAGGACATCTGTAGCCCTAATTTAGCTAGTGGGGCCATCTGTTTACAACCTGTAGCTTACAGAGATAACTTATTAATGATTCATCTAAAAAGACTGTAGGTAACTAAAGTTTTCTCAGCAGTTGCAACATGTCCTCATAAATTAAACGGTCATCTCAGAAGCCTCCAGTTGGTGAAGACCCAAATGTTCCATTACAGATCCCCAGTAATCTACAGATCTTGCTCAGAGAGTTGCCCGCCACGACAGGGTCCAGCACACATACAAACCGCACCTCTGGCGCACAGCCAGGTACCGGAGGTCCAGACAGCCCCTGACAGCGAGGCCATAGTCCTGCAGAAGCTTGCTGGCATCTTCCGAACAGCCCACGCCAACTTTTAAAATGGTGCCATCTGCCAAGATGTCCAGTAACGTTCTTGGTAGCACTCTCCCTCCGTAGGTCAGCTTGGGCAAGCGAATCAAGACACAAAAGCCACTTGTGGAGGCCATTTGTAGGAGTGACAGAGGGCTGGCTTTGCCTTCACAATTCACCTGCAACACAAGAAGAAGAACCAGGTGTACATCCCAGGGCCACTGTAAGCATACCCTGAAACTGTCACAGAAAGGCCTACGAGGCACAACTAACTTCCCAAAGGCAGCACCTGGCCGATTTGGGGCTAAATCTAATGAAATTCCCCTACTAACAAGTGCAATCGACTTTGTAAGGAGAAGCCTAGGCCAAGGTTCCAGAGGGCACAGACTCCAGCGCCTGAAATAGGAGCACTGCACAAAGAGTGACCAGCTGACACAGAGGAGCATAGAGACACACCGGCAGTTACACAAAACATACTGGATTTAAAAGACTAAGAAAAAAAAAAAGGGTAAGTAGTGTGCCCAATGATAATGATACATGACTCTTCATTACGCAGACTGTGATGCACATGCCTCCAGAGCCAATTTTGAAAAACAGGTAGGAGAGGCTGGTGCTGTCGTGTAGCAGGTAAAGTAGCTGCCTACAGTGCTGGCATTCCAAAGGGGCACCAGTTTGACTCCCGGTTGCTCCACTTCCGATCCAGCTCCCTGCTAATGTGCCTGGGAAAGCAGAGGAGGATGGCTCAAGTACTTGGGCTCCTGAAGCTACGTGGGAGGCCCAGAAGAAGCTCCTGTCTCTTGGCTTTGGCCTGGCCCAGCCCAAGCCATTGTGGCCACTTGGGGAGTGAACCAGCAGATGGAAGATCTCTCTCTCTCTAACTCTGCCTTTCAAAAATATAAATAAATCTAAAAAAAAAAAAAGGGAAAAGAAAAACAGATAGGAAATATAGGAAATACAATATTGTAAATAAGTGGAATCTGCCAATATAATAAATCTTGGTACAATAAAGTGCTTTCTTAACATTTTCTAGCTCCAAATGGTTCTTATGAAAACAATGTATATTAAGCCTACATTAGGACCTTTATATCTTATGAGACAAAAACAGCTTTATATATTAACCATTCATTTAGACCAAGGTTCGATCTTTTGGGGGTCGTAGGTAAGTTTGAGAAAATGCTGAAAGCTAAAGAGGTTATCACTAGAAAAATTTACATACCAAATTCACACACACACGTTCAAGGGATTAAAGAGCCCACAAAGATATCCACAGAACCTAGGTTAAGCAACCAATAAACTCCAATCCTTCTCTGTTTTCAGGAGAGGAAACTTGAGGTCTGTAGGTGAAGCAGTTTGACCAAACAAAGTGAGAAACCCAGGACTTACATTCAGGTCCCAGTGTCTAAAATACATTAAATAAATACCTAGATGTATGCATACATGGATGGATGGATGGAGGGAGGGATGACAGACAGGCAGAGTTGTCTTTTTTTTTTTAATAGTTAAGCCACTCAGAAGGGCTTTTTCTTTTCTTTTTTTTTTTTTTTTTTTAAGATTTATTTA
Organism: Oryctolagus cuniculus; assembly: GCF_964237555.1. Taxonomy (NCBI): domain Eukaryota; kingdom Metazoa; phylum Chordata; class Mammalia; order Lagomorpha; family Leporidae; genus Oryctolagus; species Oryctolagus cuniculus. Next base: position 15,098,343 of record NC_091451.1, on the reverse strand, counting down.
TTTATTTGAAAATCAGAGTTACAAAGAGAGAGGAGAGGCAGAGACAAAGAGAGGTCTTCCATCCGATGGTTCACTCCCCAATAGGCCGCAACAGCCGGAGCTGTGCCGATCCGAAGCCAGGAGCCAAGAGCTTCTTCCAGGTCTCCCAAGTGGGTGCAGGGGCCCAAGGACTTGGGCCATCTTCTACTGCTTTCCCAGGCCTCAGCAGAGAGCTGGGTGGGAAGTGGAGCAGCTAGGACTCGAACTGGCGCCTATGTGGGATGCCGGCACTGCAAGCAAGGGCATTAACCCGCTGCACCACAGCGCTGGCCAGAGTTGTCTTTTTAATAGTGTTTTTGGACCGTGCTTAAGATCTACCATATTAGGGCCGGTGTTTGGCGCAGCAATTAATCACAGCTTGGGGAGCCCACATCCCACACGGGAGTACCTGCCTTGAGTCTCGGCTTTTCCACTTCTGATCCAGCCTCCTGACAATGTGCATCTTTGGAGACAGCAGATGATGGCTCAAGCACTTGGGTCTCTGCCACCCATATGTGAGACCCAGCTTCAGTCCTGGGACTTAGCCTGGTCCAGCCCTAGCTTTTGCAGGCATCTGGGGAGTGACAGTGGATGAAAGATTGCTGTCTCTGTTTCTCCTTCTCTCTCTGTCTCTACCTTTCTAATAAAATGAAAATAAAAATAAAAAAATAAGTAAAATAACAAGTAAAATTTTAAAAAAGGTCCAGAATATTATAATCACGGTTTTTTCACTAGGAATCCATTGGAAGAATAATATTCCAACCACACTGAATGTGTGCTATGCAACCATTTCAGAATGTTATAAAAGCTCTAAGGTAAAAATTAACCTGCAACTTGCATATTTGAGGTTTCACTGGAATTAGAAATTAGCCTTCATTTACAAATTTTATTGTATTAGTTCAAATGAACTGGATTAGAAATATGCACAGAACAGCATTAAACCTAAAATTTTCAATACATGCTAGTGAGTGGAGAACTGTGTATTAGGATAACCTGGGACCTCATTTTCAAAGTTTGACTTAGGGGCTGCCACTGTGGCATACTAGGTTAACTTCTGCCTGCAACACCAGCATCCCCTATGGGCACTGGTTTGAGTCCCAGCTGCTCCAATTCTGTTCCAGCTCCATGCTGACAGCCTGGGGAAGAAGTGGAAGATGACCCAAGTGGTTGGGCCCCTGCACCCACTTGGGAGACCCAGAAGAAACTCCTGGATCCTGGCTTCAGATTGGCTCAGCTCTGTTCACTGCAGCCATTTGGGGAGTGAGCCAGCAGATGAAAAACCTCTCTCTCTCTCTGTAAATCTGCCTGTCAAATAAATAAATCTTTAAAAAAAAATAACATGCCTAGGAGAGTCAATTTGGCTTAAAAAATTAGATGTCATCTTATTTCTCATATTTCTCATCATTTCGTTTTCTTACATCTTTTGCCTTGACATCATTTAATATTCATAGAAAACAATGGAACCTCTCACTGTTTTATTTACTAGGATAAAATGACACATTTTAATTTCATTAGCATTATTTAATACTGGTATCTAATTTTTTTAAGGCAAGTGTTCTTAAAAATTTTTAAATATAATTATTTTCCTTTTAAATACAAGGTTTTTTTACATTTTATTTATTTTTTTAAGATTTATTTACTTATTTGAAAGAGTTACAGCAAGAGAGGGAGAGACAGAGCGAGAGATCTTCCATCTGCTGCTTTACTCCCCTTCGGCTACAACAGCCAGGACTGGGCAAGGCCACCGTCAGGAGCTAGGAGTTTCATCCAGGTCTTTACACGGGTAGCAGAGGCCCAATCACTTGGGCCATCCTCTGCTGTCCCTCCAGCCCATTAGCAGGGAGCTGGATCAAAAGTGTAGCAGTCAGAACACGAACTGGTGCCCTTTTGGGAAGCCAGCATCACAGACAGCAGCTCGACCTGCTACACCACAACGCCAGCCCCTTTTTTCCCATTTTACTTGAGAGAACAGAGACAAAGATCTTCAATTCGATGGTTCACTCCTCAAATGCCTACAACAGCGAGGGTTGGGTCAGATCAGCCAGAATTCAATCCGTGTCTCCCGTGTGGGTGGCAGGAAACCAAGTATTTAAGCCACCTGCCGCCTCCCAGAGTGCACATGAGCAGAAGCTGGGCTTCGCCAGGGCCAGGACTTGACCCCAAGCCTTCAACACACGACACAGGACTCTAAGCTGCATCTTAACTACTGCGTCCCTTTCTGGTTGGTTGTGTTTTTTTGTTTTTATTAATTAACCCATATAAAAATGTTTGAGACATATACAATATATAGTCATGTGTAAACATTTCAGTCATTGGTGGTCCCAAAAGACTATAGTGGAGCTGAAAACTTCCTGTTGCCTGCTGATATCATAGGATTGTGCTACCACAGCACAGTTGTAGAGTACACACAACACAAGAAAGACAACTGAGGTGATGGATATGCCACTTATGTTGACCTAATCATTACAAACTGTCCTCTAGTACTAAAATACCACACTGCATCCCATAAATAAGTACAATTATGTGAATTTTAAAATAAACATAGAGGGGCCAACACTATGCCACAGCAAGTCAAGCCACTGCCTGTGATGCCAGCATTCTGCATCACAGCACCTTTGTAAGTCCTGGCTGCTCCTCTTCTGGCCCAGCTCCCTACTAATGTGTCTGGAAAAGCAGTGGGAGATGGCCCAGGTATCTGGGCCCCTGCCGCTCATGCAGTAGAGACCTGTATAGAGTTCTAGGCTCCTGGCTTTGTTCTGGACCACCCTGGCTATTGCAGCCATTTGGGGACTGAACCAAGATAGAAGAGATTTTCCTCTCTCTCTTCTCTGCTTGTCAAATAAACAAATAAATCTTTAAAAAAAATTTAAAGTATAACAATACAATTACATACGGTACATAATGACAGTAAATTACTACATTACTGGCTTACGTATTTACTAGACTTTTATCACTATTTAGAGTGTAATCCTTCTCCTTATAGAAAGTGTTTGCTGTGGATCAGTGTGTCGTGTTTTGCCAGCGGCAGCCTCACACAGCTCTTGTTTACCTCATCTCTTGACTGATCGAGAAGCCATGTCACGTGACTGAGCGATACCATCGAGGTGTATGTAAATATACCTTAGGACATGTGCACAATGCCAAAACTCCCTGTGCATGTCTCAGATCGTAACCCTGTTAAGTGGCGCATAACTGCACACGTATGTTCATTTAGAAATTCCATGTGTGCTGTGCTGTACCAACATGTTTACATTATTAAGTATTTAAGAAAGTACGGTTTTAAATGAATGATACCATAAATCATTCTAGATAAATTTCCCAACACTCTCTTCCATGTTCACTTAAGGAACATTTTGGTAAGAGACCCTCCTTCCTGCAGGCCAGTGGTATTTTTTGTTTTTGTTTTTTTATTTGAAAGGCACAGGCAGAAAGAGGTATTTTCAATCCATTGGTTCACTCCCCAGCTGACCACAACAGCTAGGGATGGGCCAAGCCGAAGACAGGGGCCAGGAGCTTTTTCTAGGTCTCCCATGTTGGTGCAAGGACCCAAGCACTTGGGCCGTCCTGCCCAGGCCGGCCCTTTGGTATTCTTAAAATTCAGAGCTGCTAAGTTTCTGGGAAGGCCTATGGTTTTCCAAATGACCCCACGATGGCAGCAGAGAGTAAAGAATGATGTGGGAGCACCTTCTGGGCTGGAACAGGTTAATTAATGAGCAACCCTAGTTTGGGGAGTTTATGTATCAGTTAAATTTAAACCATAGTTTTGAGACAAGAATGAGTTTGCCCTGTATAAGTGACAGAATGAAGGCCCAGTGTGACTGTTGAGTGAAAAAAGCAGGACAGGAAGAGAGTAGGAGTCAAAATCATAGATGCAGAGAAAGGCCAGAGCATCTAACTAGGGGCTGGCCTTGTGGCACAGTGGGCTAAGCCATCTGTGAAGTGGGCATCTCATATGGGTGCCAGTTCAAGTCCAGGCAGCTCTACCTCTGGTCCAGTTCCCTAATGCACCTGGGAAAGCAATGAAAGATGGCCCAAGTGCTTGGGCTCTTCCACCCATGTGAGAAACCCAGATGCAGTTCCAGGCTCCTGGCTTCAGCCTGGCCCAGTCCCAGCCATTGTGGCCATTTTGGGAGTGAATCAACAAATGGAAGATCTCTCTCTGGGTCTCCCTCTCTCTGTGAACTCTGTCTTTCAAATAAAGACCTCTTTTTAAAACAGAGCATGTAATTAAAACATCTGCATTTTTTTCTAAGCAATGGAAGGGTGTTAAGCAAAGGACTGATATGATCTGATTTGCATTTTTTTTTATTTGAGAGGTAGAGTTACAGTGAAAGGGAGAGACAGAGAGAAAGGTCTCCCATCTTCTGGTTCACTCTGGCTGTAATGGCCGGAGCTGAGCCAATCCGAAGCCAGGAGCCAGGAGCTTCTTCTGGGTCTCCCACGTGAGTGCAGGGGCCCAAGGACTTGGGTCATCTTCTACTGCCTTCCCAGGCCATAACAGAGAGCTGGATCGGAAGAGGAGCAGCCAGGACTAGAACTGGCACCCATATGGGATGCTGGTGCTGCAGGCAGAGGATTAACCTGCTGTGCCACAGTGCTAGCCCCCTGATTTGCATTTTTAAGAGATACTTTTTTCACAGCATGGAAAAGGGACCGTAGGTAGCAAAGCGTCAAAGCGGGGAGGCCATCCAGAGGCAATTACAGCAGTACAGGTAAGAGACACTGTGAAGCTTGAGCTAAGGAGAAAGCAGAGGAGACGCACAGAAGTAGCTTAATTCAAATCTACTTTGGAGCTAGCACCAGTAATAATTCCTAATGGGAAGGGTTACGGCACTGCTTGGGACGCCCACACCATACTGGACTGCCTGGTTCACGTTCTGGCTGCTCCACTCTGATCCAACTGGGGGCAGCAGATGATGGTCCAAGTACTCGGGCCCCTGGCATCCATCTTTGAGACGTGGATGGAGCTCCTCACTCCTGGCTCACCCCAGGCTGTTGCGGGCATGAACCAGAAGATGGAAGATCTCACTCTTGCCTGTCTCTCCCTCTCCCTCTGTCATTCTGCCTTTCAAATAAATGAATAAATCTTTCTTTAAAAATGGGAAGGGAAGGGATAACAATGGAGACAAAAGAGTGCGCGTCAGGCAGGCCTGAAGCCCGAGCCTGCAGAATGCCCCTGGAGAACGCAGCGTGACCCTGCTCAGTCTTCACTGTACCAGTCCCTTGCACCTGTGAGGCAGGGACATGTGCAGCCACTCTCCAGAAAAGATCAGGCAGGAGGTAGGGGGCCTGAAAGCTACTGAACCTCTCCACCCAACCTCCTCAGGAGGAAGCAGTACCATCTCTGAAACACGGCCGAGCCCTCGTCTTACCAGGCGGCTTACCCTCAGAGGTACATCACCTTGGGAAACTCAGGAAGACATGGAAACTGCACCTCCATCAGGAGCATGCGGAGTTACCTCCTGCTCTATGTAATCACTTCTCTGAATTTCCTATAGTATGGCACTGAAGAAACAACCTTCAATCATATCACTGTCGGGTTGGACAGCCTTTAGGGAAGAGGCTAGATCCCTGATTTCAATCTTAAAGGTGGGGAAGCTAAGGCTAACACAGGTTTGGGAAGAAGAATCGAGAGTTCTCTTAGGAACAATGTTAAGTCTGAGATGAATGTCAGGCATTCCAGGGGAGATGTCAAGTAAGCAGGTGGATAGAAAAGGCTGGCATTCTAATTTTGAAAGTTGTCAGCACAGCAATGATATTTAAAGCTATACAAGTAGATGAGCTCACAGGGAAAGAATGGAGATTAGAAGACATAAATTAGTGGCCCACGGGCCCATCTGTTGACCCATAGATATGTTTTTGTTATATTTAAAAACTTGTGCCAGAATTTTTAATTAGTAGAATTCACATTTTTTAAAAGCTATATTCCAAGTTCCTCTTTAAAGAGCTAGATAATTTGGCAACACTTGGCTTTAACTGTATAGCAGCTTCCTCATTTGTATGAGGCATGAATTCTGATTCACCCTAATGCCTTTTCAACACCAAGGCCAACTGTCATCTTCCACTTATCGCCTATTTGTACACTGGTATTTTTTCCAATACAAAGAAATATTTCTGAGGATCCACAAAACAAGGGAAATGAAAGACAAATCCTGGGTACTTCGTTTGTTCAAAGAAAAAATGAGATGGAACATATTTCTTTATGAATTATAGAATATTTTTATGCATCCAAAAATACACTCCCTTTACATCATTTACATTACCCGTCTGGAGTTTGCAGTTCCAGGGATGGCTACAGCAGAGACCACACCTAAGCAACGTCCATATTTAGATGTCAGTTAGAAAGGGGCTCAGAAATGGAAGAAGAGAAAAAGACAGTAACACAGGAGATGGGAGAGGGTGAGGACATGAAAGAGAAGAGACTGCTCCGTGCAGGAACTGTGCAAATGCTTTCGAGAGCTGGAATAATAAGCTGAAATGAGTGTCCATGGGGTTAGAAAACAAGAAAACTCTTGGGGGCCAGCGCTGTGGCATAGCAGGTAGGGCCTGCAGTGCCGGCATCCCATATGGGTGCTGGTTCAAGTCCTGGCTGCTCCACTTCCCATCCAGCTCTCTGCTATGGCCTGGGAAGGCAGCAGAAGATGGCCCGAGTCCTTGGGCCCCTGCATAGTGTGGGGGACCTGGAGGAAACTCCAGGCTCCTGGCTTTGGATTGGCGCAGCTCTGGCCATTGCCTCCAATTGTGGAGTGAACCACCGGATGGAAGACCTCTCTCTTTCTGCCTCTCCTTCCCTCTCTGTGTAACTCTGCCTTTCAAATAAATAAATATATCTTTTTTTTTTTTTTTTTGACAGGCAGAGTACACAGTGAGAGAGAGAGAGACAGAGAGAAAGGTCTTCCTTTTGCCATTGGTTCACCCTCCAATGGACACCGTGGCTGGCGCACTGCGGCCGGCGCACCGCACCGATCCGATGGCAGGAGCCAGGTACTTATCCTGGTCTCCCATGGGGTGCAGGGCCCAAGGACTTGGGCCATCCTCCACTGCACTCCCTGGCCACAGCAGAGAGCTGGCCTGGAAGAGGGGCAACCGGGACAGAATCCGGCACCCCGACCAGGACTAGAACCCGGTGTGCCTGCGCCGCAAGGCGGAGGATTAGCCTAGTGAGCCACGCGCCGGCCTTAAATAAATATATCTTTAAAAAAAAAAAAAAGAAAAGGAAAGGAAAGAAAACCCTTGGGCAGGCATTTGGTACAGTGTTGTTTTTATTTATTTATTTACTTATTTATTTATTTTTTGACAGGCAGAGTGGATAGTGAGAGAGAGAGACAGAGGGAAAGGTCTTCCTTTTGCCATTGGTTCACCCTCCAATGGCCACCGCGGCTGGTGTGCTGCAGCCTGTGCACCCCGCTGATCCAATGGCAGGAGCCAGGTACTTATCCTGGTCTACCATGGGGTGCAGGGCCCAAGCACTTGGGCTATCCTCCACTGCACTCCTGGGCCATAGCAGAGAGCTGGCCTGGAAGAGGGGCAACCTGGATAGAATCTGGCGCCCCGACCGGGACTAGAACCCAGTGTGCCGGCGCCATAAGGCGGAGGATTAACCTATTGAGCTGCGGCACCGGCTTCTGGTGCAGTGTTTAGACTGCTGCTGAGAACACTCACACCCCGTATCAGAGTGCCTGGGTCTGAGTCTCAGCTCTGCTGCAGATTCCAAATTCGTCCAATGCACTCTCCTGCCGCCCATGTGGGAGCCCCGGACTGAATTCTGGGCTTCTGGCTTCGACCGAGCCCAACCCTGGCTGTTATGGGCATTGGGAGTGAAGCAACAGATGGATGATCTCTGTCTCTCTCTCACGGTAGGATAATCAAGAAAGAGAAAAACACAAGTAAGCCAAGTCAGGAATGAAACAGGAATCATCCCTATACACCTATCAAATAAGAAAAAAAAATGACACAGGAGATCATAAATACATTTATGTCAATAATTTTAAAATCTGGATGAAGGTTTGGGTAAAAAATATAATTTATCAAAATAGAAACACAGGGGCTGGTATTGTGGCACAAAAGGTTAACTGTGGTGCAACAGGTTAAGCCACCATTTGTGATACCAATACTCCACACTGAAGGGCCAGTTTGGGTCCTGAATGCTCTACTTCCAATCCAGCCCCCTGCTAATGCATCTGGGAAGATAGCAGAAGATGGCCCAAGAGTTGGGCCCCTGCCACCCATGTGGGAGCTCCTGGATGGAGTTCCAGGTTCCTGGCTTTGGCCTGACCTGGAGGACGGAAGAACTCTCTCTATGTCTACGTCTATGTCTATATCTGCCCCCCTCTCTCTGTTGCTTTGTCTTTCAAAAATTAAGAAAAAAAAATTGAGACATGAAGAAATAGAGAATATGAACAGTCCCATAACTATTAAAGAAATCATATTCATAATTCAAAACTTCCCTTAAAAGAAAACTCCAGATGGTTTCACCTGTAGATTCTAACCAAACATTTAAAGGAAAAGGAATGACAATGCTTTCACAAATTCTTCCAGAGAACATAAAAATGGAGAACACTTTGAACTTCTTATCTGAAGCTAGCATAACTTTTTAATCAAAATCTGACAAGGCCATTTCAAAAAAGGAAAATTACAAATACAGATTTTTTTTTTAAATCCTCTAGAGAAATGATCAAGATGAATTTAGCGGGGCCAGCTGTGCCACATCATGCAAGGCTGCCTCCTGTGATGCTGGCATCCCATATGGGTACCAGTAGAGTCCTGGCTGCTCCACCCCTGATCTAGCTCCCTACCAATGTGCCTGGGAAAGTAGCAGAGGATGCCCAAGTCCCTGGGCCCCATTCCACCCACACGGGAGACCCAGGAGAAACCCCTAGCTCCTGGGTTCAGACCAGCAGAGCTCTGGCCATTGCGGCCATCTGGGGAGTGAACCAGCAGATAGAAGACCTCTCTTTCTCTCTCTCTGCAACTCTGCCTTTCAAAGAAATAAATATTTTTTAAAAGTATGTCATATAAATAATTTTAAAATATATACATATTCCTATAATAACTTCTTATATAGAATGGGCTACAGCACCCAATCCTTTCTCGATGGTCCAAGGTCATTTAAGCAACTACTACTATTGCTGATAGAAAAGACACCCTCAGTACCTGGGGTGTCTTCTTGGTCACCATGTGTCGGCATCTGGAGACTTCTCTACTAACCTGTGAATTGGCCTTGTGGCACCCGTTCTGGATTACGCTTCCTGGATCCTGGCTATATTTAGATAGCTAGGAGACACATGCTCAGAGCCTTGGCAAGGTGCTATGCTGAATTAATAAGAGCAGATAACTGAGAATTACTTATATTTTTGTAATAGTATTATATTTCAAAGAGATTAAAGTTCATTCTGTGAATCAGAATAATGGAAGAGTAGGTTTACTAGGCTATCACTCCTCACAGCAACAGCTATTAGAAAAACTAACTGGATAGTTTAGAAAGACCTGGGTTCAAACGAGGGTTCATAGCCTGGGAAAATAACTAAACCTTTTAGAACCTTGATTTCCTAAAGCAATAGTCTCTTCCTACCTAGGATTATTATGAAAATTAAATGAAATAATACAAGCAAAACAGCATAGTATATGTTTTAGGGTAGACAGTGTTTCAATGTTAACTGTTCTCTCTTTAAATCCTAATTTAAGCAATAATTCTCATTTAAACAGACCTCTTTAACTACCTTCTCTATTTTCCTATGAAAATGCTATTAAAAATATTAACAGTAGCTAACATTTAATGAGCACTTACTATATGTTAAACCTGTGCTGAAGCTTTTATAGGGATTCTCTACTTGAATCCTAAGAAAAGCCATTGGATGGGGCTGGCGCTGTGGCGCAGCATGTGAAAGCCCCAGCCTGCAGCACCAGCATCCCATATGTGCACTGGTTCGAGTCTCGGCTGCTCTGTTTTGAGCCTGGAAGGCTGTGGGATATGGCCCAAGTGCTTGGGTCCCTGCACCCACATGGGAAACCCAAAAGAAGTTCCTGGCTCCTGGCTTAGGATTGGCTCAACTCCAGCCATTGCAGCCATTTGGGGAGTGAACCAGCAGATGGAACACCTCTCTCTCTCTCTCTCTCTCTCTCTCTCTCTGTCTACCTCTCTGTAACTCTGTCAAATAAATCTTTAAAATAAAAAAATAAATCTTTAAAAAAAAAAAAAAAAAGAAAGAGAAGCCATTGGAGTAAGTACCATTACATACCCACCATAAACTGAAAAGCTAAGTAGTTTTCCATGTTCACAGACTTTGAAGCGGGGAAAATGGAACCCGTATGGCCTATCGGAGTCCAGAACCCACGACGGTAAGCACCTCCTAACCTGAGTACAGCAGCTTCCCCTCGGCCAAAATCCGCGGTGAGCAAGCTGAGAACAAGCGAATTCTCCTTCACCTGATCCTCTACTGGGCCTTCCAAGGCCCCAGTCAGAAACGCACAACAGATTTCTTTTTTCGTTTTTTTTCTTTTGCTTTTTAACTTACCCACTCACAGTCGATTCCAAGAACTGGAAAATCTTCTAACTCACTCCTAAGCAAAGGCTCGATTTGGTCCCACTCTGCCTCCTGCGACACCATCACCACCTTTCCATGGAGGATTCTTTCCTCCCATGAGGCGCTGGGGGAGCTGGAGTGCAGCTGGTCCTCCGGCGGAGCGGGCGGCTCTGGACGGCCAGGCACTTGCTGCTGCGGCTGCGGCTGCGGCTGCTGCTGCTGCTCCTCCTCCTCCTCCTCTTGCTGCTGCTGCTGCTGCCGCGGTGTCGGCGGCCTCACAGGGCTTGCCTTACTCCTTCGGTGCTGGATACCTTTCCACAGGACAAATCCCCCCACAGCCACACCCAGAAGGGTGGTGACTGTCAAAGCCACTAAGTTCTGCCTAGACATCTTCAGCTCCGCTGTTCATGAAAGCATATCACTAATCCCACACTCTGCAAAACAAAGCGCAAAACGTATTCACATTTCTATGCAGAATATAAACAAGATTTCCCCGAGAGGTGTCCCACTTATAATTCCTGTGCCATAAGCCAAACAACTGCTCTAAACTCTTATGTGAACAATGTGCTAATCATTTCATTTGTTAATATCTGTACTCCATCTCTGTCTCCATCCTCACCCAAGAAATACCTACCCTCTGCCCTCCACAATCTGATAGCTGCCCAGAACTCTTTAAAAAAAAGATTTATTTATTTATTCAAAAGTCAGAGTTACACAGAGAGAGGAGAGGCAGAGAGAGAGAGAGAGAGAGAGAGGTCTTCCTTCTGCCAGTTCACTCCCCAATTGACCTCAATGGCCGGAGCGTGCACACTGATCCAAAGCCAGTAGCTTTTTCTGGGTCTCCCACATGGGTGCAGGGGCCCAAGGGCTTGGGCCATCCTCTACTGCTTTCCCAGGCCACAGCAGAGAGCTGGATTGGAAGTGGAGCTGCCGGGACTAGAACCAGCACCCATATGGGATGCTGGCACTGCAGGTGGCAGCTCCACCTGCTATAGCAGAGTGCCTGGTTCAAGTCTTGGGTACTCTGCTTTCAATCCAACTTCCTACTAATGGGCAACCTAGGAGGTAGCAAATGGTGGCTTAAGTAACTCGGTCCCTGCTACCCCTGTGGAAGACCTGAACTGAACTGTGGGTTCCTGGGTTTAGCTTGCTCCATCCCTGGCTAGCGTAGGCAACTGCAGATGATGAAAGCTCTCCGTCTGTCTCTCTGTCTGTCTCTCTGTTTCTCTACCTTTCAAATAAAAATGAAACAAATTTAAATTTTTTTTGACAGGCAGAGTGGACAGTGAGAGAGTGAGAGAGAGAGAGAGAGAGAGAGAAAGGTCTTCCTTCCATTGGTTCACCCCCCCACTGGCTGCTGCAGCCGGCGCACCGCGCTGATCCGAAGGCAGGAGCCAGGTACTTATCCTGGTCTCCCATGCGGGTGCAGGGCCCAAGACTTGGGCCATCCTCCACTGCACTCCCGGGCCACAGCAGAGAGCTGGACTGGGTGAGGAGCAACCAGGACAGAATCCGGTGCCCCGACCGGGACTAGAACCTGGTGTGCCAGCGCCGCAGGTGGAGGATTAGCCTATTGAGCCGCGGTGCCAGCCATAAATTTAAATTAAGCAAAATCATATCAAAACAGAATAATCTAGATCCTCACTTCCAAATGCCAATTTATTAGTAACTGATTTTTTAGTAAATGGATCTTCTTCAAAAAGTTTTCATTTTATCTATTTTAATTTTTTTGTTCAAGAGAGATAGACAGAGTTCCCTCCCACTGGCTTACTTTCCAAATGCCTCCAAGGTCTAGGGCTGGGGTAGGTTGAAGCTGGGAACAAGGAACTCAATCCAGGTCTCTCTCATAGACAGCAGGAACCCAATTACTGGAGTCATCACCACGGCTTTCCAGGATCTGCATTCATAAGAAGATGTAGTTAGCTGGGACCCAAACCCAGTACTCCAATTAGGGACACAGGTGTCTTTCTTTAAGATTTATTTATTTATTTGAAAGTCAGAGTTACATAGAGAGAAAAGGAGAAGCAGAGAGAGAGAGGTCTTCCATCTGCTGGTTCACTCCCCAGTTAGCCACAATGGCCAAAGCTGTGCTGATCCAAAGCCAGGAGCCAGGAGCTTTCTCAGGGTCTCCCACATGGGTGCAAGGGCCAAAGCATTTGAGCCATCTTCCACCACTTTCCCAGGTACATTAGCAGGGAGCTGGACTGAAAGTAGAGCAGCCAGGTATCGAACCAGCGCCCACATGGGCTGCTGCCATTGCAGGTGGAGTCTTAACCTGCTACACCACAATGCTGGTCCCTGGTCTTTACACTTTAAACCTTTAATTTCCTAACAGTTAAATGAAAGCTTTTGCTTCTCATTTAAAAAAAAAAAAGTCTTAGTCATCAGCAAGTTGGCAGATTTATTTATTTATTTTGCTTTTCTGGCAGGTGTGGGAGTGCAGAGACGGGCTTGGGTAAACCTTTCTTGTTGCTCCAGATGTCGTGTAGTTCTCTACAGAAACTGACACGGCAGCACAAAAGGGAGGAAGGGGCCAGGAAAGAAAAAGAAGCTGGAACTGAGAGAGACAGCCAAGAGGCGCCGAAGGTTTGTCCCTTTTCCGTTGTGCGTAGAACGTGGCTTCCTCCCTGTGTCTTCTGCTTTCCCATTCTTGAGAGAGGTGAGTGTTCACAGTAGTAATCCTCTGAACTGAAACCCACAGTGGAGAAGGAGTGACAAGGAATGCACGGTGGCTCCTGGGGCCTGGATGGGAATCTGGATGTTGAACGTCCACCACAAGCCCACTCCTGGAACTTTTAGGAAGCGGGGCCTAGGGCAGGTCCTTAGGTCACCGGGTGTGGGCATGCAGATGGGAATTCTCACCAGAGGGTTGTTACAAGAGCCTGGATTTGGGGCCAACCTCTCTCTTCCTAACTCACCACATGTCCATTCCTTTGCATGTTCCACCCCCTTCACCAGATGCCAAACCAACGGGGGCCAATGTTGGACTTGAACCTCCAAAACTGTGAGCTACATAAATACTGTTCCTTTATAGAGTTAGTTGTCTCGGGGCTTTTGTCGTAGTAACCAAAAGCTGACTGATAGGGTGACAGGGAGGAAACGCTGGGCAGCGTGACTGTGCCGGGCTCATGTTCCCATGCAGGAAGAAGGCCTGGGGTGGCCGGACACCAGTCTTATCCAAGAGAAGTCAGGGATCTGGATTCTTCAAAAAGTGTCTCACTTTTCAATGTTAACAATAATCTCACAGTTTTCAAAAATATTGTGCCAGCCAAACAAAAACACTCTGGGTGCTGGGATACCCATCTGTGGGCTCTCTCCTAACATGCAAAGCACCCAAAGATAGAACAATCTGCTGCACCCACCTACGCTTCTCTATAGCTGAGGGTGGCCCATTGAATGTGTATTGTTGTTTATCACTTTTCAAAGTTTCCACAAAGTTTTAAAAATAATTTCATATATACAATAACCCTGGATTATAATCATGCCTGTACTCATAGAGATATTTGCCTACTAGAGGAAAAGTGGAATGATAACAATTATTTTTAAAATTTTATTTAAGTCACACAAGTTTCATGTATTTCAAACATACAAATTTAGGAACATAGGGCACCCCCCTACCCTCCTGATAATGATTATTACAGTAACAATGAAAAATGATAGTAGCTATGCTATTTTAAAATATCTACTTTATTCCAGAAACTGTGCCTAGTGCTTTATAGGTACTTCCCCCAGGACTTTCACTGAAGAGAAAACTGAGGCTTATTGAGACTGAATAATTTATACAGACAGACTTCTGTTCAAACCAGCTGAGAAGACACAAAAATCCTTTCCTTTCCCACTCGAAGCAAATGCTGGAAAAAATAACAAAAAGATTTGTTGGGGTCCATGCTGTGGCATAGCGAGTAAGCCACCACCTGCAGTGCCAACATCCCATATGGACGCTGGTTCATGTCCTGGAGGCTCCACTTCCGATCCAGCTTTCTGCTAAGGCCTGGGAAAGCAGTAGAAGATGGCCCAAGTCCTTGGGTCCCTGCACCTGTGTGGGAGACAGGAAGAAGCTCCTGGCTCCTGGCTTCAGATCTATGCAGCTCTGGTAGTTGCGGCCATTTGGGGAGTGAACCAGCAATTGAAAGACTTCTCTCTCTCTCTCTGCCTCTGCCTCTCTGTAACTCTGCCTTTCAAATAAATCCATCAATCTTAAAAAAAAAAAAAAAAAAAAAAAAAAAAAAAAAAAGTTTGTTAAAAAGTGGGGTGGGTACTATGGTGCAATGGGTTAAGTCACAGCTAGGGATGCTTGCAACCCCTAACAGAGTACTGGATCAAGTCCCAAAACATCCACTTCCAAAACAGCTTCCTATTGAGGCCTCCTGGGAGTAGTGGAGGATGCTTGGGACTTGCCACCCACATGGGAGACCTGGATGGAGTTCCTGGTTCCTGGCTTTGTCCTGGCCTGGCCCCGGTGACTGTGAGCATTTGGGAAGGGAACTTGCTTTTCTCTAACTCTCTGGCTCTCTCTCCCCGCTTCTCCTCTCCCCCGCCCCGTCATTCTGCCATACATGTTGTTTATGCCACTTCATTTAAAAATTAATACAGAGTCAGGTTTGAAAAGAAGAAAGGGAAATCATCAGGTGCCAGAACTGGAAGAGGGAACCCACAATGGGTAGAGATGAAGTTGGGCAGAACCCAGAGCCCACAGCTGCCCCAGCACGGGGCTACCTCACTAGCCCAGGGTCAGAAGTGTAGGCTAACCAGCCAAGGGCAGACCTAGGACCTGGGAGCAAACTGCCTTATCCACCGACAGGGACCTGAAAGCGCCCACTCACCGCGGCCCAGGCTGAGAGCATGAACAGAGTCCCTCATGAGAGGAGACTCCCAAGCCTGCACTTTGAACAGGTACAGGGCCCAGGTTCAGTTATCTTCACAAAAAGGAACCCCGGGCCAAGAAAGTAAATTAAAATTGGTTCAGAATCGGTAAACTCCGTTGGAGCGAGGCAGAGTCAATCATAAAAATGCTATGTGTATTTCTCAATTACATAGTAAATAGGGAAGACAGACCTAGAGGAAGGCTCACAAATGAATCAAAATAAAACAAGGAGCAGGCCTTTGTCCTAACTGTCAGGACCCCAGTTGAGACAACCACATCCCATACTGGAACGCCTCTGTTCAAGACCCAGCTCCACTCCCAATTCCAGCTTCCACCGATGCACACGCCGGGAGGCAGCAGGAGAGGGTTCCACAGACATGGGAGACCTGAGTCAGGTTCCCGGCCTCAGATTCAGCTGAGCCCTAGCCCAGCAGTTGCAGGCATTTGGGAAATGAACCAGCAGAGGAGAGATCTCTCCCTCTCTCTCCCTCATCCCTATCTTTCATATAAATAAAATCAATTTAAAAAAATTTAGAGAATATCTTATACAGAATTTTTTGAAATGTTACACTGTACCCCACAAATATGTACAACTACTATATCTCAACTAAAAGTAAAAATATGCTAAATTTTTTAACTCAATATCTAATAGGAAAGTTAAACAGTAAATCAGACACACACAGGGAGAATTAATAAACTGAAGATAAATCCAAGGAAATACCCAGAATGGGGCTCAGAGAGGCGAAGAGGTGGAAGACACAGCTGAGCCAACACGACGAGAACATACTGAGAAATTCCATTTTCTTTTTTTTCCCAAGATTCATTTACTTATTTGAAAGGCAGAGTTACAGAGAGGCAGAGGCAGAGAGACACAGAGAGAGATGTCTTCCATTCACTGGTTCACTCTCCAAGTGGCAACAACGGCCAGAGCTGGGCCTATCTGAAGCCAGGAGCCAGGAGCTTCCTCTGGGTCTCCCACGCAGGTGCAGGGGCCCAAGTCCTTGGGCCATCTCCTGCTTTCCCAGGCCATAGCAGAGAGCTGGATTGGAAGAGGAGCATCCAGGACTCAAACTGACACCCATATGGGATGCCAGCACTGCAGGCGGTGACTCTGCCCACTATGCCACAGTGCTGGCCCCTGAAAAATTCCATTTTCTACACAATGAAGATCTGGTTCAGTTCTCTGAGTCTTAAGCTGGGCAAATTAGATCTTTTTTTTAAAAAAAAAAGATTTATTTATTTATTTGAAAGTTAGAGTTACTGAGAGAGAAGAGAGGCAGAGAGAAAGAAGTCTTCCATCCGATGGTTCACTCCCTAGCTGGCCACAACGGCCAGAACTGTAAGAAGCCAGATACAAAAGAGATACCATATGCTTCTATTTTTATAAAGTTCTAGACAGCTAAAACTTTCCTGTGGTAGAAAACAATTATCCCCAGTAGTTGCTGGGGCCAGTGCTGTGGCGCAGTGGGTTAAAGCCCTGGCCTGAAGCGCCAGCGTCCCATATGGGCGCCAGTTCGAGTCCTGGCTGCTCCTCTTCTGATCCAGCTCTCTGCTATGGCCTGGGGTAGCAGTAGAAGACGGCCCAAGTCCTTGGGCACCTGCACCCACATGGGAGACCTGAAGGAAGATCCTGACTCCTGGCTTCGGATCAGCGCAGCTCTGTCCATTGCAGCCATCTGGGGAGTGAACTAGCAGATGGAAGACCTCTCTCTCTCTCTCTCTACCTCTCTCTGTAACTCTGTCTTTCAAATAATAAAATAAATCTTAAAAAAAAAAAAAGTAGTTGCTGCTGGAGAGGGAAGGTGAGGGAAGAGACATTTAAACTGAGTTCTGGGGGTCAGCACTGTGGTGTAGCGAATAAAGCTGCTGCTTGCAGCATCAGCATCCCATAAGGGCGCCAGTTCGAGCCTCAGCTGCTCCACTTCTGATCCCCTCTGCTGGCCGGCGCCGTGGCTCACTTGATTAATCCTCCACCTACGGCATACCATATGGGTACTGGGTTCTGGTCCTAGTTGCTCCTCTTCCAGTCCAGCTCTCTGCTGTGGCCCAGGAGTGCACTGGAGGATGGCCCAAGTGCTTGGGCCCTGCACCCGCATGGGAGACCAGGAGAAGCACCTGGCTCCTGGCTTCGGATCAGTGCGGTGCGCCAGCTGTAGCAGCCATTTGGGGAGTGAACCAACGGAAAGAAGATCTTTCTTTCTGTCTCTCTCTCTCACTGTCTATAACTCCACCTGTGGGGGAAAAAAAAAAAAGACTCCCCTCTGCTATGGACTGGGAAGGCAGTAGAAGATGGCCCAAGTCTTTGGGCCCCTGCACCTGCGTGGGAGACCCAGAAAAAGCTCCTGCCTCCTGGCTTTGGAACAGCCCTGCTCCAGTCATTGCGGCCATTGAACCGGCAGATGGACTACCTTCCTCTCTGTTACTCTGCCTTTCAAATAAATAAATAAAAATCTTAAAAAAATAAATTAAAATAAAAAAATAAACTGAGTTCTGAACAACAAAAATGACCCAATCATGCCAAATCTTAGCAAAGAACATTTCAAGGAGGAGGGAATTTTCTGGAATGGTGGTAAAGTTCCACATCTTGATAGGGTCCTGGATTATACAGCTGTACGTATTTATCAAAACTCAGGGATATTTCCAAGTTTTCTCCTGCTGGCCTGCTCGTCTGTCTTCCCCACTAGAATGTAAACCCCATGAGAACCCCAGACACCTAAACGGACTTCTTCCCCACCATATCCCAGGGACTAGTACAGAGCTTATAACACTCAGTAAGTATTTATTAAATGAATGAAACTCAATTCAAGGTGTCACATGCTAACTTTTAGGATAAATGTCTCTAATCCAGTCTCATATTGAAACATTCTGTTAGTCCCATGAAAAAAATATTTCCTCTTATTGAACCTTAATGCTATAAAGATGCAATATGATTCAATACTGGGCTTGGAGTGAGAAAACTGAAACCTTGCTAACGGATCACTTTGGGATCCAAACTTTCCAATGCCCCGCCATCTCCCCTGACTGAAATGATCTACCATTCTCTTTATTGTTTTTTAAAGATTTATTTTATTTATTTGAAAGACAGAGGTACAGAGACAGGTAGAGACATCCACTGGTTCACTCCCCAAATGGCCGCAACGGACAGAGCTGTGCCGATCCAAAGCCAGGAGCTTCTTCCGGGTCTCCCACGTGGGTGCAGGGGTCCAAGGACTTGGGCCATCTTCTACTGCTACCCCAGGCCATAGCAGAGAGCTAGATTGGAAGAGGAGCAGCCGGGATTCGAACTGGTGCCCATATGGGATGCCTGCACTTCAGGCCAGGGCATTAACCTGCTGCCCCACAGCGCCGACCCCGTTCTGCCGTTCTTATTAAATATTTTGCATGAAATAATTCAACATCCAACTATTAGCAGTGGTTATGTAAGGTTAGTAGGATTACGAACAATTTTTGCTATGCAAGCACCACACAGGTATATATACCTTCATAATTAGAAAAATACAAGATTTTTTAAAACAGCACTCTCTAAAGATAGGCCAAGTAAATGCTTCACTTGACAAGACAAATAATCACATTTTTCATGAATTAAATGATTATGTTTAAAGTGTTCAGAGAGGAGTATAAGGCACACAATAATGACATGGGCCCTTGATGCAAATGGCCTGGGTTTATACAGAGCCCTGCCACTAGCTCGTTACACAAAGTTAAGCTGTTTACTGGATTTCTCTGTGCCTCAATAGAAAAAGGGAAAGTTGGTACTTATCATGTAAGATTATTGTGAGGCTCTAGTAAGAGTAATATCATTCACTTGGCATATTGGCTAGCATATCAGGGCTCAATGAATGTTAGCTATTACTACTACTGTGATTCTAAAAACCACTGAACTCTTTATTAAAGGAAATCAGAGAATCAAGGTTACAACTTAGGACCCAAATGCAACCCTCACCTAATTCAGAAAGCCTTTTCATGGCAATCCTGACAGGTCATAACTTGGTCAGAGTTCATCACCTTAAGGGGCAGTTTTGTTGGAAAGCCCTTATATTCTGTAAAAGCGGCCTACACAGAAACTGCTCTTGCTAATACTCAATCGGCCTCTGAAATGACGGAAGTGCTTATTCCCTCCTGCGAGTGTGTCAGATGTGTGAAGACAGATCTCGCCACTCCACTAATAGTCCTCCAGCAACCTAACCCACATTCTCCTCACCTCCCCGGCCAGGGCCTTGCACAGCTTCCCATCTGTCAATGCATCTGTCAAACCTGTGGCACTGGGTCTGTGTTCAATACTCCAGACATGCTCTAACTGACACCAACTACAGTGACACTATCACTCGCCATGATCCACACCCTGTATTTATTAATGCTGTGTGAAATAACACATTTTTTAGTAATAGAATTGCATTACTGGGGCCCGCGCCTCGGCTCAATAGGCTAATCCTCCACCTAGCGGTGCCGGCACCCCGGGTTCTAGTCCCGGTCGGGGCACCGGATTCTTGCCCGGTTGCCCCTCTTCCAGGCCAGCTCTCTGCTGTGGTCCGGGAAGGCAGTGGAGGATGGCCCAAGTGCTTGGGCCCTGCACCCCATGGGAGACCAGGAGAAGCACCTGGCTCCTGCCTTCGGATCAGCACAGTATGCCGGCCATTGGAGGGTGAACCAATGGCAAAAAGGAAGACCTTTCTCTCTGTCTCTCTCTCTCACTGTCCACTCTGCCTGTCAAAAAAAAAAAAAAAAAAAAAAAAAAAAAAAAAAAAAGAAAAAGAATTGCATTGCTGGATCACAAAAAGCTTGTGGTCAATTAAAATTCATATAAACCAAATAGAGCTCTGCATGTGATACATCTGTCGTGTACATGTTTTACTTAAATGCGAAGCTTTGCTTCTTGCTTATAAATTTCATGCTGTTTCAGCCAAATATTTCAAACAGTAAGACCAATTTGCATCTTGATAGTGACCTTAAACATAAGTTAATATACAAAATGGAATCCTTCGTTTCAAAGAAAATACTGTCTCCTTTCAAGTGCTTTTATTCACTCATTTCTATACAGAGAGGTTTCATGACATTCTTTCGGCAAACATGTATACTGCACCTTTAGGAAGCATTATGTCAGGCTTTCAGTAAAAACATTGAAAAGGCACAAACCGCCTCAAAAAATTCAGGATTTAGCAAAAGAAAAATACAAGAAATGTTCATGGAAAATGGCATTAAAAGGTAAGTTTATTTTGCTGCAAAACATTTTTGAAATCCACAGTTTTTTCCTAGTGGGCATTTCCCACAGATGTTTTTGAAGACCTCTCATGCATGGATTTTGAACTTTTTTTTTTGCATCAAAATAAGGTACATTTCCATGAATTTTATGAAGCACCCTTGTGCACGCAGTGCTCAGCTGCAATATAGGGAGGTGACCCCAGCAACTGAGGCATGGCCAAGTGTGGGACCGGCAAAGAGGAGAGTGCTGAGTGAGACGCTGTCAGATCCATACTAGAAAACGAGCACGAGTCCTTCAAGTGCACAAGGCAGACAGGAGCAGGGAACCACGTGTGTGTGCAGGGCTGTGAAGGGCAGAAAGCAGCACATGTGGGAACAGCACTGTGGCCTACTGGGTAAAGCCACCACCTTCAATGCTGGCACCCAATATGGGCCCAGTTTGAATATTGGCTGCTCCACTTCCAATCCGGCTCCCTGCCAATGCGCCTGGAAAAGCAGTAGAAGATGGCCCAAGTGCTCAGGCCTCTCCACCCACGTGGGAGACCCAGAAGAAGCTCCTGGCTCCTGGCTTCGGATCAGCCCAGTTCCGTCCATTGCAGCCATTTGGAGAGTGAACCAGTGGATAGAAGACCTCTCTCTCTGTGCATCTGTAACTCTGCCTTTCAAATATATAAATAAATCTTTTTTTTAAAAAAAAGGCAGCACATAGAAGACACAAAATTTAGATGCACTGCAACTATAACACATACAGCAAATGCTGAAGACTTACTGTAAAAAGATGGTAAAAATATTGATAATTTACATATTGATTTTAAGATGACTTTGTTTTGCTATGGTAAAATATGTTAAATAACATTTACCATTTTAGCTATTTTTAAGTGTCCAATTCAATGGCTTTAGCACATTCACAATGCTTTGCACCATCACCATCACCATCACCCACAACCAGAACCTCTTCAATTCAGCCGAAACTCCCCAAACCCCCTTCCTTCTAGGAACTCCAGGTCACCTCTATCACACTTTCTGTCTCTATGAACCCCAAACCAACTTTTTATATTTATGTTGAAGTAATGTTCTGAATATACTGGGTTAAATATAACATATTATTAAAGTTAAGTTCACCTTGTTTCTTTACCTATTTTTTTAAGTGTCTACTAGAATATTTTAATTTGGGACTTACATGACATGGGGATGCTTCAAAAAGTTCATGTAAAAATAGAATCAAAGGATGAAATTTATTCTGAGGCAGAGGCATTTAAAATCCATGTTCAGTTTTCTCATAACCTGCATTTCTTATGAGCTTTTTGAAGTCCCCTCATCTTTCTAATGGTCAGTGTGATGCGAGAGCATCATGTGCAAGTGGGGAACGGGAGAGCGCTGGGGCTGGAATGAGCACACCTGGGACACGTCATGAGGTGTACATTTCCCCCACAGGATAAAGCCTTTTCGGTCACGGGCAGCCAGTGCAGACCTGTGAGGGCAGTGGCAGGATCAGACCAGTGTGTCTAGGAAGACCATGGTGGCAGATGGGTGCTAGGCTGCAGGAGAGCAAGGCTGCAGGCAGAAAAGGCCCATTAGAAGAGTCACAATGGTAGAGCCAGGTGGGGAACAAGACCTGAACTGGGACAGAATGGAAAGAAAACACAGCACCTACACACAATGCTTGTCTCCTAGCACCAGGATAAATAATAAACACAAGTCATCAACCAATCTTTGGAATTTTATTTACAAAGTTTGATGAATATAAAATCAAAAATTTCTGAAGAAAGAAACCCCACTCATAACAGCAATATACACTATTTTAAAACTACCCAAAACAGCAACCATATGCACACATACATTAGCCTAGGTATGAAATCAACCAGAAATGCACAAGATTGGCTGTCAAGAAACAGAAAACTTCACTGCAGATCTAGAAGACCAGAAGAGGAGAGACGTGTCACAGCAGCTGTCACTTACGGAACACACAGCACACGCCAAGCACTTGCACATACATGCTCAGGCATGCAGTTCTCATTAAATACTTCAACAACCTCTCTGTGAGAGGTACTGTAACTATCCTGTTTTTTAAGAAGGAAATCAGCTATCTTACAGAAATACTCAAGATAATATATAAATCCAATGCAAAGCTATTTTTAAAATCTTTTTTTTTAAAAGATTTATTTATTTATTTGAAAGGCAGAGAGAGAGAGAGAGAGAGAGAGAGAGAGATATCTTCCATCCATTTGTTCACTCCCCAAATGGCTGCATTGGCAGGGGCTGGGCCAGGCCAAAGTCAAGAGCCAGGAGCTTCTTCCAGGGTTCCTACAAGGGTGCTGGGGTCCAAGCACTTGGGCCATCTTCTGCTGTTTTCTCAGGCACATTAGCTGGGAGCTGGATCAGAAGTGGAGCATCCAGGAGTCGAACCAGCACTCATACGGGATGCTGGCATTGCAGGCAGCAACTTTCCCTGCTATGCCACAATGCCAACCCCTTTAAAAAGAACTTTTTTAAAAGTTAGACAACCCAAAGAATGAGAGAAAATATCCCCAAGTCATATATCTGATAAGGGCATGTATCTAGTACTCTTATGACTCAATAATAAAAAGATAAATAAACCCACTTAAAACTAAGCAAAGGCTCTGAATAAACCTTTCTTGAAAAAAGATATACAAATTGGGGCACAGCAGGCTAAGCTATGGCTTGGGACACCTGCATCCCATATTGGAGTGCTGGCTTGAGTTCTGGCTACTCTGTTTCCAATTCAGCTTCTTGTAAATGCATCCTGGGAGGCAGCAGATGATGGTTCAAGTGATAGTGCCCCTGCCATCCATGTAGGAGACCCAGATGGAATTCCAGGACCATGGCTTTGGCTTGGACTAGCCCTGGCTGTTGAACCTGCAGATGGAATATTTGGAAGATCCTTCCTTCCTTCCTTCCTTCCTTCCTTCCCTCCTTCCCTCCTTCCCTCCTTCCCTCCTTCTCTCCTTCTCTCTCTCTCTCTTTCTCTCTCTCTCTCTCCTCTGTCTTTTAAGTAGACAAAAATAAATAAGCATTAAAAAGAAAAAAATATATGCCAATGGTCAAGAAGCAAATGAAACCATGTTTGACACCACTGGCTATCAGGGAAATGCACATCAAAACCATGAGACTCCACTTAACACCCACTAGGACAATAAGTGTTGGCAATAGTGTAGAGAAACTAGAACTCTCATTGGTGGATATGCCAAATGGCACACCTGCTTTGGAAAACAGTCTAGCAGTTCCTCAAACAGTTAAACACTAAGTTACTGTATGACTCCCTGATTCCATACCGAGGTATATATTCAGGAATCTGAAGGAAGTAAGAACATGCCCACACAAAAGTTCATAGCAGCATTATTCATAACAGCTAGCCAGAAAAATGAAACCATCCAAATGTGCATTAGCTGATAAGCAGATAAAGAAAAGGGAGAATGTCCATGTGTGATGGGCTGAACTTTGTCCCCAGGTAAGAGACACTGAAGTTCTAATTCCCAGTAGCTGTGACTGTGTCCTTGTTTGGAAAGAAGGTCTTAGAAGACATAATCAAGTTAAAATGAAGTCACACTGGAATAGGGAAAGCCCGTATTCCAGTATGACTGGGGTCCCTATAGGAAGAGACACAGAGGCAGACTTTCACCGAGAAAGCCCAATGTGAAGACAGATGCCCGAGGAAGGTGGCCATGTGGAGACAAAGTCAGAGCCTGGAGTTCTGCAACTGCCAACTAAGGAATGCCAAGGACTGCTGCCAACTGCCAGCGGCTAGGACAAGGCAGCCTTCAGAGAGTGTACAGCCTGCCGACACCTTGACTTTGGACTTCCAGCCTCTGGAACTCTGAGAGAAGAAATTTATGTTGTTGTAAACCACTCAGTTTGCATTACTTTGTAACTGCAGCCGCAGGAAACAAATATACCATAGGTTGAAATTCTACTCAACAATCAAAAAGGGATGGAAGGGCCGGTGCTGTGGCATAGCTGGTGAAGCCACTGCCTGCAGTGCCAGTATCCCATATGGGCGCCAGTTCAAGTCCCGGCTACTCCACTTCCAATCCAGCTCTCTGCCATGGCCTGGGAAAGCATGAGAAGATGGCTCAAGTGCTTGGGCCCCTGCACCTGCGTGAGACCTGGAGGAAGCTCCTGGCTCCTGGCTTTGGATCGGCACAGCTCAGGCCATTGCAGCCAACTGGGGAGAACTAGCAGATGGAAGACCTCTCTGCCTCTCCTCTCTCTGTGTAGCTCTTTCAAATAAATAAATAAATATTAAAAAGGGGGGGGTATATGGAATACTGACACATTCTACAGCATTACATTAAGTCAAAGAAGCCCATCACAAGAGACCAAATAGTTTACGTCGAAATCCCCAAACCTATAAAGACAGATTAGTGGCTGCCCTTGGCTGAGGCATTATGGGAGTTGGGGATGGGAAGTGAATGCAAATGGGTATGGGAATCTTTGGAAGGTGATGAAAATGTCCTAAAATTGGACTGTGGTGATGCTGCCCAACTCTATGAATAAAAATCATTGAATAATACACTTTAAATAATGAATTATATGGTGTGTGAATTACATATTAATAAAGCCATTAAAGCCATTTTGACAACTTGACTCTAAAATTAATCTGGAAGAGAAACTAAGAATAGTCCAAAATATTTTTTTTATAATAAAGTATATGACTTCAAATAAAATGATTGTGAGAGAGTACTGAAACTATTAGATATCAAAGTCCAACAGTTCATTTTTTTTTTCTTTTGACAGGCAGAGTTAGACAGTGAGAGAGAGAAAGACAGAGAGGAAGGTCTTCCTTCCATTGGTTCACCCCCCCAAATGGTCGCTACGGCTGGCGTGCTGTGCCGATCTGAAGCCAGGAGCCAGGTGCTTCTCCTGGTCTCCCATGTGGGTGCAGGGGCCCAAGGACCTAGGCCATCCTCCACTGCCCTCCCGGGCCACAGCAGAGAGCTGGCCTGGAAGAGGAGCAACCGGGACAGAATCCGGCACCCCAACTGGGACTAGAACCCGGGGTGCCGGCGCCGCAGGTGGAGGATTAGCCTAGTGAGCCGCGGCGCCAGCCAACAGTTCATTTTTCAAGTTTTTTTATTTGAAAGGCAGAGAACAAAGAGGCATCTTCCATTTGTTGGTTCACTTCCCAAATGCCCCAACAGACAGTGCCAGGCCAGGTTAGAGACAGAAACCAAGAACTCAATCCAAGTCCCTGTGTGGGTGGCAGGGACCCAGCTACTTGAGTTACTACCTACGACCTCCCAGGTTCCACATGAGCTGGAAGCCGGAATCAACAGCAGAGCCAGGCTCAAACCCAGGTACTGTGATAGCGGATGCGAGCATCTCAGGTGGTGTTTTAACCATTTTACCAAACATCTGCCCCAACATAGAGTTTAATATAGGATGTTGTGACATTTGTTGGGGCGGGAGGGGTTGGAATAGGTCACAGAATAGAAGAGAATCCAGAGATAGACTCTGCGTGTGAGAAATTACTGCATGATAAATTTGGTATTTCAGATTAACGGCTCAAGAATGACTGAATTACCAAAATGATGTTGTTTGGAAAAAAATCATTACACAGTTGCAGAGGAATGAAAAACTCTAACATGTGAGAATTTATAGGAGAAAAATCTAGGTATAGGATAAACTCCACCCCAGTAGAGGGATTTTTCCAGCCTTTGCATAACTGACATTTTAGGCTGTAAAATTTTGGGGGTGAAGGGGAGACCTTCCTATGCAAAGAGGGACATTCAGCAGCATTGCTGGCTGCTGCTAGCACTTCAGAGTGAACCAGTAGATGGAATCTCTCTCTCTCTCTCCCTTTCTCTTTCTCCCCACCTCTCTCTCTGTCGTTCTGCCTTTCAAGTAAATACATAAACCTTTTTTAAAAAAATTTCAAATTTTGTTTCAACAAGAATGCCATCTGGTTAAAAGACAAGCAACAAAATTTTACAAGCACTAAGTTGGAATTAAATATTTAAAACATATATTCACAACAAAAGATTAAAACCAGAACATGTAAAACAAGACTCTACATGAGTAATGAAAAGAGAATCCAATAAGAGACATTTCTCAGAAGAGGAAATACAAAATAACCACCAATCATGAAAAGATGCTCAACCAGAGCTGGCAGTTAAGCCTCCACCTGTGACGCCAACATCCCACATGGGCTCCAGTTTGAGATCCAGCTGTTCCACTTCCGATCCAGTTCCTTGCTAATGCACCTGGAAAGGAGTGGAAGACAGCCCAAGTGCTTGGGCCCCTGCAACCCACGTGGGAGGCCCAGAGGAAGCTCCAGGCTCCTAGCTTCAGCCTGACCCAGTCCTGCCATTGTGGCCATTTGGGGAATGAACCGTCAGATGGACAATCTCTCTCTGTGTCTCTCCCTCTAACTCTGTCTTCCAAGTGAATAAATAAATATTTAAAAAAAGAAAGGAAGAAAAGATGTTCAACCACGCCAGGCGGATATAAATTAAAACACCAAGGATAAATTATTTTCTGGCCAACAGATTAGCAAAAATAAAAGACTGATGCTATCAAATGTTTAAAGAGCCTGGGAAAAATGGATATTATTACACACTGGCATGCAGAGGTAACTGCTACACTGTATCTGACAATGAAAAACTGGAAACAATCTATGGCTTCTCACACACTGTACAATGGTGACATGTTATGCAACTTATCCCAGGAGTCTAAAATCATGAAAATGCACATTACAAAAAACTACCCATGGATTCCAAATTTTTTGTACCAAGAGAAACTTATCTCTTAATTCAAATTTTTCATGAACCTTTTGAAATACCTTCATAGAGCAAGTAAAAAAGAGAGGTATGTGTTGACAGAGAAAGAATAGCAAGACCCATTTTTAAGCATAAAATCACAAGTTGCAGAGTTTGTATAATATGCCATATTTGCAAAAATGGGCATTTGTACAAGCTTAACACAAAATCTTACCAACATGTACCTTATATGTGCACACCTGTCCATAAATGTAAAGAAAGAGAAATAGAAAAATACACTCCAAATGGATAACAGTTCTCGCTTTGAGGGACGGAATTGGTAAAGAAGATGGAGACGGAAGAAAAAAATAGATTAAAAGGGATCTGTCTTGTTCCAAAATTTTATACGAATTTTTTATAAGACTGAATATGGACCATACTTAAACAAATACAAAAAGTGAATGCATTTTTGAAACAAGCACAGCTTAACCATATATATTTTTTCTTTTTTCTTTCACTTAACCATACTTAATCATCCTTTTCCCCTACTAAACCTCTCGTCTCCCGCAATTCCTTATCCGGATAATTAATAAAAATCTGTCGGTGCAATTCTTGCCATCCTTGTAATACAACTAAGAAAGTACAAATTCCCATAATTTCGTGTTTTCAAGGGGGAGTTTATAAGCGAGTTTGAGCCCTGCGGTCTAAAAAAAGCTTAGAAAGGCTGGGGTTGCCTGTACTTTAATGAACAGGTGTCAGTCTCATAATAATGATTAAGGTCCTCGTTGGTGACCTAGGTCGGGGATGTGAAAGGAGAGACAGGTGGCTCCCATCAAGGCCCAGCGCAGCAGGTGTGGGCTGAGCGCAAGGAGGTCCCAGGAACCCAGGGAGGGCTCGGAGGCTGCGCGGCCCGGCACTCACCTGCCGCTGCGAGCGGGGCCTCCCTCCCGGCTGAGGGGTCAGGACGCCCCGACAGTTTGCTAGATGCTCCTGAGGCGGCACGGAGGGGCGACCGAGAAGGGCGTAGGGGTGGGGCGGGAGGCGGGCGCGGACCGCAGTGACAGCCCTTTTCGCGCACCTGGGTACCGATCCGCCCCTGCCGCGGGTGAGGGGGCCGACGAGAGAGGAGAGGGACGAGACCCCCAGGCTCAGGGCTCGGCGGGGTCTCCGCAGCCAGGCGCCCCCGCACGCGCGGACATCCCTTGCTCCACGACCCCTCTCGACCCGCCCCCTCCTCCGCGCGTACAGTCCGGGTGAGAGGACCCGCCGGCCTCTGGGATACACTTACCTGCGGCCTCGCACCCGGCCCGAACACCTGCGGCACCTCACCCTGCGGAGATGGAACCTCCGTGGCCGCCTGCGCGCTCCCACCCGGATCCACTAGGCTCGCAACCACTTCCGGCCCGGTGGCCGGCCGGGCGGATGGGCCCCCAGCGGCGTGTGCGGAAGGGCGATGCCATCTTGTACGGATGCTGCGGGGGCAGCGCTGGGTTCTCGGGTGCGGAACAAAGGGTTTGTTTAGCTTGCAGAGGCTTTATGAATCTTCCGAAGAGTGGTTCTTAGGTTTCTGGGGGTGATACTTTGGACTTGCGGTTTAGGTTTTGAAAAGAGACTCGTCTAGAACACTAAACAAATGCAGTTCGGGACATCTGATTTTCATTATCCTGGGTAGTGTTTCTGCCCTACATTAATTTTCTCAACTGTTAGATGACGGTAAGTAGGAGGAGACACACTGTTTAAGTGATGTAGGTCTTGTTAGCTGTAGCCACTGTGATCATTTATGCCGTCTTCATAACAATAACCACAGGGCCTTCTGTCTGTATATTAAGTCCGCAGATTCCCAATAGCCTCTATTAGCAACTGTTATACGTGAGGCAACTAATGTATGCCTACAGTGTTCCGTTGTCGTGGAGTGTGGAAAACAGGAGAAATGGGGTGTGCGTAAATAACCAGTATAAAGTATACCAGCTGACATTTGCTAACTGTGCTCACAGGATGCTAGAAAGTTCGTAACGCGTTTTATCTCATTTAATAAGAAACGTACTGCCCGCATATCATTTTGTCTCTAATGCAAAGAAAAAGGTACTAAGTTCTGTTAGGTAAGTACTGATAAGCGGAGAATTTCCAGCAAATACAGAGAGTTAACCTGCCCCCCCCCCCCCCGGCATTTTTGGTTATACCTTCTTGAAAAACCAACAAACAATACAGAGGAAATGCAAATTATAACCACAGTGAGATTTGTAACCACCAGAATGGCTAAATGAAAGACAGAAAATACCAAGATCGTGGTGTTACGTTGTGAAGGGCATGAAATGGGAAGAGCGTTAACACCAGTGCTGGGGATGGGGATGTTGGGCTGACTCAAAGTTAAGATCTGACAATGCCCAGATCTCTAAACCTCCAGTGTCACCGGAAGCTGCCCTCCTACCCTCCCTAAAGGCCCAGCAGTAGCATCATTTGAAGGATGCCTTTTCCTCAGTTCTCTCCAACAAGCATTGTTACTTGTAGAACAGGGTTTCTCAACATGCTAGGCTGGGTAATTCATTTTTTAAAAAATATTTTATGTACTTATTTTTGAGAGGTAGAGTTATAGACAGTGAAAGGGAGAGAGAGAGAAAGGTCTTCCATCTGCTGGTTCACTCCTCAGTGGCCAAAGCTGAGCTGATCCGAAGCCAGGAGCCAGGAGCTTCTTCCGGGTCTCTCACGTGGGTGCAGGGGCCTAAGTGCTTGGGCCATCTTCTACTGCTTTCCCAGGCCACAGCAGAGAGCTGGATAGTGCCCATATGGGATACTGGCACCACAGGCAGAGGATTAACCTACCGCGTCACAGCGCCAGCCCCGGGTAATTCTGGTTAAGGAGATGTCCTGTGTGTTGTAGGATCCTTAGCAGCCTTCCTGACCTCTACACACTAGATCCAGCAGCACGTTTCCCTAAAAGCTATGACGGATCACAAATGTCTCCAGGCATTTCAAGTGTCCATTCAAGAAATCCCCCCAGTTGAGAACCACTGCTCTAGATCCATAACCAGGATTACATTTCAGCATGTTCCTAAGTCTGGGGAGAAATAACTTAAACTTTTTTTTTTTTTTGAAATATTTATTTAGGGGCCGGCATTGTGGAGCCATTGGTTAAGCTGCCACCCAGAATGCCAGCATCCCATATGAGAGCTGGTTTGAGTGCCAGCTGCTCCACTTCCAGCTCCCTGCTGATGCACCTGTGAAGGCAGTGGAAATTGGCCCAAGTGCTTGGTCTCCTGCCACCCGTGGGAGACCTGGATGGAGTTCCTGAACCAGCAGATGGGAATTCATTCTCTCTCTCCCTCTTCCTCCCTGCCCCACCCCTCTGCCTCATTCTCTCCATCTTGCAGACAAATGGTTCACTCCCCGAATGGCCTCAACAGCTGGGACTTTGCGAGCCTGAAGTCAGGATCCAGGAACTCCATCCAGGTTTCCCACGTGGGGGCCAGGAACTCAAGTACTTAATCCATCATCCTCTGCTTCCCAGGCACATTAGCAGGTAGCTGGATTGGAAGCAGAGCAGCCAGGACTCAAACTGACACTCTGGTGTGGGACAGACAGCAGCTTAAACCACTGCACTACAGCACCAGCTCTCTACACTTACTATTTGTAATATTTTACTAATTTATCTGCAAAGTGTGAAGAAAATGTGAAAGACTGGGTTGTTTTCTTCTCACAGAGGAAATAAGACTAGGAAGATAGAACACTCTGCTTCCAATCCTGCTTCCTGCTAATGTGCACCATGGGAGGCTCAGGTGATGACTCAAGTACTTGGGTCCCTGCCATCCACGTGCCTCAGGACATGTGCACTTACAGTTTCCTCTGCTTAGACTGCTCCTCCCCAGATACACACAAGGACTTCACTTCTTTCAGATCTTCATTCACATGTGATCTGTCTCAGCGACACATCCTTGACCACCCTATTTAAACTCCATGGTATTTATCATCCTCTAACATATATTTTACTTGTTTACCTTAGTTATCTTCTGTGCCTCCCAGCTCCTTTAGAACAGAAGCTCCTTGAGGGCAAGGAGCGTGACCTGTTTTGCTCACTGCTGGATCTCCAGTGCATTGAATAGTCTGGACACTCAAGGAATACTTGCTGAGAGTGGACGTTTATCCAAGTGAGTTAGATGAGCATGCTTACCAGCTCGGGGGAAAGAGCTGGTAGGTGGTGGAGTGGATTAGCACCCAGGAGTGGGGCTGGTGCTGTGCAACAGTGGGCCAAACCACCGCCTGTGACTCTGGCATCTCGTATGAGCACTGGTTGGAGTCCAAACTGTTCCCCTTCCAATCTAGCTCGCTGCTAATGCACCTGGGAAAGCAGTGGAAGGTGGCCTGAGTGCTAGGGACACCCAGATGGAGTTCCAGGCTCCTGGCTTTGGTCTGGCCCAGACCTGGCCATTGTGGCCCTTTGTGGGGTAAACCAGTGGATGGAAGATAGATCTGTCTCTCCCTGTCTTTCTGTAACTCTGCTGTTCAAATGGGTAACTGTGCAGGAAGGAGAGCAGGTAACTGACAGAATGTGGCCCCTGGGGGGATAAAATCAGATAATGCGGGAATCAGTCTTCTGGTGGGGAGACCCGGATGCCTCTGCGATCCCTGTGAAGTGGCTAGGAGGGCGAGCTGAAGTCAAATGCCTAGGGCGTATGCTTCGTTGGTGGGAGTTTAGGAAAGGTGTTAGGGCCATACCAACAAAATGCTTTTATCTGATCCTCACTCATCCCCTGAGGTGCTGTTATCTCCACTTCACCATGTGATGCCATTTTACAGATATGGAAACCAAACCACAGTGATTCCATGATGTGCACAGCTGATGAATGATGGAGCCGTTTTAGGAAATTCTAACCCGGGCCTCTCTGGCTTCAGTGCACTGGCTCTGTGTAGCCTCCTCCTGTTCCTCTGCATTGACAGGGAAGTTGCCCGAGCTACGCCCATCTAACACATTGGGCCCGTGGAGGCATCCAGGTGTGCACAGTGATCCACTGGGGGGTTAGAAGATGATGTTGGGTTCCTGTTTACATTTGTTAAGCCTAAAAAAAAAGAAACTCAGCTTTGCTAATATTTAATAAACAGATAGATGTTGGCATCCTTATTTGGTCCAGATGCCAGCTGGTTGTGAGTCATTCTGATATCTTTTTTTTTCTTAACTTATATATTTATTTGAAAGGCAGAGAGAGAGAGAGAGAGAGACCTTCCATCTGCTGGTTCACTCCCCATATGCCTGCAATAGCCAAGGCTGGGCCAGGCAGAAGCCAGAAGCCAGGAACTCCTTCTGGGTCTTTCACGTGGGTAGCAAGGACTCAAGTATTTGAGCTATCATCTGTGGCTTCCCAGGTGCGTAAGTGGGGAGCTGGATCTGAAGCAGAGTAGCCAGGACTTGAACTGGCACAGAGATACGGGGTGTAGGGGTCCCGTGTGGTGGCTTAGCCCTCTGCCAATGCAACAGCCCCCGTTCTGATATCAGGAGAGACATTGGGGTCCTGCAGTGTCGATGGAATGATAATGATGCTCTCCTATATGGCGTTTTTTGTGCCTAAGGGCTGATATCAATGTGTTAGTTTTTGTAGAAATGAGACTTTTCCACAGCAGAGTCTTTCTAATACAGTAATTTGTGAGAAATGGTGATTGATGATGAAAATATTTGGCTTGACTCAGAGTTTTGCTAAGTCTTTCTGCTAGAGTATTAAAATAGTTGTCAGAATCTATAAATAACTCGTACTTTTCTTTTGCAAAAAGACAAGCATTTGAACTTTGCTGGCTTTTTTTTGATGATAATAAGGCAGCTGTCAGCATTCTGCTATTTTACGAGTACCAAGAAACAATATTTTAAAGCTTCCTTCAAGGTAGAGTTTACATTTTGATAAGTGAGAAAACAACTGCTTTTTGAGAGCCATTGTGAAGGAATATTTTAAAAAATGATATTTGGAAGTGTTTCCATCTCAGCATAATTTTTTACCAAAAATATCTGTCACATAAAAACACTGGCAACAGTTTGCTACTGCATTTAAGAATCTTCAAACAAAAAAGAGATCATTGGATTTTAAGTATTTGCATTTGTTTAAAACATAAAAATATATTATTTTCTCATCAGCTGCTAACACAGCTGATTGATCTCATAGAATATAAAAACTAGCTAAATTTCCATAAAAACCTTCACAAAATTGATGAGACTGAAAATTAATTTCATTATTAAGTAAGCCCAGTCAATGGTTCTCCATTTGGATCCTTTATATTTTTGTCAGGTTTATTCCCATTAACACCAAGTCATGTATGTGTGGGGGGGGACAGCATTGCAGTGCAGAGGGTTAAGTTGCAGGTTGGAGTCCTGGCTGCGCTGCATCTAATCTGGCTCCTTGCCAATGTGCCTGGGAAAGCAATGGAAGATGACCCAGTACTTGGGACCCTGCCACCCCTGTGCAAGACCACAGTGGAGCTCTTGGCTCCTGGCATTGGTGTGGCCCAGATCTGACTATTTCAGCCACTTGGGAGCTCACCAGCAGACAGAAGAAGATCGACTTCTCTCTCTCTCTTTTTCTCTCTCCTTCTTTCTCTTTCTCTCATTCTGCCTTTCAAATAAATAAATAAACCTTAAAAAAAAAAGATGAATAATGTAGATGGGCATTTGGCACAGAAGTTAGAATGCCACTTGGGGCATCCACATCCCAAACTGGAATACCTGGGTTGCCACTTCAATTCCAGCTTCTGGCTAAGGGGCACCCTGTGAGGCAGCAGGTGATGGTACACGTGTTTGGATCCCTGCCACCATGTGAGAGATCTGGATTGGTTTCTGGGCTCCCAGCTTCAGGCTGGTACAGTCCCAGCTATTGCAGGTATTTTGGGGGGGGTGAACTAGAAGATAGAAGAGCTCTCTCTGTCTCTCTATAAATTAATTAATTTTTAAAAAAGTAATGAAGGGGTTCGGCATTGTTGTAAGGCAGGTAAAGCTGCTGCCTATGACACTGGTATCCCAAATAGGTCCCTGCTCATGTCCTGGCTGCTCCACTTGCAATCCAGTTCCCTGCTAATGGTCTGGGAAAATAGCCGAAGATGACCCAAATGCTTGTGCCCCTATACCCACATGGGAGACCTGGATGGGGTTGCTGGCTCCTGGCTTCAGCCTGTCCCAGCCCTGGCCGTTGTGGCCACTTGGAGAGTGAACCAGCAGATGGAAGATCTCTTTCTGTCTTTCCTTCCCTCTCTGTAACTCTGACTTTCCAATAAAAAAAAAAAAAAAAATAATGAGGTAAGGAGATCTTGGGAACAAGTCTTTGAAATCATAATATTATAGTGTTTTTTTTTTTCTTTTTTAAGATGTATTTATTTATTTGAAAGGCAGTGTTACACACACACAGAGAGGGAGAGACCAAGAGAGAGGTCTTCCATCTGCTGGTTTACTCCTCAAATGGCCACAATTGCTGGAGCTGGGCTGATCCGAAGCCAGGAGCCAGGAGCTTCTTCCAGATCTCCCACATGGGTGCAGGGGCCTAAGCACTTGGGCCATCTTCCGATGTTTTTCCAGGCACATTAGCAGGGAACTAGACTGGAAGTGGAACAGGTGGGACTTGAACTGGTGCTTGTATATCATAGTATATTAAAACCCCAATTTCAAAAACAAAACATTAATTGCTGTTTTAAAAAAGTGGGAGCAAGGGGCCAGTGCTGTGGCGCAGTGGGTTAATGCCCTGGTCTGAAGCGCTGGCATCCCATATGGGTGCTGGTTCGAGACAGGGCTGCTCCACTTCCAATCCAGCTCTCTGCTATGGCCTGGGAAAGCAGTAGAAGATGGCCCAAGTCCTTGGGCCCCTGCACCTGCATGGGAGAACCGGAAGAAGCTCCTGGTTCCTGGCTTTGGTTCGGCGCAGCTGTTGCCATTGCAGCCATCTGAGGAGTGAACCAACGGAACTAAGACCTTTCTTTCTGTCTCCCCCTCTCACTATCTTTCAAATAA